>NW_027186372.1:31958931-32026448 GCF_028583685.1 Petaurus breviceps papuanus | reverse complement strand
TATCTATCTATCTATCTATCTATCTATCTATCTATCTATCTATCTATCTATGTCTACTTGGCTCTCTCTTTACTTCTCCACTTCTTCATCTCTCCCTTCTATAGCTCTATCTCCCTCTCTTCTTGTCTGTCTCTGGTCTCTTTCTCTGATTTCCATCACTTTCCATTCTCTATTTCTTCCCCTTCCATATGTCTTCTCTTGTTTGTCTGTCTCTCTTTTTTGGGGGTGTGTCTGTCTCAGTCTCTGTCATTGTCTTTGTCTCTTTCTTTGACTTTCCCTTTTTCCTTTTACCTTCCCTTTCTCTGTCTGTCTTGCACACATACACACACACACTCATACCACAGAGTAGATATTAGATGCAGCTTCATACATCCTCATTCTTCATTTTCCTGACATTTAAATCAAAGGAGTAGCCTGGTTGTCAAGGGATTTTGTACCTTAATTTCTGCTACTGTGCTTTAGTCTATGACACTGTACTGGCTGCTGGTACACTGAACACTCAGCAGCAGGCAGGACAACAGAGAAAGAGCTGTAAGGGAGCAGTAGCAGGAAGCAGATTTCCCCCTTCTAATCCCCAAAGCAGATACAGTAAATGTATGTTGAATAAATGAATGAATGAATCCTATAAGTGACAGAAATGAGAAGAAAAGTTGCTCAGAGAGAGATAAAAGTGCAAATACTCACTCTCAGTCCCATGAGATAATAGAGAATGCTCATGATGGCCATGGGCAGGACATAAAAGAGGAAAGAAGTCACTTGGATGATAAAGTTGTAGATCCACATGGGTCTGACCACAGTGCAGGTGGCTGATTCTGGGATCAAGGTCCCATTGGGGAACTGATGGACCTTGATGCCATGTATGCCTGTATTAGGGAGGGAGAAGAGAATGGAGAAGACCCAGAGGATGACAAGGATCCTCAGGGCCCGCCGCCGTGTGCTCTCCAACTTGGCTCGGAAGGGATGCAGGATGGCCACATATCGTTCCACACTCACTGTGGTCACACTCAGGATAGATGCAAAGCACACTGTTTCAAAGAGGGCAGTCTTGAAGTAGCAGCCCACCGGCCCAAACAAGAATGGGTAGTTGTACCACATTTCATAGATCTCTAATGGCATACCGAAGAGCAGAACTAACAGGTCTGAGATGGCCAGGCTAAAAAGGTAATAGTTGGTAGGTGTCTTCATAGTCTGGTGTTTCAGAATCACCAGGCATACTAAGAGGTTGCCAATGACCCCAACCACAAAGATCAATGCATACACCACCGTCATGGGCAGGAATAAGTGACTTCTCCGGGGGCCACAGAAGAAAGTCAGGTAGTCCTCAGTGCTATTCCAATATTTCCTGTAGGGATCTTCTGGCATAAGCTGGTAAGACCAGGAAGAATTCTTCACCCCATCCATTGATGGCTGACTGGTCATGCAGACAAAGAAAGGGATCCCTGATAGTTGCCAGATTTTTTATAATCTCCCAAACAGAGTCAGAGAGGGAAGAAGGAGAAACAGTGGACACACAGAGAGACAGAGAGAGGGGAAGGGACGAGAAGGAGAGGGAAAGGAGAGGGAGAGGAAGAGGGAGAGGGAGGAAGGGAAGAAAGGAGAGAGGGAGTGAGGGAGAGAGAAAGAGAGAGAGAGAGAGAGAGAGAGAGAGAGAGAGAGAGAGAGAGAGAATGATTGTGTCCGCATCAGTTTAGAGGTTGCTGCCTATGCTGACTGAGCCCACTTGAGGAGTCCCAGAGACACAAGCCCCTCCTTTCACAGCCCCTGGCCAATGACTGGGTGTCAAACTGTATGAGAAGAAAGGACTCATCATTTGGCTCTACATGCTATTGTATCTGACTGCTCTGGCTGCACAGAAAAGCAAAGGTTTCCGTGAATCAGAGCGAGGGTAGAAAGGAGCTGTGCTTCTGATACACAGGATGTGACACTGAAGAAAAAGCTTCTAGAACTTCAGTGGGCTCTGGGAAGTGAATGTGGGGTAGTTGCAAGAAAGTCAGAAATAGCTTAGATCCACAAAAGAAAGGGAGCAGAAAAGCAGGGACCTCTTACAGAGTGGGAATACTTGAATGACAATGGTTAAGGGAAAAGAATTAGAGATCATAGGATCACAGAATATTAAAAGTGGAAGGAATTCCTGCGATAGTTGTGGGCTGGATTATTTGATCTGAGTCCTTTTTACTCTGAGGTCCTATGATTAGCTGACCCAAAACGTGGCCACCAACAAATTTCTAGAAGCCCCTAGGGAGAGAAGACAATGTTTGCCCCATAGCATTACTCTTAATTACACTGCTTCCCTCCCCAAACAAACAAACCCACAACTATTTTTTTCCCTTTAATTTTTTTATTTGACTCTTCTTGTACTCAGAAACCCTTAAACATGGTTAGTTCCCCACTCTCAAGATTAAATAAGTGGCTGCTGGTTCTTAAAATTGAGAGTGAAAAAATGACAGTAAAAAAAAAAATGGAAAACATGTTATTTCCTTCCTTAGAGTTTCCTTCCACAGTATTATTGCATGCACAGTAATTGTATTTTTTTGAGGTGGGCTGCAAAGGGCCATCTACACAGGGACTGGAAGGAGGAAAAAGTTCTGCTTTAATGAGACAAAGGCTTTCCCATATTTCTTTGCTCCAGTGCCTCCTCGGTTTTATTTTTTATTGCTTTTTCACATCTTTTAAAAAACCCTATAATTTTTCCTTTCCTTTTTATTTGATTCTCTTGTAGTTACTCTTTATTCCTCTGAAATACATAGTCGCAAATCTCCTTTGATTTCATTTTTCAAAACATAGTAATTTATTTATTTTTGGCACATCAGACATTTCCCAACCAACAGCCAAACCAACTGGCTTATAAAGTATCTCCCTCGACACTTCAACTCCCCTCCCTGAAATGATTAGTTTATCAGTTATCATCAGAGAGAAATGGGGCATCCTTTAAATTTTGTTGCCTTTCCATGTTGATTTTGTTTACATTGTTATAATCACTGGCTATACTTTTCTTTTGACTGTTTTTATCATTTTGCTCCACATTTCTCCAGATTTTTCATATTTGCTATTCCTTATGGCTCAGTACTATTGTAATACATTCCCATACTGCAGTTGGTTAGGGATTCCTAAATCATGAGCACGTAATATATTTCCAGTTTTTGTTTTAACAAAAGATGCTGCTATTCTTTTTTTGTGTGTGCGTGATGAATGTTTTCTTTCTATCAATAATTTCCTTGCAGTATTGTAGTAGAAAGGCAATTAGGTGGCTCAGTGGATAAAGTGCTAGGCCTGGAGTCAGAAAGTCTTGAGTTCAAATCTTACCTCAGACACTTATGAGCTGTTTGACTCTGGGCAAGTCACTTAATTTCTGTTTCCCTTAATCTTCTAGAGAAGGAAATGGTAAACCACACCAGTGTCTTTGCTAAGAAAATCCCATGGGTGGTATGGTCCACAGGGTCAGGAAGAATTGGACAGGACTGAGTAAGAATGTAGTAGTAGTAGTAGTAGTATCATCTTTAGGGACAATGGATATATTAACTTCTTTGTAAAAATTACAAATTATTTCCCAGAATGGCTCAATCAATTTAGAGCTCCACCATCAGGGAATTGGCATGCCTTATAATGAAATGACTACCTATCAATGAGTTATCCTATCCTTCAAAAGCTTAACTAGTAACATGAGTGTGAGGTGATGATTTAGGATTGATTTAGTCTATACTTCTTCCATTATTAGTGATTCTGAACATGTCCTTGTGGCGTTGCTATCTCTCTTCTATTTCTTTTTCTTTCTTCTCTCTGTCTCTATGCACACACATTATATTCTATTAAAAACTGTTTGTATTTTTTAGCCTTTGTGACAGATGTCAGGGGTATCATGTACACTTGTGTTGCTGTCATAGCAATAACTGCACACATTGATCTTGCTGCCTTTCTTTCCAACACTTAAAATTAGCTAGCCAGCTAGGGGGTTGCCAATATATTTTGGTCACCAGGTGGTGCTTTCCTCAGTCTACCATTTAGTCAATAAATATTTCTTTAGCACTTTACTATGTTCCAGGATCTGTGCCATGGGGGTATAAAGACAAAAAACAAACCCCAAAACAAAACAGAAAAAAAGTCAAAGTTTTTGTCCTTGAGGAGCTCACAATATAATGAGGGAGATAACTATATGAACTACTATTTGTAAACGAACTATATACAAAGTAAATTGGAAATCATCATCAGAAGGAAGGCACTAGGATTAAGAGAGATTAAGAAAGGCTTTCTATAGAAGGTGGGATTTTGTTTGTGACTTGTAAGAAGCCAGAGAAGCCAAGAGACAAGATGATGAGGGAGAGCTTTCCATGCACGAGGTACAGCAAGTGAAAATTCCTGGAGTTGGGAATTGGAGTGTCTTATTTGAGAAAAAGAAAGGAGGCCAATGTTACGGATTTGAAGAGTACTTAAGGTAGGAGGGGGTAGGCAGTGTAAGGAATAAGAAGACTGGAAGTTTGGGGAAGTAGGTTATGAAAGGCTTTTGTATCATCAGAGGGTATTTAGTATACATGCACTGACTTTGCCAAAGAGTGGAGTGTCTTTTTTGCTTACCCTTGGGGCTTATATTTTAGAGCTTTTAACCTATTTTCCTCTTCCTCATGGAACATGGGCACTGGAATTTATATAACATAGATGTAGGGGTATAAAAACTTAATATCAGTCTGAAATTTTAAAAGGAATTTTGATAATTTGATTCCCACAATATATTTTAGCAGTTAGTTTTCAATCAACAAACCCCATTCATAAGTCTTAGATAATTGACCTTTTAATGGCCACATGATTTATTAAAACACAATGACCATAAAAGAACTGTCATATCTCAAACTGTGAAGAAGTTGCTCCATTCTCTCATAACCCACTCTCTAGTCCCTCAAACTCTTCCTAGACTATAGCTGAGGGAACCAATAAAGGGAATGGTAGTGCTTAAAACTCACTGAAATTAGCTCTATAGACAAGTGGAGAAAATGTATGTGTGTGTGTTTGGGGGGGGGCGGTGGGGGGGAACAATAGAAGTTGGGATTAGCCTTCTAGCTCCATCTCACTAGTGGCTGAGGTTTCATAGCAGCTGTTGGCTTGGTCTCTCTCTTCAAACAGTGATTTTGCAAAACAATAGTAGTCTGTTTCACTACTGTGGCACTGAATCCTATCCTGTTCTATCCACATTGATACCTAGTCATAGTCATTGATACCCTGGCCATCGTTCTGCTCCTGGTCCCTGTCTGCATCACTGTGGCTCTTCAGTATCTGTTCCAGCTTATTTATTTTTATGCTGCAGTAGTAGTGAAGGCTACACCAAGTAACAAGAAGTTAGTATTATGTTACCATGTGACCATTCATTGCAACAATAGGCTAAAAAATGGCAAAAGTGACCAAAAAGAAAGTTACAAATATAGGAGGGATTGCAGACAAACAAGTACATTTGATACAGTGTTTTTGGAACTATGAGCTAGTACTGCCATTCTGGATAATGATTTGGAATGATACTCCCAAAATTACTAAACTATGTATGTATATTCTTTGACGCAGAAATTCTGCTACTCAGTCTATACCCAAAGAGGAAAAGGTCCTATATGGACAAAATATTTATAGCAGTTCTTTTTGTAGCGGCAAAAAACTGGAAAGTAAGGGGATACTCATCAATTGGACAATGACTGAATAATCGTTGTATATAAAAGTAATGGAATACTATTGTGCTATAAGAAATGATGTAAGTGTAATGGCAAGCAAAGGAGTACTTAGCACCTTGTTTCAATTCTTCAATTATTTAGCACCTTGCTTCAGTGCTTCAATTGCCTTTGAGCCTGCCTGTGATTTGAAGGTGGGAGGAACTTGTTGATGCAACAAGGAAAGGTGGAATAGGAAGGAGAACCACCCCATAAAAGCAGGAGTAAAAGCTGGGACTAAGCAGAGTTGAGAAGGAGAACTCTTGTGGTGTCAGGCACTGTTTGTTCTGTCTGTGTTGATTTGTGTTTGTGATACTTTGTCATACAGAAGCCTTTTGTCTGTTGTTTGTGTTACTTTGTCAGGTAGAAAGACTCTATCTGTTGTTTGTGTTACTTTGTCAGACAGATGCACCCTGTCTGTTGACTTGTGTTGATTTAACAAGCAAAAAATGAATTGAGATAATAGTGCGGGCAATGTATGTGGATGTTGTTGTAATTCTGCTAAGCTTGATGAGTGTAGGTATTGTTGTGGCTCTGTTAAGTTTTCTCTTCCCAGGAACAGAGACTTTGAAGACCTTGAGGTGGACTGGTCACCATGAGCTTTGAGCTGAAACAGGAGCTGGGAGCTGCCTACCTGAGTCCAGGTGACAGTTGGGTGAATTAGGACAAGAGCTGGAAGTATGGAACAGGAACCTTGGAATTTGGGAACCAGCCCCAAGTCAAGATGAAAGGACCTTTCCTTGGGTATTTAGTGCTGACTGACAAAATCATGAATTACTGTGACCTAGGGGTGGGAGAACTTTGTACTTTGTATTCCTTAAGGATGATTGAATTAAGGATAATTGGAAGCTAGTCTCCAATCAAGATGAAAGAAGACTTTCTGACTGATGAGATTAAGGCAATGTGACCTAGGGGTGGGAGACCTTTGTGTCCCTTAAGCATGATTGCTCCTTAAGGACTTATTGAATGATATCTTTTGTTTAAAGCTATGTGGTCACTTTAGTAATAAGTTGTTATGTAATGTTGTGAATGTTGAACTTTGGTTTCTGTGAATGTTTTGCTGAATAAATAGAGAGTTCATTATACTATGTGATCAGAATCTTAGAGCTATTCACAGCACCAGTCATCTGGAGAGCTGCTCATGCTTGGCTTTACAGTAAGATATAGTTTTAGAGAAGCCTGGAAAGACTTGTATGGACTGATGCAGAGTGAAGTGAGCAGAACCAGAACAATTATTACAACAGTATTGTAAAAATGAACTATTCTGAAAGATTAACTCTGACCAATGAAATGACCAACCATGATTCCAGAGGGCTGGTGAAGAACACTGTGCATTTCATGACAAGGAGATGATAGACTTATATGTAGAATGAGAAATTAATTTTTGGATGTGCCCAATGTGGAAATATGTTTTTCTTAACTATACTTACATAATATAAGGGTTTTCTAGTTCTTCTTCTTTCATCCCCTCTCTCTTTGTCCTTCCTTCCTTCCTTCCTTCCTTCCTTCCTTCCTTCCTTCCTTCCCTCCCTCCCTCCATCCATCCATCCTTCAATGGATATGGGGAAGTAAGAGGGAGAAAAAATATTAATGGTTGATATTTGACAAAACATTTGTTAAATATAAAAAAATTGAGTTAAAATATTTTAAATGGCATTGAAAGTGTAATGGAAAGGTTTTTAAAGGCAAGGGAAGAGAGAACTTAAGGACATTTGGAAATATCTGTGACTCCCAATCATTAATGTCTGGGAGGTATTAGAAATATCCTTTATAGAGCCTATATTTTAGAGTCAGAGTTTGTTGTTATTCTATTCTAAAGGAGAACTTACGCTGGTTATTCTGGAAAAAAGGAAGGAATATGACCAATTTCTCTTGTTACAATTTACTAGAAAAATTAGATGGGCATTTTTTTTAGAGAGCATGGAATTCCTGAGCTAAAAAAGGCATTGAACATAGAATATTAGTGCTAATAGTACCTCAAAATATAGAATGTCAGGGTTGGGTGTGACTGTAGATTCCAGAATTTTAGAGCCAGGAGGTACTTTTGAACACAGAACATGAAATATTAGAACAAAGGATGATAGTTATGATTTTAAAAGACATGGAGACATCAACATACTTTTCAGTAATAATAAGGAGGATACAGAACCACCTGGAGTAGAGAGTATGTCTTATAGAGGAATGCCAGATAAATTGGCTACCTATGGTGATTCATATTGTGGAGAAAGTGAGAAATTTCGACCTGATATATTAGAGGGGGAAGCTATGGTAGGGAATTAGGGAGCTATGGTAGATTCTTGAGGAAGCTGAAGTGATCTGATACAATGATAAAACTGACATTAATTTTATTACTCCCTCTCAAAGTAAAGCCTACCAGAAAGCTTGGTCTTGTTTGTGAAGAATCAAAATCAAAAGTACCCAGAGGGACAATTCCTGTAACACAGACTGAGCTCACAAGTCTTTGAATGAAGTTTGACTCTCACCTAAATAGTGTTTGACTCAGAATGAAGATTACTTTGTTAACAGATCTATTTCAGAATATAGGACACAGGTGAGGTTAATAATGAACCTTGTTCCTAACAGTCTTCTGCTTGGATGCCTCCATCATTCATGAGAAGCAATATTTGACTATTATGTGAGAAATCTAATCTCAAGAGGAATTAAATGGAAGATATTATGGTGAAGCTTGTTTGAGGATTCACTGTGACTAACCAATATCAGACAATAAATTCTTCTCATTCAAAATGTCCTTACTTCCCTGTTATTAGATGTCACTTTCACACAATGTTATTCACTAAACAAAATTATTTTTTTCTCACTTTGAGGGTTCAAGGCTAGATGGTTGTAAACATAATATATACATCCTATAGTACTTTTACTTCAATTCAACAAGGATTTTTGAGTAGGCACTCAGTACATTTTTATTGATTGACTAAATAAATTGCTTCATAGCAATTAACCAACAATTTTGGGCAGGAGACAAGGTGAAATGACCAAATACTTTTACAACTGTGAAAGAATTCCTTTTAGGAAAGTACTGTAAGATCTCTTAACCATGGATAGCAAGTACAGTTATCCCTTACACATCATTACTTTCCCCATTATGGTTTTGATATATCACAGGTTCGTGTAAAAAAATTGAATGAGAATTTTTTTGGGAGTTTTGCAGTAGCATAGATGACACATGAAGGCCAGCAGATGATAGAGAAAAATGCGTAAATGTGTAAAAAAAAAATCAGAAATGAGTAAAATTTATGTATAGTATCATATAACATCAATATATTTTATCTTTACTATACCCTAATAATTTAGACTTCTTCTCTGCTCTGAAGGGAGGGTCAAAAAATTTTATGTAGATTTTCCAAATCATGTGGAATGCTATGCCACTCACCCCCTGTGATATGGAAGGGATAACTGTAATGGCTACCACATTGAATGAGACCATTCTCTTGTAGCAGCAAGCACCCTAGCATACCCAGGATAGCTGTTAGCATAGGTTCTTTTATCTGCTTTTTTAGAGGAAAGCAACTTAAAAAGGGTTGACAATCTTACTTTAATCAAACATATATATCATTTACCTAGTTTAGGGAAAAAGTCAACACCCTGAACTTCAGAGAATACAAATAGAAGTTATAAGTAGACAAAAAATATAGACAGAGAAAATAACACAATTCAACAGACCAACAGACAGGGCTTCTAGCTGTCTTGACCATTAAGTACATACAGTGTTAGTTATCAAGTTATCAGAGAGAGAAGCACAAACACCTAGGTTTTCAAAGGGCTGGGGAGGGTGTTCAACAGCTGCCCAGAGTCTCATCTGGCCAAATCACACAACTCTTCCCAAAGTGAGCCCCAAAGCAAAACTTCACATCAGGGTATATATAGCCTTCTCCAGGGTCAGAGAAAGCACAACCCTCCTGACCCACTGCCTAATTACAAAGTAACAAAGTGTGGGCCTTCCTTAAAAACAAGCCTCCCCTAAGCAAGCTTCTCCTGTGGGCTCTGCTCCACCCTTCAGCAAACTCCTCCCACCACAGGCTCCATGTGACCACATTCAGCCTATTAGGGGACAGAGCATATTTTCAAATCAAGGAAGGTTCTCAAATTCACTTAGGCTTATTAAGGGGCAGGGAAGATCTTCAAATTCCTTTACCATTGTAACTCTTTACCATGTCCTTGTATAGTTTGTTAATATTTTATTTCTCCTTCAATAAGCATTGGGGTCTTTCTACTATTAGACCACCATATGATTGAAGGATTAGGTTATCAATATGCTGCAAAATAATTGTGGTTCCTATCCCCTCCTTCCCCCACCCCACCACCACATTATGAAAAATAAAAAGGAGAGGAAATAAAAGTAGTTCAGAAAAACTAATCAATGTGTCAAACACATCTGGCAGTACATGGAATGTTCTATTCTTAGAGTCCTCTACCTTTGCAAAGAAGGGAGGGAAGTGTATTTACTCCTCTCTTTTGGGGGGCCAAACTTGGTATTTATAATTATATAATAGATTTAAAAATTCTTGTTGTTCCTTTATTTTAATTTACTTAGTTGTAGTCATTGTGCTTTTCTGGTTTTGTTTACTTCACTATGCACGAGTTCACATGAGTCTTACCTTATTTCTTAATATTCTTGGCATTTTTTATTTCTTATAACAAACTAATATTCCACTGTAGTCATGCACTGCAGTGTATTTAGTTATTCCCTAATTGATAGGTATTTATTTTGTTTCCAATTCTCTGTTACTATAAAAAGTATTGCTGTAAACACTTTCTTGTAAGTGGGTGTCTATCTTGACTTTCTTGGGAAAAGCCTAGCAGTGGGGTCTCTATGTCAAAGGGTATGGCTATTATAATGACTTCCTTAGCAGAATTTCAAATTGCTTTGCAGAACAGCTATTCCAAAGGCTGGGAACTTAATATTTCCTAAGACAGTTTATTCTTTTTGGGGTTTTGCCTTGCAGAAGATTACACAGGAAAAAGCACGAAAACTCACTTGACCCCATTGCTTCAACACAGAAATCTCACTTGGATAACTCTGTCTCTGTCTCTGTCTCTCTCCTCTCTCTCCTTCCTTCCCTCCCCCCCCACACCCATCTCTCTTTCTCCGTCTCTCTTTCCACCCTCCTAAACTATTTTGAAATAATGGAGCAGAATAATAAGCCCTCCTACCACTAAGCTCTGGACAGAACAATAACCCTCTAGAAAGAGGGGGTCATATGATTGGACTGAGTCACCTTTATGCTGTTAGAGGTTGTTAAAATGGACCAATTCATGGCTCTATCAATGATAGAACCTTATTAATTCCAGACCAATTTGCTCCTAGAAAGGAAAAAAAATACCACTCATTGATAGTAAGATTTAACAAAAACTTGAAGGTGAAATTTTGTCTTCAGCATTCAGGAACAGCTTAGTAACTAGTTATACAGGTTCTAGAGAGAGGAAACCAGACTCTTAAATAGTGTGGGGGCTTCAGGGGGTGTATTTTGACGGGGCTGTCTCTTTTGTCTAGCAAGGAGAAAGACACATGAGGTAAAACAAGATGTAGCTGCACAATGTGTGCCACAAAAAAGCAGTTTGTCCTTCAATGACAAGGGCTCAGAAAATGTTCATCAGTGAAATGCCAAATGAACGAAGTTGACTTCTAAGGAATAATTCACCTGCATATATGTGTGTGTGTGTGTGTGTGTGTGTGTGTGTGTGTGTGTGTGTGTGTGTTTGCAATGCAGTATGGAGAATATTCCTAAAGTACCTTGAAAAATTGTAGTTGTCTATAACTAAAAAACAACAAACACACGAAAGTAAAGTTGCTGGTTAAAATACACAAGAGCAGGTAGCTACGTTCTCTCCTATGTGTGATCATGGGCAAATCATGTAGTCTCTCAGAATAGCAGTTTCCTCATCTGTAAAGAGGGGATAATACTACTCTTAGTACCTACTTCAACGCTCAAATGAGATAATGTATATAAAGCACTTTGCTAAGCTCAAAACATTGTATAAACATCAGCTGTTACTTCTAGATCTGATAGTTCTTCACTTTTGTGTCATGAACCTTTTTGGCAGTCTGGTGAAGTCTATGGACTCCTTATAATGAGGTTTTAACATGAATAAAATTAAAATACATAGAATTACAAAGGAAACTAATTATTTTGGAATAAAACTTATCCATCTATCCATCCCTCCACCCACCCATCTATCCATCCATTTGTCTGTCTGTCAATTCTCTTTATCCCATTACCTCTTAATAGAAAATGCAGCACAAACTTGGGACCAAAGAACCATAGAAACCGAGAGTGGAAGGGCTCTTAGAATACAAGCTCAACATTGTCATTTGATAAATGAGCAAATTAAGAACCAGAGAGGTTAAGTGACTTGCTTGAAGGCCAAACAATGAGTTAGAAATGTGGATTCCTAGAGAATTCAAGTGGAATAATTGGTTTTGTGGCTGAGAACTAGATGCTGGAAAAACTGGAAAATAAAGAAATAGAAATGAATCAGTAAAATGTATTTTTCTCCTTTTCAAATATTTTTTTCAACTCCTAAAGGTTAGGTTATATCTTCAGGATGCTTCTCTAAGGGAGGATCACACAGTTTCACATGAATCGGATGTTCCCTGCCTCTTCTTTTGTATTGAAACAGTTACTGTGCGTTCTTTTCTTCTCTTGACCCCGCTTGTATTCCTGTTTCTTAATGTTCCCAATGGTATCACAGGGTTCATTTCAACTCCGACATTCTGGGTTTAAGATTCCTTATTTATTTGATAGTGCCTCATAGAAAGAGTACTAGCCGGAGTCAGGAAAGACCAATGTTTGAATGTTACTTTTGGCACCGACAAGCTATATTTTACTGCATGCAAGTCATTTAATACCTCTAACCCTCAATTTCCCTGTCTATAAAATGGGAATAATAATAGCACCTACCTTACAAGGGAGCTGTGTGATTAAATGATACAGTATTTGTAAAGTGTTATATCGCTGTTGTTCAGTAGTATCTGATTCTTCCTGACCCAATGGACCATAGCATGCCAATACTGTCCATGAGGTTTTCTTGGCAAAGAAACTGGAGTAGTTTGCCATTTCCTTCTCCAATGGATTAAAGCAGAGGTTAAGTGACTTGACCAAGGTCATATAGTTAATACATTTCCGAGGCTGAATTTGAACTCAGCTCTTCCTGACTCTAGACCTAGTGCTGTATCCACTGAGCCATCTACTTGTCTCAAAGTGTTATAAGTCAGCTATTACTGTATTTTAAGGTCTTGTCTAGTTCTGACATCCTTTATTCTATTTTACAGCCCTTTCCAGCTTAAAATTCTCTTTCAGCTTAAATAATCAATGGTTTTAGTTTTGAGGATCCTTCTTGCATTCTAGGGATCTCTCTCTGTGTCTCTGTATCTGCCTCTCTCTCTCTCTCTCTCTCTCTCTCACACACACACACACACACACACACACACAAACGTACCCCCCCACCTCCCCCTGCCCCCCAATCCTGAGGCTGAGATGAGGAGGGATCGAAAGAAAGCTAGGGTCAATAACAGAACAACTTGAGTTTAAAACCAAATTGGAAAAGCATTACTCATAAACACCATTATTGAACTCAAGTAGGTTCAGACTCCAGGAACTGAGGAAAGGACTTCCTGTTTATCCTCCTCTTCCCTCAGCCCCCTGTCACTTCCTAATAAGAACAACAGCTGCTCTGGGCAGAAGCCCATTATCCTGAATGTGATAACAAAGCAATGAACTCTTCCCTCGTTTTCACAGGCTAACCCAAGGGTACAACGCCATGTAAAGCCAACACTGCAGATTTCATTATGTTCATCACTTTTGTTCCAAATTCCAGCCACAGGCCTGGGAGATATTAATGTGCCTCCCTAACCTTTGCAAACTCGTTCCCCAAACATCCCCTCTACCCTTTCTCCTCCTGGGTCCCCCATAATTAAGCTTTCACTCTGCAGCTTTGATTGTTCCTACTTCCCTCTGCTTTTGGTGAATTATTCTGAATGACACATCAAGAGAGAATTACATAGCATAGCTTATGACTGAGGGTGCTAGTTCTGGCATCACCACTGATGCTTTCTGAGGCCTTGAGAAAATCCCTTTACTTCTCTATTTTTATTTACCTCAGTTTCTACATGAGTACAATGAGGGGTTTGTACTCATTTATCTCTGCTGTCTGTCCCATCTCCAACATTTTGTGGTCTATATTTTAAGATCTTACCATTCCTAACACAATGGCTTCTATGTTCTAACAGCATACGTTTAAGGTCCCTTCCAGGTCTGACAATCTATATTCTATTTTCAAGGTTCTTCCCAGTTCTAGTGTTCTAAGTCCTATGTCCTAAGCTGCCACCCAGCTCTGACATGCCAGGTTCTTCTCATTTCTTTTAAACTCTTAAATTCCATGAATCTCTGTGCAAATGGAGCAAGTTTTACACATTACCTAGAAAGACCCACTTAATAGGAATGGGAGGTGAGGGGTGGGGATTGGAAAATGGTATTCATATAGAAATAGGAAAGAGCTTTGCTCTTGGAATACCTTTCACACAGTTGCAGTCCCCAACCTATGGGGGGCATTGGCATTATTGGAAAAATGCCTGAAGGGATGGCAAAAGGAAAGGAAATAAGACATTAATATCCTATTCCTAAAGAAGAAACACTCTGGCATCTCCTAGTCCAGTAGAATGATGGCCAGAATTGGGCCAGAAAAATAATCTTTGTTTTAAACTGTCCTCACTAAAGACACCAGATAGACTTGTGAGAAACAGCTGCATTATGTTTAAAAGAGAATTGAACTTGGAGTCAGGAGACCTCGATCTCTTAAATCTAAACTCTGATACTTACTGTCCATCAGACTGTGAGTTTCCTGAGGGCAGGGACTGCCTTTTGTCTCTTTTTGTATCCCCAGCATTTAGCACAGTACTTGGTGCATAATAAGAGGTTAATAAAAATTTATTGACTGAGTGATTCACTGATATTATATATCCATATAATAAAATTTCATATCAGTTATATTAACTATATAAGATATAATTATTTAGATAAGTATTAATAAAATATTGTATGTAATATTATATTCATATACTAAAAGGAATAACAAAGATGGTGAGCCTGCCTCATCATCCAGGCAATCCTCAAATCCTTCTTTTGTTATATACTAGTGAGGTGACACTAAATAACTTAATATTTCAGTGTCTGAGGCACCTCTCTCAAATCATGTTGAAGAACAGTTGCTTATATGGATTAGGAGAGGGGGTTTCCTGTCTGGGAAATCCTGAGACAAGTTAAACAACAAATCCAGAACAAGCAAACACAAAAAGAATAACTCCATGTAGATAACACCTGAAGGTTGGAAGACTGTTTTTTTTTTTATGACCCAAGTCAGTCACAACCACACTGATCTTCATCTATGAAGTAAAAAAGTTTAACTAGATTCTTTCTAAGATTCCTTACACCTCTAAAATCTATGGTTTTATGACCTGGGTGATCATGAGTAACTTCTTCTTTGTATCTATAAAATGGGAGATAATGATCCTTTCACCACCTCCCTCACTGCAGTGATGTGAGGAAAGTGGTAGACGGTATTACATGCTAGAAAAGTTAGAATCATGATTGCAGCAAAAAAAAAAAAAACAACCCAAAACCTCAGAGTTAGTATAGTTAACATGATTGTTGCAAATTTACTTGTCTGTGGTGCAAACTCTGCTGTGATCAGAACACTGGGAAATCCGTTAGGGAGCTAAAATTGTAAACTACTGATATTACCAGACTTATTATTTATAAATAATATATAATATACATTACACATACAATATGAAAAATACATTATATATACAACATATATAAATGTATAATATATGAAATATATTTAAATATAAATATTTACAAATTAATACCATGCATTGGACTTAGTCAAACGTGATTGCCGTATAAGAGATAAATGCTTCCTCCTTAGGTCCTCAAGCAGCATCCCATAGAGCAGACATTGATTGGCCTTAAATGATTTGGTGCATTCCACTCAGCAGAGATTAAAGTATTTTATAGTGCCAGACTAGTGAATTTGTTCAGGTGAAATTTAATGATCAACAAAGGACTGAGGAGAACTTGAAGGAGTGCCACATAGAGCAGACTTGATGATGATTGCCCCCTCCTCCCATCACATAATCTTTGAATTGGAAGAGATGTCAGAGGTCATTGAGTCTTACTTGCCCCTGAGTAAGAATCCTGTCTGTAATAGTATCCTGGACATGCTATTAACCATATTTCACCCAAAGACCTCAAGAAGGGAAACTTAGTCCTTCCCAAGATTATCCATTTAAATTTTTCCCAGCACTCATTGCTACGAAGCTTTTCTTTGTTTAAAGTTTAAAATATCCTTTCTGCATCTTTTCCCTGCTTTTCCTAGTATTGCCATCTGAGGCAAAGTATTCTGCATCAGGCTAGTGGTTTTAGCATGGGTACGAGTAGGTGGATGGCTATTGTGTGTGTGGGGGAAGTGAAAACTCAGAACTCTCCTCCCCCTTCTCCCACTTCTTCTGCTATTAATTAGCAGCAAGCCCTTTCAGGAGGCTTTCAGATTTCCCACCTCTGTGGCCCCTCCTCCCTTTCCCTTGCTGTCAATCAGCCTCCTTGGCTGGCTCCTCTGTGATTTACCTCTGGGGAAGATTTTTGCGCAGAGACTTGAACACCCCCCCCTCCCCGCCCCAACCAATGGGAGAAGGCACCACATTAGGCTATAAATTATTGTTCTGCTTTTTGTAAAGTGCCTCTTTCTCGTTCATGGGGAAGAGAATAAATTCCTGTTCTAATCCTAGGAGATCCCTGTGTTCTTGGTGAAATTTTGGATGAGGTTTATCATCACAAACACTATGATAGTACAAGCGATCCCCCCACTTCCTTCCAATGGGGATCTTGTTGTTTGGTCATATCTGACTCTTTGTGATCCCATTTGGGGTTTTCCTCCAAAGATACTGGAGTGGTTTGCCATTTCCTCCTCCAGTGCATTTTACAGATTAGGAAACTGAGACAAACGGGGTTAAGTAACTTGGCCAGAGTCACACAGTTAGGACGTATCTGAGGTCACATTTGAACTTATGAAAGATGAGTCTTCCTGACTTCAGGCCAGGTTCTTTATCCTCTATGCCACCTGCCTGACTTTCCAATGGGCATTAGTTTTCTCTAAAAGGACCTAGTGGATCCTTCCTCCCCTGATTCAGTTTTGTGGTCACATAAAGGTATAAGTAGCACTCACACGGAGTCAGGGTGCCAAAGACTTGGTTGATGTCTAAGGACTATTCTAGTCAACCATACCCTGACCTGCTGACCAGATGTATCCATATAGAGATGAGAGGGGATATGAAAGGCTATAGAAGCTAAGTGCCTCTCTATGCTTGTTGTGTGTACTTGCTGTTAGAGCAAAGTAAATAATTTTAAAAAAATTATTCAATGACTTGTGAGTTCCTCAATTCATCTCAACATTGGACCAGAACTAACAAGGCACTGTAATTAGACCTGCCTCTAACTGAAGGAATGAAGCAATGGAAAATAGTGGAGTTACTGATAGACATACACAGAGGGTGTTGGCCCCTCCTGTGATTAATCCTTTAATTCTTATCCAGGACAGTAAATTACACAGGAATATTCTCTAGGAATGCCTAAGTATCATTGTTGCCATAACACACAGGGGGTATGTTTGTGGGGATTTGTGAATGAATGATGAATGAATATTTACAAAATATTTTCCATGTTCCTTGTCAAACACTGAGCATACAAATACAAAAGCAGACATATCCTTTGACTTTAAGAAATCTTTGTTTTTTTCACATTTCAATTTATTTAAGTTTTCAACATTCACTTCCATAGGATTTTGAGTTCCAAATTTTCTCCTGATCTCTCCCTTCCCCCCACCCATGACAGCATGCATTCTGATTATCCTTTCCCCCAATATGCCCTCCCTTCTCTCACCCCACCCCTCCTCTTTTCCCCTTCCCCTTCTATTTCCTTCTCTTTTCCTGTAGGGTAAGCTAGATGTCTATATCCCATTGCCTATGTATCTTATTTCCCAGTTGTATGTAAAAAACAATTTTTAAAATTCGTTTTTTTTTTTAAACTTTGAGTTCCAAATTCTCTCCCTTTGTCCCTCCCCAGTCACCCTTATTGAGAAAGAAAGCAATTCGATATAGGCTGTACACATGTAGTCATGCAAACAACTTCCATAATAGTCATGCTGTGAAATACCAACTATATTTCCCTCCATCCTATTCCACTCTGCTTCCCTGTTTGACCCAGTCCGTTGGGTAACTCAGCTCTGTGCCTTTGCCTCTGCCCTCCACGGAAAGGTAAATTTTGATGGCTGAAAGCTGCCTAGTTAACTTGGGGTTTTCTGGCTAGATCTCTTTCTCAAAGACTGAGCCTGAAACCCATTTCACTCCATAGCTCATAGATTGGACAATCGGTCTCTGCCCACCCCAAAACTTAAAACGACTATTTTTTGGAGCCTCTGGGCTCAGAGTAAGTGTAAATAAAATCTATTTCTCTTGTGGCCAGCAACCCTGAGGGTCTTCCCCTCGCAGTTTGATTTTTTTTATTATTATTAAAGCGACTATCCTTAGACAGATTTCTTAAAGAGGCCTATTCACTGAATGGGTGTTACTCAAAGTGAGAACCTGAAAAGACCTTAGCCTAAAAGGGCCTGGGTCATCTCCAGTCCTCCTATGACTATCTGGTCACTGGACCCAGATGACTCTGGAGGAGAAAGTGAGTTGGTTGTGGTGGGCCAAGTCAGGGAATCCTGCCTTCCATGGCAGAGCTGAGAGAATGTGGGGAGCCCTGCTATCACCCAGTAGGGCTCAGAGAGTTATCTACTCAGAGGCGGCAAGAAGGTGAGTTAAAAGAGAGACAGGGACTCAAAGAGTGGTGGAAAATAGAATCTCCTTTATTGTCTTAAGTGCAAGGACATCCTATTCTTTTATAGGATGCTTCCTAATGGCTTTCTCCTGTGAACATTTCACTACAGTGTTCCCAGGCCAGGGTGAAAACACCAGCTTTATCTCTAGGATCCAATCCTCACATCTGTGTGCTTGAATTCTTTCCTGGGGAATGGGGAACTGATCCAGGCCTGGCAGCAATTCTTCACCTGAGGGAGCTCACTCAGCCAACAGGGTCAGAGTCTCACTGGCCCTTGGTCCTCAACAGTTGGTTACTTGCACAACTGTCTCTTACCCAAATCAGTCAACTGCAAGTCATGTCATTTCCTTGATGTCATGGTCCTCTTCGAAAAAGAAGGACAAACACAAACAATCCCACCCCCTGTTTATTCTATTCTCAAAAGAGTTTGCTTCTGATTACCACCTCCCCCAATATTCCCTCCCTTCTATTACTCTCCCTTATCCCCCTCCCTCCTACTTTCCCATAGGGTAAGATAGATTTACAAACCAGCTGAGTGTGTATGTTATTTCCTCCTTTAGCCAAATCCCTTGAAAGTAAAGTTCATTCATTCCCTCTCACCTCTTCCTTCTTCCCCTCCACTGTAAAAGCTTTTTCTTGCCTCTCTTACATGAGATAATTTACTCCATTCTACCTCTCTCTTTCTCCTTCTCCCAGTACATTCCTCTCTCACACTTAATTTTATTTTTTTGATACCATCACTTCATATTCAACACCCTGTCTATAATACCTCTGTCTATATGTATTTCTTCCAACTACCCTAATAATGAGAAGGCTCTCATGAGATACAAATATAAACTTTTCATGTAGGAATGTAAACAGTTCAACTTTAATAGATCCCTTATGATTTCTTTCCTGTTTACCTTTTCATGCTTCTCTTGAGACTTGTATTTGAAAGTCAGTTTTTCTATTTAGCTCTGGCTTCTCAAGAATGCATTAAATTCCTCTATGTCATTGAATTTCAATTTTCCCCCCTCATTGATTACATTCAATTTTGCTGAGTAGGTGATTCTTGGTTTCAGTCCTAGTTCTTTTAGTCTCTAGAATATCATATTCTAACCCTGACCCTCCCCACCATCCCTTAATGTAGAAACTGCTAAATCTTGTGTTATCCTGATTTTGTTTCCACAATACTTGAATTGTTTCTTTCTGGCTGCTTGCAATATTTTCTCCTTGACCTCAGAACTCTGGAATTTGGCTATAGTATTACTAGAAGTTTTCCTTTTAGTATTTCTTTTAGGAGGTTATTGGTGGATTCTTTCAGTTTCTATTTTGCCCTCTGCTTCTAGAATATCAGGGCAGTTTTCCTTGATAATTGCTTGAAAGATGATGTTTAGGCTCTTCTTTTTTTTTTATCATGGGCTTCAAGTAGTACAATATTTCTTTGAATTAAATATTATGCTTATTTTTAGTTTACATCATTCATCTCCACAAGATTTTGAGTTATACATTTTCTCCCCATTTTTCCCCTACCCACCACCCCCAAAAGCAATTCCACTGAATATACCCTCCCCCACTCTACTCTTTCCTATACATTCCACCATCCCCTCTCCTACTTTCCAGTAGGGCATGGTAGATCTCTATGCCCCAGTACCTCTATATCTTATTTACCATGTAAAATAATAATAATATATATTTAAACATTTGATTTTAAAACTTTGAATTCTAGATTCTTTCCCTTCCTCCCTCATCACCCACCCTTACTATGAAGATAAGCAATTCAATATAGGTTGTACGTGTGTAGCTAGGCAAAACATTTCCAAAGTGGATATATTGTGAAAGATTGACTATATTTCCCTCCATCTTATCCCACCCCCAACTTGTTCTATTCTCTACTTTGATCCTGTCCCTTTTCAAAAGTGTGTGCTTCCAACTTCCCTCCCCCCCAGCCTGCCCTCCCTTCCATCATCCCCCCTCTCATCCCCTTCCCTTCTACTCTCCTGTAGGGTGAGATATCCTATTTGGTGTGGATGTCATTCCCTCCCTAAGCCAAATTCAATGAGAGAAAGGTTGACTCATTCCCTTTTGCCTCCCTGTTCTTCCCCTCCTTTGTAAGTAATAGTTTTCCCTTGTCTCTTCTCTATGAGATAATTTACCCCATTCTGTCTCTCCCCATCTCCTCTCATTATATTTCTCTCTCACCTCTTAATTTGACCTTTTAAGTATCATCCCTTCCTATTCAATTGTCTTCTATGTATACCTGTACACACACACACACACACACACACACATATATATACACACACACTCACATATGTATTCATATGTCCATATAACCTCCAATATAGACATATATACATATGTATACATATACCTACGTACATACATATATATGTGTATACACACACATATACACACACACACACATTTATATTCCCTTCAACTATTCTCATACTGAGAAAAGTTTAATAAGTTACAATTATCATTTTTCCATGTAGGAATATAAATAGTTCAACTTTGATAAATTCTTTATGATTTCTTTTCCCTGTTTACTTTCTCATGCTTCTCTTGCTTCTTGTATCTGAATGTCAAATTTTCTTTTCAACTCTGCTTTTTTCATCAAGAATGCTTGAAAGCTCTCTATTCCACTGAATGACCATATTTCCCCTGAAACATGATACCCAGTTTTCCTGGGTAGGTGATTCTTGGTTTTAATCTTAGCTCCTTTGACCTCTGGAATATCATAATCCAAGTCTTTCAATCCCTTACTGTAGAAGCTGCTAGATCTTGTGTTATCTTGATTGTGCTTCCACAATATTCAAATTGTTTCTTCTTGGCTGCTTGTAATATTTTCTCCTTGATCTGGGAACTCTGGAAACTGGCTGTAATATTCCTAGGAGTTTTCTTTTTGGGATCTTTTTCAGGAGGTGATGGGTGGATTCTTTCAACCTCTATTTTGCCCTCTGGTTCTAAAACATCAGGGCAATTTTCCTTGAGAATTTCTTGAAGGATGATTTCTAGGTTCTTTTTTTGATCATGATTTTAAGGTAGTCCAATAATTTTTAAATTATCTCTCCTGGATCTATTTTCTTGGTCAGTGGTTTTCCCAATGAGATATTTCACATTGTCTTCTATTTTTTCATTTGTTTGGATCTGTTTAATAGTATCTTGATTTCTCATAAAGTCACTAGCTTCCATTTGCTACAACCTAATTCTGAAGGAATGATTCTCCTCAGTGAGCTTTTGAGATTCTTTTTCTATCTGTCAAATTTGGCTTTTTAAAGCATTCTTCTCCTCATTGGCTTTTTAAGCCTCTTCTGCCATTTGAGTTAGTCTATTTTTTTAAGGTGTTATTTTCTTCAGTCAGGTTGTTGACTCATTTCATAATTTCCTTGCATCATTCTCATTTCTCTTCCCAATTTTTCCTCCACTTCTCTTATTTGGTTTTCAAAATCCTTCTTAAGCTCTTCTATGGCCTGTAATCAGCTCATATTTTTCTTGGAGGCTTTTGATGCAGGAGTTCTGACTTTGCTGTCTACCTCTTGTTCCATTCTTTGATCCTTTTTATCTCCAAAATAGGAGTGTAAAGTTGGATTTCTGTGCTTGCTTTGATTCCTTTGCTTGCTCATGTTGCCACTCAATTACCTGACTTTTGAGCTTTTTGCCACAGTACAACTCTGCTACCAGAGAGGGGAACTTTGTTCCAAATTGCTGGGGTTTTCTCAGCTGCCGGAGGTATTAGTTGGTTGCCCTCTCTGAAGCCTCTACAAGTTCTGGCAAAC
This sequence comes from Petaurus breviceps papuanus, assembly GCF_028583685.1. Classification (NCBI taxonomy): domain Eukaryota; kingdom Metazoa; phylum Chordata; class Mammalia; order Diprotodontia; family Petauridae; genus Petaurus; species Petaurus breviceps. The sequence continues at coordinate 32,004,107 of NW_027186372.1, read as the reverse complement.
TTATTACACACTCCAGGACCTTCACCCTAGGTAGTGATTCAGATCCAAGCAGGTTAAAGAAAGAGAGGTTACCCTTCAGACTAGTTGATTGGTCTCCCTACAATGAGCTCTGAAGCAGCCACAAGGCAGCAGATGCACAGCCATAGCACCTCTGCCACTTCTCCCTCCAGGGGGCAAAGGCTGGCTGGCACTCCCAAACTCCCGGTTCCCAAAGTCCACATTGCACTGATCCCTCACTTTGTCCTTAACATTTATGGGTTGATAATTCTGGAAACCACCACAGCTGCTGGTGATCTGAAGTCCCTCCAGCTGGTGGCTGTTTGTGGATGCCCTGAGGCTACAACCCACTTGGGGCTGGGCTTGGCTCCCAGAGTGCTGTGCTGGCCCCTTCCTGCCCAACTGCCAGACTCTCTTCAGCAGGAGGTTAGCTTCTCTCTATCCTTTTATGGATTCTGTAGCTACAAAATTTGTTTAGAGTAAATTTTTTACATGAATTGGAGGAGGTGGAAGTGGGCACCATGTGGAAGTCCTGTTTCTACTCCTCCATCTTGTCTCTGCCCCCTAGTCCAATAATTTTAAAATTATCTCTTCTGGATTTATTTTCTATTGTTTTTTTTCCTATTCCTGGGCCATTTCCAGTTGTTTTTCCATTGAGATATTTCACATTGTCTTTTTTCATTTTTTTGGTTTTATAATTTGTTTTATAATTTTGTGATTTCTCATAAAGTCATTAGCTTCCATTTGTTCCAGTTTAATTTTTAAGGATTTTTTTTCATCTGTGAGCTTTTGAACCTATTTTTTTTCCATTTGTATTATTCTGCTTTTTAAGGCATTCTTCTCCTCACTGGCTTTTTGGACATCTTTTGCCATTTGTATTAGTTTATTTTTTAAGGTGTTATTTTCTTCAGGTTTTTTTTTTTTGGTCTCTTTTTAGTAAGCTGCTGACTTGTTTTTCATGATTTTCTTGCATTACTCTCATTTCTCTTCCCACTTTTTCATCTATGTCTCTTAATTGATTTTCAAAATCCTTTTTGAGCTCTCCCATGGCCTGACATTAATTCATATTTTTCTTAGAGCCTTTGGATGTAGGAGCTTTGATTTTGTTGTCTTCTTCTGAATATATGTTTTGACCTTCCTTGTTACCAAAGTAAATTTCAATCATCCAAGTTTTTCCCCCCACTGTTTGCTCATTTTCCCAGTCAATTCCTTGATATTTTAACTCTTTGTTAAGGTAGGGTTCTGCTTCCAGTGTAAAGGGTGTACTGTCTCAAGCTTTGGGGATTTTGTGCAGCTGTTTTTGGGGATACTTCTAGGATCCCATAAATTTTCATTTCTTCCAGGGTGGTATGATCTAAGGAGGGGCATTTACTCTTCTCCTGGTCTGTGAGTAACCACAAGAACTCTTTTTTGCCCTGAAACTGTGAGGAGGGTGTCCTATCCACTGCTGTCACAAGCTCTGCTATGCCAGTGCTCTTTCTTGTCCCTGGACTGCTACCCAGGTCCAAGTATGGGCAAAGCAACAGAATCTTGACTCAGTGCCAGCAAAGAAATTCCTGTAATCTCCTTCTAATCAGCTGTTCAACCCCCTTGCTATCTGTGGACTGAGAGCTCTGGAAGCAGCCACCACCACTTCTGTGCTGCTGCCACTGCTGCTCTGGGGCTGTGCTGTGGCCTAAGTTGGTCTGCACTCTCACCCAGCTGTGACAGACCTTTCCCACTGACCTTCTAAGTTGTCTTTGGCATTTGTGAGTTGAGAAGTCTGGAAACAATCTCAGCTACCAGTGATTCAGTCTCTTGAGGCCTTTTCCAGGTTTGCTGGGGCCTAGTGGCCCACATTGGACTGTACTCCTATTCCAGCCCAGCACAACAGAACTTTCCCATCAACCATCCAGGTTGTCTTGGGCTAGAAATTTGTTTCACTGTATTTTTATGGGTTCTACAAGTACCTGCTTTTACTCCACCATCTTGGCCCTGCCCCCAAAGAAACCTACATTTTCATAAGAGGAGATATCATATCTCATGGAGAAGTGACTCAGGAGGGATATTTTGATTTGGAAAGTTACAAGGATGGAAAATAGAGCCCCAAGGAAGTAGGTTGACATAATTTTCACAGTAGCAATAGTCTTATTGTCTTATAATTAGAAAGTGGTTGGGGAGGAGGAGGTACAATATGATGAGTTGGCTAGAGAGAAAGAAGACAGCTAGGTGTGAAGTGAAGCATGGATCGAATTGATCTGCCATATTTAAAGAAGGTAATAGGCGATTACCAATTTTGGTGCTATTGGGTGGTTTGGATTGTTTGCAGAGTAAGAATATGACCCACATGAATCACTGGGGTATTGAAAAATTACCAGTTAATATTTTCTGTTCTAAAAGAGAAATATTTTTTCTTGGTTGTGTCTTTATGTGTGTTGCATAGTGTATTAACTTTCAGGAAAGTAGGTAGAGAATGTGTCAATATGTCCCCTTCTTTTGGTATACATTTTTCACAGTGATATTTGGTACTATTTCTGCATGGCAAAATCATGCAGAGTCATAGAATTTAAGAATTGGAAGAGACCTCAGTGGCCGTGTAGTCCAATTGATACACAGAAGGATTACTCACTTTAATATGACCACCAAGAAGTAGTCCAGTCTGTGTTTGAAAGATCTCCAAGGAGGGGGAATCTACCCCTACCAAGGCAACCAATGCCATTTTTGGACATCTGCAATTGGTAGGAAGTTTCCTCCAACATTGTCCTTAGTGAGGAAATGGAATCAAAGAGACCAGTTATTATATGACTTTACAGTGACAAGAAGGAAGTATTTTCATATTCCATTAACACTTGTTGTAACGAGTAGGACAGCTTTGAAAGAGACAGTTTGATCTTATTTTTATACTTAAAAAGAATAGCAAGCTGTACCTGAGATATCTGAAGCTTCATTATGGTTTTCTTCTGTTTTACTATGTGTCTGCAAATACCCACTCTTCTTAGTGTTTGATGAGACCAGAATAAAATTAAAAATTAATTTTAAAAAGTGACAAAACCTACATACATGCTAGTCATCACATCAGTTATTATTATAAATCAAACAAAATAAATTCATGTAAGGTGCAAGTTTTAAAATTGTTCATTAGTTTTATTTTCCTAAGTAATATTCCCTATTAATCTGGGGTAGTCATAAATTTGTTTTATGAATGTTATATATATATATATGTATATATATATATGTACATATGTTATAAAGATGTTTAAGAGATCATTTTTCCAGTAAAGAATTAGCGGTGAGAAAATCATTCAGGGATGGCTTCTAGCCCTATTTCTGACACAGTATTTGTTTTGATGTTTTCCCAGTCATATCAAAGGCATAGTTTAAAATGTCCTTCACAGATGGAAATTCCAACCTCTTTCAGCCTTAGAAGGTATTGCTGAGTCTTCCAGCACAGATGTTGAGAACCTATACTTATTTCCATGCCACTGTGAGGTAGCTGAGGAGGGCATTACTGTGAAAATCACAAATTGATAAAATATAAGTTAATAATGTGATTATTTTTGTGACCTTAGTCAAGTCACTTCATCTTTTCAGGAGTTTATGCATTTATAGAATGAAGGTGTTGGATTAAATCATCTCTAATAGACTGTTTAGCTTTAACTTTATATGTTCAGTTTTTTCAATTCCTTCCAACTCTGCCATTCTATGACTTATATGCTATTCTTTGTGAGAACTCCTAAGAGTTAGGACAGATGAAAGAAAAAGGTACTTATTGATTTCAGTTCTGCAGCTTTTCTCCATTTATTAAACCTAGTAAATAAAATGACATCTAAGTTCTCTGAAGAGTACAAATCCCCAAACCTATAAGGCAACTATTGAGCTTTAGCGGAGATAGATTCATCCATTGTGATGCTTCTCAGACTGGGAACCATAAGCTGAATGGCAAAAGGGAATTGAGACATGGTCCCTTAGCCAGAGAGTCTCAGGTAACTTTGTTATACAGAGGAAGACACATTGTTATTGTGCTTGGATAATGTGAGAGACTGACAATTATTAGAATTGACTTGATGCTAACCTTCCTCTGGGCAAATGTCTAAATCTCATGGTTTTGAAACTATAATTTTATGTCCTAGAGAAAGCTACCATTAATTTTATGCTTTGGACTCAAATTACCTTTGAGACTGAGGGGCTATAGCCTCAGATGTGAAAGACAATACTCAAAAGAGTGATGACTTTGGGGTCAAAAGACTTGGGTTTGAATCCTAACTTGGCCATTTACTATATGTGCAATCATGTTGAGTTCACTTAACCTCTTTGACCATGACTTTCTCATCCTTGATATAGGACAGATAGTATTTTATGGAATTATTGTGAAAAAACCACTTTGTAAACATTTAGGCAGTTCATAAATGAGAGCTGTAATAATAAGGTAAATCAATACATAGTCCTAGAACCTCTCAGGAAGGCCTTAAGTTTTAAAATTATTATGTTTTGCCTTTATGTCACCTCAATTTTTCAAGATATCTTTCTCTCCCCTCCTAAAAGAGCCATTCCTTATAAAAAGAGAAAGAGAAAAAAAATTTCAGCAGACCAAATCAACATTAATCAAATCTAACAATAGTTAGTGTTCCACACCCATGATTTCACCCATCTCTGCAAAGGAGGGAGGCATACGCATTCACATTTATCTTCTTTAGGGCTAAACTTGGTTATAATATTCTGTTTTGATTTGTTATTTTTTCTTTTTACATTGTTGTAATCATTGTGCATTTATTTTATTATGCATTATTTCTTGTTCTTTTTACTTTGCATCAGTTTATTTAAGTCTTCCCATACTTCATTATATTATTCATATTCATAATTTCTTATAGGACAGTATTATTCCATCACACTCATATTCTCTAATTTGTTTAGTCATTACCCCCAAGATGGACATTTATGTTGCTCCCAGTTTTTTGCCAATATTAAAAAGTGATGCTATACATATTTTCATTTATACTGGAATCTCATTCTATATTTGACTTCTTTGGGATCTCTTCTTAGAAGTATGATCTTAAGGTTAAAGGCATGGGCATTTTAGTCACTTAAAAAAAGCACAATTCCAAATTTCTTTCCAGAAAGGCCTAATCTTCACAGATTTGTCTAATTATAAAAGAACGATCTCTAGTCAAGTGTATAGCATTTTCCCAGGAGAAGACAAACACAATTATACACAGGAGCTTTTGCTAAGGGAAATGGTTGACTCAGGGCTCACTTGGTTTTGTGTTGACTTCTAATAGCAACTGAAATGGCTTCAGGGTTTCACATTTTGGGCTAGTTTCTCACTTTCAAAGAAAGCAATCCACTTCTCTTCCTCCTTAAAGCTCCTATTGGATGCCACCAGTACAACATTAATGGTAGTACTACAACTTAACACAGCTTTCAGGTGTTTGGTGCTGTCCCTCACCTAGTACTGACTTTGTTCAGACTTCTCGGCCTCCATAGCTATTATGCTAATGCAGATGAAACATAGAATTAATAATATTTATTGAATTAATTAATACATGAGAATTAAAAGTTAGTGGTGGGGGATGTCATCTAATATCTGATGAATTGAAGATGGTTTAGCCTTGTTCTTTTTGGTCTGAGAGGGCAGACAGACCTAATGAGCTGAAGTTAGGGGGAAGCAATTTTCATCTCTATATAAAGAATTTGCAAGAATTAGAGCTAACTCAAAATAGGTTATCCTGTGGCTAGATAAGCACTTATCAGGGATCCTTATTCATATCTTACTTCTTAAGTGAATCTAATTCAGGAAATCTGGCCTGGGCAAACTTTTTTTGTTTCTTCTGAAATCTCATTAACCCACATGGATTCAATTATCATCTCTATGCTGATGACTTCCAAATTTAGCATATATCTAGGCTTCCTATTTTCCCTGAGTTCAAGACTTACATTTTCATCCCCAAATCAACATTTCTAAAATGAAACATTATCTTTGCTCATAAAAATTTCCCTTCCAACTTTCTTACTTCTGTAAAGGCTGTCCCAATTCTTCCTGTCACCAAGCTTAATAGACTTGGAGTCATTAATGGCTTTTCAATCTCCCTCACTGCCCCTTACAATAGTCATTCATTTGACAAATCTTATTGATTCCACATTCAAAGCATCTTTTATACGTGCCCTCTTATTTCCCCTCAGGAGGCCAATATCCTAATCCAGGCTATCACCGTATCTTTCCTGATGTCTTCCAGATGATTTTCCTGTAGCTAGTTATTTCTTTCTTCAATTCTTCCTCCATATATCTGTCAAAATAATCTTTCTAAAGCCATGTAATTTCCATACTGAAGAAACTTCAGCGGCTTTCTATTACCTCTAAGAAAAAAAAAATGACAATCTCCTTAACCTGAAATCAAAATTCTTTCTCCATAGCCTACTTATAATTTTATCTCATTACCTCACTCTACATTCCAGCTGAAATGGTCTATTTACCTTTATCTGTATAGGACAGTCCATTTCCTGACTCTACACCTTTGAAAAGGCAACCCTTCATACACAGAATGCACCCCCCCCCCCCACTTCCTTAGAATCTTGACTTTCTTTCAAGCTTATCTCAGTATCACTTTACACATGAGGCCCTTTCTGATTCTTCTTCAAGTTAGTGTTCTCTCCATCCTGAAATTGCTTTCTATTTGCTATCTATACTTTTAAAATTTACTTATCTGTGTAATATTCCGCTCACCTCCTTGCTTCTTGTCTTAGGATGTAATTCACTCTTTGAAAGCAGGGACAGTTTGATTTTCATCTTTGTATCTCTAGTACTTTGCAAAGTGCCCTGTACTTATATGACACTTATTAAATGCTTGTTGAATTGTATTATTGAAATCTTGTAAAGTAGTTATTTGTTTTAGGCAAAGAATTGGGCCTAGTGATTTCTGAAGTATGTTTTTAAATTCAGGATTCTCTGATTATTCTATGTGAGCTCATAGAAATCTACTGGCAGAATTACTTCACTAGCTGATGATGCAAGAAGAGAATGCTTTATACTCCATGTTCATTGGAGTCACGTCCATGATCATTGGATTATAGATCTAGGGCTGAAAGGGATCTTAAAGGCCATTTAGTTAAACCCCTCTCTCTTTCCCATATGAGGAAACTAAGGCTCAGAGGGGTTAAAGTGACTTGGGTAAGGTCACACAGCTATTGAAGCTTTCCTCTTCATCATCATCTACTGATATGACCTAGGTGCCAAATGCATGCAGCTCTGGAAATGGGTTGCTGGAATTCCTTTGGAGTCAGGGTCTCCAATCATTATCAGTCAATCAAGCTCTCTCTCTCTCTCTCTCTCTCTCTCTCTCTCTCTCTCTCTCTCTCTCTCTCTCTCTCCTTCCCCCCCCCTCCTCCTCCCACCCCTGCCCTGTCCTTCTTCCTCTTCTGAGTGTAAGGGGTTGTTGACCTAACCAATGTGAATTACCATCTAGTTCAATAGATTCCTGAGTGGGAATACCTTCTTCAAAACATGCAGCAAATGGAAACCTAGGCTCTGCTTGAAGACTTCCAGTGGATGTGAGTCTATTATCCTTAAAAGCAGCCCAATCTACTTTTAGACAGCTGTAATTATTAAGAAATCTTTTCTAACCTCAACCCTAAATCTTCCCCTGTAACTCTCACTGCTTTAATTTTTTCCCCCTAGAAGAGACGCTCACATAAAATCATACTAGTTCTGAGTTGAAAGTAAATTCTGAGCCAATTCAACCTGTGCCTCAACAAGACATCCCACCCCCACCTCTATGGTACTTTGGGGTCATGCTGAGGTCCTGAGGTGGGGTTTGGAATTTCATGTTATGTGACTGCCATTGTAGACTTAACTTGAACATTCTGATAAACATCTGTTTGGAAAGCAGAAAACAATTTGGGCCAATTATTTAGCATCCATCATCATTTGGAATATATTGACAGCCATGGTAACAACTTTGGTTTCCCTCTAATGAATAAGGGAAATTTGTTTCTTTCCCATTCTTTCTAATGGGGTTGAATTATTAAGCTATTCATACTCTTCCAATCTACTGCCATTAAGTCCTTCCATTTATTCATTTCATTAGTAATTTTGAAGCAGCTGCTATGTGACAAATTCTTGAAAAATTCCAGAGACTCATCCTTGAATTATGATTATGTCACTAACTTGCTAACTTGGGGCAACTCATTTTCCTTCTCTAGGTCTGAATTTCCTACGTGGTAAAATTCAGAGGCTGAATGTGATCATTAAAGTCTGTAAAAATCACCTTTACTTCTTGACCATTTCCAGCTCATATATGCCATGTTATATGACACAAAACCTATTTTAGCTTCAAGATTTTATATTTCACATTCCTTCCAAGGTTCATTTGTTGCATGCTGCCATCCTTTTAGTCAGTCAGTAGTTTATTTAGACTGATGTGAACCACTTTGTGGTTTGATGTGCTAGTGTACCATAGTACGAGGAAAAGCATACTGATTGAGTTCTGGAGTGAGGGGATAGGGGTTCAAAGTCTGCTTTTGATCATGACTATCAGTAAACCTTGGAGAAGTCACTTAACTTCCTTGGACTTTCATTTCCTTATTTGTAGAATGGAAGGATTAGACAAGATGACCCCAGAGGTCCCATCCATTTATAGATCTGTGATCTGATATATGCATTCCTATCTGCAAAAGTGAGGCTAAGTACATATCACGTCTATAGCCACCACCATTACTATCCTCATCATTTTTGTTCTTGTTCTTGTTTTTATTCCTTACCGCCTATTGTGACTACATGTGCTGAACAGATTTCCCATCCTGAGAAAACTGACACTTTCCAATGTCACTGACCATCAACAAATTCATTACTGGTTTCACCCCAGACAACAAGCACCTACATCTGAAACCAATCATGAATATGGAAACAATAGTCCATGAGTAAGTCCTATATGCTCTGTCTAATTACTACTCAGAAAAGACTTTTCATAAGCTCACCTTGACTACTTAGTGTTTATAAATTTCCATGAGTACTTTAAGAGCAAGAGGCATCACTGCTAAGGACCGATATAAGAAATAATGTTTTTTTACTTTATAAGCAGAAGAATCCAGTTTTAAACCACATCACTGATGAGACTCATCCTCTGACCCTCACATGGATTCTGGTGCTTATATTGACATGGAGAAATCCATGGCTGGATTTGGACAAGAAGAGAGTCTACAGGGCTGAGTGTGCCCTTTATCTGAAAATACATGAGGGGACTGTTGGCAATATTCATACTTCCTAAAGGCACTATTCATTTAAGATCAGACTGTCTATAATTCATCTCTGTAGTGGCTCATATCCTTATATAGATTGAACTGGAATCTATATAGAGTCTGCATTGAATTTTGCTTCCATCCTTTAGTGGTGTGGGAGTAGAGTTTATTTACTAATTTATTTATTTACTTTACTAATTTACTTATTTTTTATTTACTAATACATAAATATTCTATAAAATGGGGATAATAACAGAACCTGTCTGTAGGGATTGCTACTAGGATAAAATTATGCAATATTTGTTAAGTATTTTGTAAACTTTAAGGCACAATATAAGTGCTAGCTATTGTTATTATTATGATTATTACAATTATTTTTATTGTCCCCAGAGTATCAATGCCTAAATGTTAGGAATAAGCAGAGAAAAAAGAAGGAAGACAGAAAGAGAGATAGAAAGGCAGAGTATTTATTAAAAGCTAACAATATGCCAGGCACTGTTTTAGCAATAGTGTTTGAGAAGCTACATGGAGACTTTGTTCTGGAACAGATAAAACAAAATTTCGCCTAACAAAATCAAGCATCCTCAGAGCAGAGTCCAAGATTCTGGAGGAGAGGGATGAGGAGGATGAGGATAAGAGTTTGCATGTAGATAGTGTGGTTTGGAAAGGGTGTCAGGAATGGCTTCTTTAATCCTTGGAACTATACCCATGAAGTTAGTTCTAGAGATTTATATGAGATAGCTTTGTGGAAGCTTGCCTTTCTCCACAGTGAAAGAAAAGCAGAGTTTGGTAACAGGAATACTTTACCCGGTTCTTGATGGGCATTTAAATTATGTGTTTTCTTCCAAAATCCTTGTTTCTTGTTTTCCATAAAAGTGGACAAAATATGTGTAGGTCTCTGGGAAATGACTCTGTAAAAAGATCCTGATTTTGAGAAAGATCAAAGGTAAAAAGAAAATGGGACAGCAAAAATGAGATGAATGGGCAGTGTCATGGATAAAATGAAAATGAACTTGGACAGACTTTGAGAGATGATATAGAAGGGTCGCTATGATCCATGGGGTAACCAAGAGTCAGACATGACTGAACAATTCAACAACAACAATGACACTGACCACAACAAATTTGTAGATGGGAGTTCTGGTAACTCCTCATCCTGTTTATAGAATAGCACCTAGTATTTGTGGGACTTTGTAGAAATTTGTAGAACACTTTACTATTTACAAAGCACTTCACAAATATTATAGCCTTAACAGCTCTTTTTGTGGTGGCAAAGAATTGAAAAGTGAGGTGATTCCCATCAGTTGGGGAATGGTTGAATAAATTGTGGTATGATGGTGATGGAATACTATTGGGCCATAAGAAACATCAAACAATGGTTTTGCAAAAATATGGGGGGACTTATGTGAACTGATATAAAGTGAAATGAGCAGAACCAGGAGAACGTTATATACAGTATTAGCAATATTATTATGACGATCAATTGTGAAAGACTAAGCTACTCTGATCAATATAATGATTCAAGACAATTCCAAAGGATTCATAATGAGAAATGTTACATATTTCCAAAGAGATGAACTCAGTACAAATTGAAGCACATTTTTTCACTTTATGTTCTTTTTTTTTGGCAGTGTGCCTACTATGGAAATAAGTTTTACATGACTTCACATGTACAATTGATATATTGCTTGCCTTCTCAATGTGTAGGAGAGGGACAGGAGGAAGGGAGAGAATTTGCAACTCAAACTTAAAGAAAATGAAGGTTAAATATAAACAAATAAAAATAAATATCCCCCTGCCATGTTAAATCCATTGATCCGCACCTCACAATAATCCTGGGAAGTAGGAACTATTGTTACCCCCACATTAATGAAGAAACCAAGGCTGAGAAAACTTAAGTGACTTGTCCTGAGTTGTACAACTGTAAATGTCCAAGTCAGGATTTAAACTTGGATCTGTATTGATTCCAAGGCTAGTGCTACATCTTTTATTCTAGTTAGTTGCCCTTTGTAAGTGTAATACAAGGGGAGGACCCACAATCTACATCTCTATAAGTTTTGTGAGAAGGTCTGACTTGAGCTCTATCTTCCACTAGGAGAGTGTCACCATACTGAAGAGGGAAAAATCCATCAGTCCTACAACTGAACCAAAAATTTTGGACCCTTTGTACTTTAGCTATTGCCTTGGCAAGAGTTTCATGTCTAAAGCTTCTAGATTTAATCGTGAAGTGTTGGGATTTCCATCTGTAAGAAACTTTTTGCTCACCCTGATAGTGCTTGAGTGCTGCAGGGCATGTAGTCTTGAGCCATAAACAAGCAAGAGGACCAGAGAAAGTATCTTGCTGCTTGCTTTTAAATGGAGCAATAAAGGAGCCCTAGGATAGACTACAGACAGGCTATGCTCAATGCCAGGATCCCCTAGAAAAATGAGGCGGATTAAAGGAAAAGGGGACACCGAGAAGGGTTCTGAAGAACTCCAAGTGTCTAGGTGGGTTGACCTTAGCACTAGAAGCAAGAAGCTTGCTATATGTATAAATTTTCACCCCTACAGTTATGGAACATGAAGGTTTTCTAATAGAATATTGATGAGGTTTTCTAATAGAATAGATTTCTGAGGGATGACTACGGGAACCAGGGATGATGACTTAGTTTGGTCTCTGCTTTTGGCTTTTGTGAAAGCAAGCTCGGTCTCTATGGAGCTTAAAAAAGAAAGTTGAGGGCTTAGGAGAAATGTGCAGTCTTAAATTATCCCTAGAAATGACTAAGAAGATCCTAGATCTCATTGGGGAGCTTGCAGACCCCTTAAAATAACAGGTCCCGAAATTAATTATCAAAGGCACTGATTAATCCCAACAGCTTCATTAACTACCTTGGGCAGTCTCCATGGATAAAATTTGGCTTCTGTTAGGGAAATAGTGGATTGCTGATTCTTGGAATAAGATGCATGAGGGGATCCTGGAAAAAATGTATAAGTTTCGACCCCTGATATCAATTTCCTCTTTCTCCTGTGCTTTCATTTACTCCCTCATTAGGATTTTAACCACACATAAGCCTGACCTCTTGAGCTTCCTCCTGCTGGTTCTATGGTGAATAGGTCCATTAATAGATATCACTGTCAGAACCACAGGTGTGTATTTTGTTAATTAGGAATTAAGAAGGTATGCACAGATTGAACAGTAAGATAGCTAAAAATTATTTCCAGATCCCTGTTGTGACCACCTTATTCTAGGTCCTCCATGTCCATGGTTTGCAGATTTCCAGTATAATTTGAGATTTGGTGGTGATATCGGTCTTGAGTGACGTCAGAGACAGCCTTCTGAATTTATTTGTTTGTACAGTGGTCCCTAACAACCTTAGGAGGTCTATAGAACATTTATAACTGGCCTATTATTTCCTGGCAACTACATGAGCCAGCTCTAACTGACCTGGGTTCCATCAAGCAATGGCACAATATCTCTGAGCACTTTGCCTACTTTAGGAAACAAGGCATAGTTGCTTTCCTATATTATATGACTACTATCAATTATCATGTCTCTTGGTCTTTGAGGATATTATACTTTTATCCACCATCTGGACACTTACTTTGGGATGTATCTCCCACATCGTGGAAGTCCAGTTATCTGCCCTTGAGGAGCTCAACTTTTTCATTGGGATTGGTATCACTGAACTTGGGTACATTGGCCATCTCCTCCAGAGGCCAGACTCCTTCAAAGTCAGGATATTTTGTAGGATACAAAGTGCAGAAGCATCCTATCATTACATACCTGTTATACAGGACCAGAAGGTAGTAGGTAGGAAGATAGATAGATAGATAAGTAGAGAGATAGATAGATAGACAGACAGACAGATAGAACATTTATTTACTAACTGTGTGCCAGACTTTCTGCTTAAGCTCTGGGAATGCAAATACAAGTAAGCAAAAAAAGTCCCTTCCCTCAAAGAATTAACACTCTAATATGGTTATATTGCACATAAAATGGGACTGGACAGAGAAGATATACACATGGGGTCATGGTGATGAGATGGCTGCAAAGTGGTATTTGTTTTTTTGGCAACATAAATCTAAGATTGTGGTGGTATGGGTAGGGAGATGAAGGTGAGATAAGAAAAGGAATACATTAGAGGGAGGGAGAGGGAAAAGAAGGTTAAGGAAAATTATCTCACATAATGAGGTGCACCAATATACATTTATACAAACAAGGATAAGGGGGTTAGTGAGGAGGAGCAGCTGACATTTGACCTTCATTCTTATCTGAACTGGCCAAAAAAGGAACAACACATCTATATATATGATATCTAATTGGGCACAAAAATACATTTTACTCAACAAAGAAATAGGGGAGAAATGGGAGAAGAGGGAGGGGCACCTAGAGGGATAGAAGTTTAAGAGAGGGATTAGTCCTAAACAAAACAAACCCCAAGGGTGTACAAAAATATTTATAGCTTAGGGGCAGCCAGGTGGCTCAGCGAGTAAGAGCACCGGCTCCAGTGTTGGGATGACCTGGAGATAGAATCCCGGGCTCAGATACTCAGCACCACACACAGAAATAACTGACCGTGTAACCTTGAGCAACTTGAGTAACCCAATTGCTTAAAAAAATATATTTATAGCTCTTTTTGAGGTGAATTTGGCTGTTTATATATAATATGACCTTATATATAACTTACTCCACATAATTTATGGGGTGTCTATAAATTGGGGAATAGATAAACTATAATATGTAAATGTGGTGGAATACTATTGCATTGAACATTTATTGATGCTATAACCAAACAGTATTCTAGAGGATTAATGATGAAGGTTCTGCTTGCCTCTTGATATAGAAGTGAAGGATTTAGAGTGCAGGAGACATTTTTTTTTCTTTTTGGAAATGGACAATGTAGAAATTTGATTTGAATTGTATTTGTGAAAATTTGACTGCTTATACATGTTTATTATGGGTTTTGTTTTTCTCATATTCTCAGCTGGGGATGGGGATTGAGATGGGAGGGTGAGAAGGCAGATCTTGACTGATTAAAACAAGAAAAACATTTTTTTAAAAAGAAAAAATAAATTTAACCAACATTATTAAAAATAAGCTGATGAAGCAGGAAGTGGCCACAGGAGACTTTAGAAGCTCCAAATCACTTTTATGAAAATAGCTTAAGTCCAGCTCTCCTTGTCTCTCACCTTGGAATTGTACTTATCTCTCTTATGCCTAAATACATCAGTGGTATGAGTATTCTAGAAAATGAAACCCATATCACTATCTGTCTTATTTACATTGGATATGATAAATGGTAATGTATGAACTTGCTCATTCAGTTGCTTTCACTGGCTGGTACAGTAACATTCCAAATGATCTTGGCCATTTTGCATCTGTAACCAAGTCATCCTATTAGTCAGGTATGGAGTAGTGCTAGAGGGGCTGTATGCATTTCCCATTGTCAAATAGTCAGCAAGTAAGAGTAACAATAGCTGAATTCCATTCTCTACCCTTGGTGTTCTACACCTTCAGGGCCAACTGGAGATCTCCCTACAAATATTTCTCCTATCGAAGAAGGCAAAGAGTTTCCTCTTCACCATGGTGCTCTATGGGAATATACAACATATACTTACCTAATAAGAACATCTGATTGTCAGAGACACTCATACCCTGACTGATAATGAAACTGTATGCAATTGTTCTAACCCTGTCACTCATTAATGAAACCTCCATGGGTGATAATAATTACCTTGTCACTAACATTCTTGTATTGAGGTACACTGGGTACAGGCACATCTTCCCTTTACTTCTCAAGTGAATAATTAGTAAGATCCATTGGATAACACAAATGTCAATGACGAGTTTATGGAAGCTGGCTCAACATGAATAGAATCATCTTATAATAAGATGTTAGAATGAATTAATAAGATCACTGAAGACTTTTAATAGCTCTCCTGGATGGGGAAATGATGCTGCCCACTCAACCACATGTCCTTAAATTCTAGTTGTCCATCACTGACTTCCAGGATTATTAGGACTGTTACCACATTCCTTGTGGGCTGGGAACATGCTATGTATAAAATGGGCACAACTCAATGCAAACATCAAATAGTACCAGGTACTATTGGGCACTGACACAAGGTAAAGAAAGGACAAATGAAAGGAAGATAGTAGCTGGACTTTTGTTCAAACACTTACTAAGAGGAATTCAGGCCACTGTACAGATTGCAAATTTCTTTTACTCTGAACCTCATAGAGGCCACATAATTGAGCCCAGGAGTTATGGAGCTTTCTTTTTTTTTTTTATTATTTTGACTTCTATGACCAATCTCACCATATGAGGTATTACTGATGTATGAATTTCTACATGTTGAAATTAATCCAAGTGATATTTCAGTCCTCTTATTATTATTGTTCTTATTGTTGCTTGTTGTCTACTGTAACTGCTAGTACAACCCCCATACTTGAAGTCAGGTGAGTAGAGTCTAGCTTTAGCATAAAGTTCAAAATCAAGAAATAGGCAGGAAAAATGATCAAATAGCAAAAAAAGAATTTGACCACAAAATCTAGCTGTGGTGTTAATAAAGATCAAGACACAAACTTAAAGACAAAATATAAAAGCATATATAACCAAAGCCTCAAAGAAAAAAAAAACATTCTAGTTGGACAAAAGCCCAACAAAAATTTCTGAGTTAAAGGAGATAAGAGTGGTAAAGGAAAAAAAAAGGAAACAAAATGAGAGTGATGCAAGAAAATTATGCAAAGTGAATAAACAGCTTGGTAAAAAGAGGCATAAAAATACTGAAGAAAATAACACCTTAAAAACAAAATTGACATGAAAATTCACTGAAGAAAACAACTCCATAAAAAGTGGAATAGGTCAAATGAAAAAGAGGTACAAAAGCTCACTGAGGAAAGTAATTCCTCATAAGTTAGAACTGGGCAAGTGAAAGCTAACGACTCTATAAGACATCAAGAAACAACAAAATAAAGTCAAAAGGATGAAAAGAAAAGAAAATGTGAAATATCTCATCAGACAACTGACCAAGAAAATAAATTGAGGAGAGATAATTTAAGAATTATTGGACTACCTGAAAACCATGATTAAAAGAAGTCTATACATCATATTTGAAGAAATTATAAAGGAAAATTGCCTTGATATCTTAGATTGAGGGTAAAATAGAAATGGAAAGAATCCCCCTATCATCTCCTAAAAGAAATTCTAAAATGAAAGCTCCCAGGAATATTATTGTCAAGTCCCAGAGCTTCCAGATCAAGGAGAAAGTATTGCAAACAACTAGAAAGAAACAATTCAAATATCATGGAGCCATAATCAGTATCACACAAGATTTTGTGGCTCCCATTAAAAGAATGAAAGACTCAGAATATAATATTCTGGAGGACAAAGAAGCTAGAATTATGGCCAAGGATAATCTGCCCAGCAAAATTGAGTATACTTATTCAGGAGAAAAATGGATATTTAATGAAATTGAGGACTTCCAAGCATTCCAGATGAAAAGATAAGAGCTGAATAGAAAATCTGACATTGAAACAGAAGATTCAAGAGAGTCAAGAAAGGCAAACATGAAAGAGAAATCATAAGCGACTTAATAAGCTTACACTGCTTACATTTCTGTATGGAAAGATGATACATGTAACTCATAAGAACTTTATCACTATTAGGGCAGTGTGAAGAAATCTACATAGACAGAAACCATTTGTTTGAGTTAATTATATTGGGGTGATCTTTAAGGGAGAGGTAGAATGGGGAAAATTTTCTCACCTAAAACTGCAAGGAAGAGATTTTACAGTGGAGGGGAAAATGGCAGAGTGTGTATGTATGTGGGGGCAATGCTTGAATCACACTCTCATTGGAATTAGTTCAGAGGGAACTAATTCAGAGGGAGCTGGGTATAGAAATCTATCTTACCCAACAGGTAAATAAGAGGGAAAAGTGATAAAAGAAAGGAGGGATGATAAAAGGAAAGGTGAATTAAGGAAGGCAGTGATCAGAGGCAAAGCAGACTTTTGAGGAGGGATAGAAAGGAGATGTTTTTTAAACAACAACGACAACAATATATCTTTGATTATTCTGGGTTTTCTCTCTGACAAATTTTTGTTCAGTATTTCTCAGTTGGAATAATTTCTCTTGAAAACAAACAAAATTAGAATTTAGTAGTTCTTCCTTTTGACCATCATCTTTTATAATCATTATATCCTTTCTAAGAACTATTTCATATTTTCTTTGACCTTCTTCTTCCTCCCAATGTTATTGGAAAATTTTTTTTGTTGTCCTTATCATTCATTAATCATCAATAACTTCAGGTTCTGGGCCTTTGCTTTCCTTATTTTTACAGGAACTTGCTAGTGTTCTATGTTAATTACAAGTTATTTACCCTGGGTTCCATCTCCTTCACATGACTTTTTAAAATATGAGTTAGTCCACTAATCTCCTGTATTACTACATCATTTTCTTTAGTCAGTCATCCAATCTCTAAGTCAAAAAGCATTCATTAATGTTTCTTTTGTTCCAGGCACTTTGCTAAGTGCTGGTAATATACAAAATGCAAAACAAATAAACAAACAAAATACCCTCCCCCCAAAAAAAGAAAAAAAAATCTAGTCCATCTACTCACAATGCATATATTATATGATGGTGAGCACATGCACATAATTAGGTAATAAAAAATATATGCAGAGTAGATGTAAGACAATTTGAAAAACTGTGTAGGGGAAGTGGTAAAGGCCTCCTGTAGAATGTGGACTTTGATCTGATGCTTGAATGAAGCCAGGAAAAAAAGAGGTGTATTTGAGGGAACAGATCGCTCCATGCCCAGGGAGCATTCGGGGCAAAGACATTGAGATAGGAAATGGAGTATTGTGTTTGAGGAACTGGCAATTGGCCAGTGTGGCTGAAACATAAAATGTATGGTGTGGAGTAAGGTATAAAAAGACTAGAAATGTGGGAAGGGGCCAGGTTATGAAGACCTTGACCTGGCAGACAAAAGACTTAATCTTTGTTCCTGGAGGTAATAGTGAGTCACTAAAACTCATTCAACAAGGCAGCAACATAGTCAGAAAAATCACCTTGGCAGCCAATGAGGATAAGAGCCAGGAAAAGGGAGAGATTTTCAGCAGAGAGACTAGCTGCCAGACTCATGTAAGATGTGATGAGAGCCCAAACTAAGGTTGTATGTTTATTAAGAGAGAGAAGAGGACATATATGAGAGATGTGAAGATAAAATGATAAGAATCCATCAATATGTTATTGATACACATAGACTCAGGCAATTAAAGTAAGAGGCAAAATCTACTATGGTTTAGTTGAATTAAAAAAAAGTCAGGAATAACAATCATGATCTCAGATAAGGAAAGAACAAATAAAGACTTGAATAAAAGAGATAAATAGGGAAAATACATTTTCCTGAAAGACAATAGGAAATGAATTAGTTTTAGTATTTAACATATATGCCCCAAATGGCATAGCATCTAAATACTTAAAGAAAAATCTAAAAGGCTTGGAAAGAAATAGATTATAAAATTATATAGTAGAGGACCTTAAAGTACAATTGCCAGAATTTGATAAATCTAAGCAAGATTTAATGTAAAAAGAAGTTCAGGCCCTGAAGAGAATTTTAGAAAAGGTTGCTATAATAGATCTCTGGCAATTATTAAATGAAAATGAGAATAGAAAGGAGAATGTAACATATAAATATACAACATGTATATATGTATGTGTGTATATAGTTAATAGCATAGATACATAAACACATATATGTACATAAAATTTCTTGGCTGTATATAGCACCTTTACAAAAGCTAAGTACATATTATAGCACAAAACTTCACAAACTTGCAGAAAAGAAGTATTAAACATACCATTTACTGGCCTTAGTCCAATAAAAAGATTCATTAAAGGACCATTGACTAAATTATTTAATTCTAAATAATTGGTGGGTGAAAAAACAAATCATAGATAATTTCAATAAAGATGATGACAAATATATAAAAAAATATGAAATGCCTAGATTAACAGAACTAGAAATAGAACATTTAAACAATCCCATCTGAAACAAAGAAATTGAACATGCATCAAATGAGCTACCAAGGAGAAAAAACAAATCCCTGAACCAGATGGTTTTACATTTAGATTCTATCAAATGTTTAAAAATAATTAATTCTAATATTATACAACTGGTTGTAAATAGAGGAAAATAAGAGATTTGATCAAATTCCTTTGATGATTCAAATATAGTTTTGATACCTGAGCCAGGGAGAGTCAAAATAATGAAAGAAACCTAACGACTAATATATCTAATGAATATTGATGGAAATTTAAAAATAAAACATTAGCAAAGAGACTACATTTCCAAATGCCTGTTAGATATACAGAAATGATTGTCCCTTAGAGATATTAAACTCAGCCAAGTCTAAAACTGAACTCATTATTTTTCTCTGCACACTCTCTCCTCATCTTAATTTTCCTATCACTGTCAATGGCTTCACCATCCTCCAAGTCATGCAGGCTCATGACTTAGGCATCGGTCTTCACTCCTCACTCATTTTCACTCTCCTCCCCCATCCATATCCAATCAATCATCAAATACTGCTGTTTCTAGTATATTCCTTGATTTTCCCTATGCCTGGAATGCCTACCTTCCCTATATCAGCCTCCTAGCTCCCATGGTGTCCTTCAAATCTTGCCTACAATTCCTTCTTCTTCACAGTAAGCCTTTCTTGGTCCTCCTTAATCTTAGTGTTTTCTTCTGAGACTACTTCCCCAAATATACACACTGTAGACATCCCCCACGTATCTTAATTATGCAGCTTGTTTGTATGTTGCCTCCCCTATTAGAATGTGAGTTCCTTGAGAACAAGAACACATTTTTTTTTTTGGCCTTACTCTGTATCATCAGCCCTTATCATAGTGCCTATCACACAGTCAACTCTAAATAAATGTTACTTGACTAACAAAAAAAAATGATGGAAGCATTGTAGGAAAACAGGCACATAACAGTGCACTGTTGGTGAAGCTTCAAATTCATGCAGTCATTTTGGAAGGCAGTTTGTCACTGTGGCCTCCAAAGACAATAAGCTTTGCATATCCTTCTATCATTATGAGGTCTATACTTCAAAGAAAATACAGGAAACAGATTTGTACAAAAAATATTTGTGGTAGTTTTTTTTTTAGCAGCAAGCAACCAGAAACAAAAGGGCTATCTATCAACTGAGGAAAGACTGAACAAATTATGGCTTATAAATCTAATGTCATACTAATAAGAAAAGATGAAATAGTTTCAGAAAAACCTGGGAATGCTTGTATAAACTGATACAGAGTGAAATGATCAGAATCAGAAAAAATTTCAGGTACATAACTCTGTGATAATTGTAAACTTAATGGTGTTTGATGTTCTATTTATAATGACAGGACACCAGCACGGTCTCTCTTAGGCTGGGTGTCCTGATGCTTATAAAAGTTATATTCAAAGGCAGATAGGTTGTACTTTTCCACTGTTGTGATCCTGTGTTAAGCAAATAATGTTTGTAGCTTTTGATTGAATGAAACTTTTTTTTAAGAAATTGGGGTTAAATAACTTGCTCAAGGTTACACAGCCAGTTATTTCTGGGTGTGGTGCTAAGTATCAGAACCTGGATTCGATCCCAGGTCATCTCGACTCTGGGGCCAGTGCTCTTACTCACTGTGCTACCTGGCCACTGCATTGAATAAAACTTTTGACTAACTGCAGGGATCTTGAATCATTCTCTTCTGCCACCCTAAATAGCTAACCTAGATCCTCTTCCATTTTGTAATCCCAATAAACAAACTACTCTTATACAAGCCTCATTCAAGCTTGGTATCAATAAGTGACCCTGAGAACTTGCCCATAACATCTGAATCTGAGAAGAAGTGTCCTTTCCCATATCTGACACTAAATACCCATTTTCAACCAATTCATTCTTAGGTAATATAATTTCACCATCTGAACCCCAATTTTGAGCACGTTTTCCCCCAAACATGTCTCTATCCTCCTCATGGTGAGTTTCCTTCAATTGTGGGGAGGAACCTGTTTATATTGACATAGCACATGTGTGTGTGTGTGTGTGTGTGTGTTTGCTTGTTTCCCTGCTTGCTGTCCTGAATAATAACAAAGCTCTTGTTTATAACAGCTTCCGGAGTACCGATCCCCTACAAATCCCAAACCCAGGTCTTTGCATTAATTTGAGACATAAGGTCAAATAAAGCAAACTTTGATCACTGAAATGAGCAGTTATTATTCCAAAGGATCCACGCTTCCCACTTCCTGACAGAGAAGTGATGTATTCATGATGCAAGCATATGTATAATGTGTATGTATATGCACGTACATACATGTATATGTGTGCCTATATGTACACACACATGTATATAAAGATACACATATGCATGTGTGCATGCATACATACATACACACATTAGTTTAGCCATGGAGAGATACAGAAAGACAATTAGCAGAAATGGTAGAATCAAGTGAGGTTTTTGTGCAGATGAGGCAGATGTGCATGTGTTTATGAATAGCATGGAAGACACTAGTAGGGAGGGAAATACTGAAGATGAGGAGTGTATGGATGATAATGGAGGGACATTTTTGGAGGAGGAGCTAGGAATGGGGATCAATGATGCAGGCCAGAAGCATTTACCTAGGTAGTGACTCTTCATCTGATACCAGAATGAAGAAGGGGTTATTAGAGGAAGATAACCAAATGTTATTAAATGAGTAGGAGAGAGACGGAAGAGCTCTTTAGCTAGCCTCCATTTTCTCCTCCTCAAAATTGTTTACCTTTGTGTCTTCAGAATTTCTGTCTTAAAAGATTCCATTTCTTCTTGGGCTAACTGCAACATCCAAGTAATTTTCTGTCAGATCTGTTTCCTGGGGAAAAGAAACAAAATACAAAACCAAATTTGGGCTAATTTCCCATTCAGTGTTAATAGAGGGATGACATATTGTTGCGGTACGTTAGAGCAGAGTAGCTTTAGACTCAGTAGCAATAGATGACTGAGAAAAGGACTTAATTTTATGGAAGATGGTGGAATGAATCTCATTGGAGGACAGGGAAGGCATTCACATTACAAGAGAATTCAGAATGTTTTCTAAGAGAAGGTAGGATTTCAGCTAGGACTTGAAGGAAGCCAAGAGGCAGAGATGAGGGTGAGTATTCTAGGCATGGAGAATAGCCAGTAAAAATGTACAGGGTTAGGAGACTGAGTTTCTTGTGTGAGAAATAGCAAGTTAAAGAGGACACGTGGGGAGGAGTAAGGTGTAAGAAGATGAGAAAAGTAGCAGAAGACCAGGTTAGTGGAAGATTTTATGGAGGTGATATGGAGCCATTGGAGTCTATTGACTCCATACCATGGTCATATCTGTGCTTTAGGAAGACCAGTTTGACAGATGAATGGAGGATGGATTGGAGAGGGGAGAGATTTGAGGCAGAGGGGCCAAACCGCAAGGAAACAAAGCCATCCTCAGGTCCTAATTGCCCTTTACTTCCCTCGTGCAGCTTCCTGATCATCTAAGGTAAAAAAGAGTCCCACCCAGGTGGGGTCTGGACCTTTTAGCCTTTGTGGATGCTTGAGACCATGCAAATCACCATACTTTTCCCCAGTGACCTAATCATTGAATTTTTTTTTTCTATCAAGAGGCAAGGGAAACTGTTTTTCCCCAAACCCCTATATTGGTGTTGCATATACTTGTTGTATTAGGACAAAGTAAAGTTCTTTTAAAAACAAAACAAATATTCAGTGACTTATGAGTTATTTGTTCTGTCCTATGATTGAACCAAAATGATTAAAAGACTCTTGGCAGTGTTGCTGACAACAGTATAAAGGTAGACAGAGGTAGCATAAAGGAGATTCTAACCTATGGGTGCAATTGAGATAGTTGACTTTCACATTCAGTCTCTAGGGACTTAATGGTAAGTGAATGCTGTAACTTTGTATTCTGACAAGAGAATACCTGCAACTACCACATAGTTATGTAATAAGGAGGTTTCCAATTTCCATAGGTTAGAAGAGCTGGGTTTTCATTACCGTTCTCCTAGAACCAGTAAGAAAAGGGAGAACACCAGAGGTCCCACCAGTCTGAGTGTTCAGCAAAAAAATTATCTTTGTGTTGTTGTAGAGACATAGGCCACAGCTGGTGCCATCTCCAATCAGTTTAGTAAAGTTTGGGACAATAGATTTTTGGGCAAATATACCGTCAAATTCAGTTTATTAGTGGGTCTTAGATAGGAGTTCCATGTTTTTGTAGCCAGTGAGGGAATCTAGTGAGGATTAGATGCTTGGGCACCTTGGTATCAGTGGATGCCCTCATCTATTTGGATACTCAATGGTAGTGAAAAGCTAGTGCTGTTGCAGTGAATCAGAGCAGAGAAACTCTAAGTTCAGGGCAAAAGACTCCTATGGGGATGAGAAGGAGATATACAAATGCAGTTCCCAAGTAGATATAGGGCAACCATAGTCACTGGTCAAACCATGACAGTTTTATCTCCATCCTAATGGAAGGCTGCAACATGGCCTCAGTGATTCAAGGAACACTAGCAGCAGGTTCTGGGGCCAAAGGTTCAGGGGTGGGCTGGGAGAAGAGGCCTTGAAATGTGTTCCCTTAGTAGGGTAATGAGGAGGTACCTATTCTTACCAATCAAGTGGTTATGGCTATGATGATGGTTTACGCTAGTGAACACCTTCTCTTGTCTTTATTTGGCTCTTTTACCTGGACACCAGATTGAGATTATGAGCAATGATGTCACCCATTGCATTCAAGAGAAATTTTTAACTGCAAGGAGAATGTAGGAGGTATGCCTGAGCATGAGCTAAGAGATTCAGGCTAATCCTTTCTCCCTTTACTGTCCATTAACTAAAATGTGGATTATCTTTGTCCTAGGTTCTTACCTACCCATTGATATGATGAGGCATTTGGTCTTGTGCAGAATAAAGTATACAGTTTAAATGGTGCAATAGTAGCAGTGAGCATCACCAGGTTGACACATCAGGAATGTTACAGTTCAAAAGACTAAGTAGTCCTTTGGCCTTTGTCTTTTTAAAAAGAAAAATAACAAAGATAGACAGGGATAGCACTTATATCTGGAGAAAGGCCCACCCATTCATTCTATGAAAAAGAAAAAAATGAGCACCTTAAATGAAAGAGGGTATATCTTCAGAGCTTCAATAATGGAAGATAGGAAAGGAAATGGATTGGAGAGGGGAGAAACTTGAGGCATTTGGAATGTGAGAGAGACCTACAGACTTCACTATCCATGTAGCTCTGAAGAGCAACCATGTACATGGATAATCCCTTACTTGTCCTTTGGGTCTTTATTGGTTCCAAATGAAAGTGAGACTTACTGGAGGGGAGGGTTGTTTGATGCTCTCTGGAAGGAAGGCACAGTTATGAACTCATTTTGCATTTTTTTTTCAGTTAAGCCAAGTCTATCCTATAATTGATGTCCTGTTAGTTGAAATACTTGCAGGGCATCTTGACCAGAGCAAAACAAGCAAGCAAGATGTTTCTAGGGTTTCCTTGGCTGCAGGCCCAATCCAGACTTTGTGAGAGAATCCTTTCCCATTGTGCCTGCATTTGTTATAGTTGGAACCAGAGCTTAATTGGCGCACAGACTACACTAATATTTCTGAATATAAATACAACAAGGGTAGAAAGCAAAGTGAGAAACCTATTATTAGACAGGAAGAGGGATATTGCTGTAATCATAGTAATGACTAAGACAAACAGACAAATGCAAAACACCCCAAACATGAGGTGAAGTTTGAACAGGAAATCAGTAACTTAATTATAAGTGGTTATTCCTTGAAGAACAAAAAGGAAATTATATTTACAGCTATTAGTGAACATGGTGTTGAATGTTCAGGGAAAGGAGTTCATTGCACATACTATGTATTCCTGAATATGTGACCCATTTTAAATATGTACTTGGTGGTTAATTAAACTCTGCTTTATCGGTTTGTATTTGTTTGAATCTGTCTTTTATGCTCCTAGGATCCATGATTTAATTGACTTGAGTACTCTCATAAAAAATTCAGATTGCAGCTTTCTACACCTTAGCAGATGGCCTTTGTGAAATGCTTTATCTTAAAAAAAATCAATGACCTGATTGTTAACCTGATGAGTTATCTGTTTTGATTTTGTATGTGTTGAATGCTCATTGTATAGAAGAGAACACTTAGCCCTGGAGAGGAAGAGTGACTTGTATAGGGTCATACAATGAATTGACAATAGGAGCTAGCCCAGAATCCAGAAAATGTGATTCCCAGCCAAATTATGAGAACTAAACTAATAGGCAAACGCTATGCCCATATGGTGGGCTAATCAGCTATATACACCAAAATAGTTAATTTACTGATTGGGTTGATGCTATTAGGAACATAAAGACCTCAGAGTTCCAGTCATTGCACACTGAAAGCCATTCACCCTATTCACTATGACTCTTTCAATTACCTCTTGTCTTTGGATTTCCCGGCCAATCTTAGCTGTTTGGGCTCATTAATTTGGGTTGGCTTTGTTTGTATCCCTGCATACTAATGACTCTTTTGAAAATGCCTGCAGCCACAGACTACTTTCCAAGCCACTTCTTACTGCTTTTTTTTTTCATTCCTCCTTTCCCCATTTCAGTAAAGACAATTCAGAATGAGAAAGTCAGGGTTGGACAGAACCTTAGAACCCAGAACATAGACTATCATAGCTGGATGAGACCCTAGAAGCTAGAATGTTAGAATCTAAAATGCTGGAGAGACAGTCTTAGAGATGATATGTAGAGCAGCACTCTCATTTAATAGCTGAGGAGACTGAGAAGCAGAGAGGGAATGTGATTTGCCTAAGATCACATCCACATAGTCAGTAAATGGTAGGAATAACACTATAATCAGGGTTTCCTGATTCATTCAGTTTAATTGGAACCCCGACCAAAGTTCCCCATACTAAGACTCTCCAAGCTCAGGAAAAAGAATGTGAAAAGAAGAGGAGAGAGCCATAGACCAAGGTAATGTTCTTATTCTACGTTGTTTCACTCCCAGTAAATCACCTTTTCTGCTGAATCATGCTGCAGAGACTAGGAAAACCAATAGTTACAGAAATGGCATTATTAGTTTTTCTTTCCAAATCAGTCATTTCACTCTTTGGATTTTGGCAATTTTTTTTTGATGTTTCAGGTTCTCCTCTAATTAAGAGAACTTTTTTTTTCAATCTCCAATTTTCCTCCTAGGAAGGCTACTAAGGAGTTTACCTTAATGATATTTTGACAGGAAAAGAAGTCATGTACCTCTCTCCTAATGCAGTAGAGGAAAGAACACTTGAACTATCTATTCCTCAGTATTCTCTTCTTTAAAAATATGCAGTTTTGGGGCAGCCAGGTAGCACAGCGAGTAAGAGCACAGGCTCCAGTGTCAGGATGACCTGGAGATCAAATGCCGGACTCAGACACTTAGCACCCACCCAGAAACACCTGGCTGTGTAACCTTGAGTAAGTTACTTAACCCCCATTGCTTAGGGGCAGCCAGGTGGCTCAGCGAGTAAGAGCACCGGCTCCAGTGTCGGGGTGACCTGGATCAAATCCCGGGCTCAGACACTCAGCACCACACCCAGAAATAACTGGCTGTGTAACCTTGAGCAAGTTACTTAACCCGGATTGCTTTAAAAAAATTAAAAAAAAATATGTAGTTTGAACTATATGTATGAAGAACTCTATGTTCATTTTAGCTCTGATAGTCTATGCTCTAAGGTTTCTTAAGCTCTACCACTTCCCTTTTATTCCTTATATACTCCCACTTTGAATCTTTGCTAAAATGATTCCTTATGTTTGAAATTTCCTTTCTTCTACACCCCTTCCTCTTATTATACTCCTTAGACTTCAAAACTCAATTCCCACTCAGAAAGACAGACAGACAGACAGACACACACACATACATACATACACACAATTTTAGAATTATAAAGAAAGGCATTAATCATCTAATCCAGCTTTTACCTGAAGAGGAATCCCTCTGAATACATTCCCAGGTCACCAATCCTCTCTTTAAGTACTTTCAGTGATATAGAACTCACTACCTCTTGGGGAAGCCTTTTGAACAATTTGGACAATTCTTTTTTTTTTTTAAGCAATTAACTTGCTCAAAGTTACACAGCCAGTTATTTTGTGTGGATGCTAAGTACCTGATGCTGGAACTGATCCCAGGTCTCCCAACTCCGGGGCCGGTGCTTTTACTCACTGCGCCACCTGGCCGCCCCTAATCTGGACAATTCTTATGAGGAAATGTTGCTTCTTACGTTGAGTTGAAATCTCTGAAACTTCTATAAAATGACCTTCCTTCTAGGGTCAAGCAGAACAAAAACATCCCTTCCTATATGCTAAGATGGAGCAATTGTTTCTTCCTAAGTTTCCTATGATTTCTTCTTTAGCAATCAATTTCTCCTTATGCATCAGTAGAACATCCAAAATAGCAACTGCTCTCATTAATTCTGACACCTTCTGAAGTTTGCCATTATTATGAAGATGGTTCACAAATTTATCAGATGCTCTACTTTTAATAGAGAGGGTGCCATCAGACATCAGAAGAGCTATGGACTCCCGTCATTGCTACTGCCTCCATACCAAGTTTATGTTCTATTTCCCAATCTCATTACCTCTTTTCTCTTTCTGGCTGAGTGGTCTGTAGTATATTTCCATCTTAGTTTTGCGTTTATTTTGTCCCACCATTATTCCTATTGCAGTGTTCTTCATCAACTTTTTTCTCAAGTAAGCATAACCTCTTTATATAAAATACTGCTGTGCCATTCCTTTTATTTAATCAGTTTTTTTTAAAACAAAGTATGTCCTTCCATAGCTGCATTACACTTATGACTCACATCCCACGATTTATGAGTCCCAGTGTTAACTGTGATATTAAATTTAACTCCTGATCTCATCCCTTATGGAGAAGGGGAAGTGGACTCAGGGATCACTTTGCTATATTCCAGTTTGGGAGGAACAATGAAATGTTCCTAAAGGAAATAGAAGTGAGGCTTCAATGTGGGGGAAAAAAAAAGGATCTGAGATGGAGTGGGGAGGCTCAACCCTTGTTATGAAGTTAAGAGATAAATAACTAGATAGAATAGAAAAAGAAAGAAAAAAGAAAAGGAAGAAAGTTAGATTAATATTGTATTGAAGCATTTACGTATGCTAATGCAAATACAACAAGCAAGACAATCACTATCTTCAAGGAACTTACATTCTAACACTGAGGGACAACATATAGAGGAGAACTGGAAAGTTGGACAGAAACATTTTAGGTTTTAAAAAAGCTATTTACATACATCTCATTTTATCTTCATTATAACCTCATAAGTTAGGAATTACTATTATTCTCATTTGAGAGATGTAGAAACTGAGAGCCCTAGCTAGTAAGTATCTGAGGCAGGATTTGAATTTGGATATTCCTAACTCCAAGTTCCATCCTTTATATACCACCCAGCTGTCAGGTGATAGCACTAGATGAATTTAAAACTGTTTTTATGATTGGGCTCGAAGGGTAATGTGTTAATGGCTCAATGACAACTTGGAAAGAGGTCTTCAGTGAAGTATCTCCCAAATCTATGCTTGGCTTTGTGCTGTTCAACATTTTAAATTGGTGACTTGGACATAGGCTTAGATGACATGCTTATCAAATCTACAAATGATACAAAACTAAGAGATAGTTAACACAGTGGGACAGCAGAGTCTGGATCCAAGAAGATATTAACAGACCAAAACATTGGACTAATCAAATAAGATTACATTTAGTGGGAATAAACATCATCTTAAAATTGAATTAAGAAAATTAAGTTTAAATTAACAAGTACAAGAAAGAGAGGATGATTAGACAGTGGTTTGTCTGGAAAATATTTTGGGGTTTTAGTAGTTTGCAAGCTCAACATGAGTCAGCAGTTTGATGTGGCAGCCAAAAAATTCTAATTTAATCTTAGGCTGCATTAAGGTAAGGCATAGCTTCCAGCAATAAGGGGGTGAGAGTGACACTGTATGCCCTCATCAGACTTTATCCAGAGTGTTATGTTTAATTCTGGACATCATAGTTTAAGGAAGACATTGATAAGCTAGGAAGTATCTAGAGGAGGGCAAACTGAATAGGAAGAACCTAGAATCTATGCTATATGAAAAGTGGTGAAGGAGCTGGGCATATTTAGCCTGGAGAAGAGGAAACTAAGTAGGGATCTGAAAGCTGTATTTAAGTGGTTGTAATGCAGAAGGATTAGATTTGTGTTTATTCCCAAAGAACAGAACTAGGCACAATGGATAGAAGTTGTAAATTTAGAATAGGAAAAAAATAATTCCTATCAATCAGAGAGGTCCAAAAGAGGAATAACCTTCTTGAGAGACTGTAGTTTCACTCTCCTTTGAAGCCTTATAGCAGAGGCTAGATGACCTCTTGTCAGATGTGTTATAATGTATAACCCTTGACATTAGAGGTTTTCATTATACACACAGAGCTTGATAAATGCTTGCTAATTGAATTTAACCTTAATAAAGACTCAACATCCTCTGTTCCTTCACCATTTCTCATATGGCAGAGATTCTAGGCTTTTTTTTTTTTTAAATTCTGTTTGCCTTTCTCCAGATGTTTTCTAGCTTATCGATGTCTTTCTTAAACTGTGATGTCCAGAATTGAATGTAATACTTCAGACAAGGTCTGATAAAGGAATACATGCAGTGTCACTCTGATCCCTTTATTGGTGAATGATTGATTGATAGCATTGTATATTTTGGGTGTGGGTTGGAGTAGATACCCACTGAGATCCCTTTGAAATCTCAAACTCTATGATTCCTCCCATTAAAGTGAATAGGAATACAAAATTAATAAAATAAAAACAGAAAAAATAAAGTGAATAGGTAATCTTTTATTACTGTACTTTCTATGTGTGCAAAAATATGAGGACAAAAATTATTTATTCCCCCTTTAAATATTGTCTGCTAAGAGCTATGATTCCTCTGCATGGATATTGCTTTTAACATGTCATAACTGATATTTTTGTGATATATCATTGGTTATTATATGTGGATGGCTTTCTTTATCTCTTTCCTTTATCAGTTCCATTAAGTTCAATTCCTTTGCATTCCATTCAATTAAATTCAACTCAATACACTTTTAAATTCAGCACCTCCTGGGTGCAAGACACACTAGGGCTAAGACAAAAATGAAATAATCACTGTCTTTAATTCTATTGGTGTGTCTGTGTGCATGTGTGTGTGTGTAAAACATCTATGAGATAAGTTAAGTACAAAGCATATCCAAAATAACACAAAGTCATTTTAAGAAGAGAAAAATAACAAGAAATTGCTTGTTCCCTTCTTTCAGCCCTCTCAGCTGATGCCCCTCCCTCATACTTTACAAAAAAAAAAAATCAAGGCTATTTTTCTAAGAATTCCCTCTCCTTACATCCTCTTCACTTAAAAATCCCTCTTTTCATCTCAATCTCCCGCTAACAAATCCCTCACCTTTTTCTTCTTTACTCCAGTCTCTGATAAAGAGGTAGTCCTTTTCATTACCCAGGCTAGTCCTTATATGTAACCTTGCGCCCACCTCCCCTCATGTTCTCCAACAGATTGTCCTCACTATCATTCTCTCCAACCTATCTAATTTGCAATTGCTCCTTATCTATTGATTTCTTCCTATTGCCTACAAACATACCCAAGTCTCCCCAACATTAAAAAAAGCCAACTAGATTCTGTCATCTCATCAAACTATCTTATCTCTCCATCTTTTTTTTTACCAAGACTCCTTGAAAACGCAGTTTCCTTTTCTCCTCTTTTCATTTTCTTATACCCTAAAATTGAACTCCAGCCTCATCATTCAACTTAAATTCCTCTCTCCAAAGTCACTAATGATCTCCAAATTGCCCAATCTATAAGTTTCTTCTCAGTTCTTCTTCACCTCTTGATTACATTTGACTTTGTTGGCTACCTTCTTTTCTGTGGCCTTTCCAGACACTGTACTCTCCTGCTTTTTTTCTTACCTGTCTGACAACTTCTTTTCGACTCCTTTTCTGATTCATCATTCATGTCATGCCTACTAATTGTGGGTGTCCTCCAAGGCTCTCTCTAAAATCTTCTTCTCTTTTTTTCCCCTCTACATTTTCTCTCCTGGTGGCCTTATTACTTTCTATGGGTTAGGTTACTGTCTTTATGCAGATGATTCCAAAATTTATACCGTGTTTCCCTGATAATAAGACCTATCCCAAAAATAAGCCCTCCCCTTACTGTGTAAGATTCCTCTAAAACAAGCCCTCCCCCGAAAATAAGCCCTATTGAGATTGCTACTGTAGTGAAGGTGATCCCCTGCGCTACATGCTACATTATGGTACCCTCTGTATGCACCGTCCGTCCCCCCCCCCCCCCCCCCGGGAAACGCACGCCGCGCTCTGAGCTGCATCCAATCAGAGCTGCAGCAGTGAGTGTGTCATCCTGTTCTTCCCCAGTGATTTGCTTGCTGGTGCCATTGAGAGCAGTGCTGCGGAGGAGAGCTGAGGCAGGACAACATAAGCCCTCCCCTGAAAATAAGCCCTCTGGTGTTTTTCTTTCCAAAAAAATTAATAGAACAGTGTCTTATTATCGGGGAAACACGGTATATCTAGCTCCATTCTCTCATGAACTCCCATCACCAACCACCTAATAGACCTTTCAAACTGTATATAGTGTAGGCATCTCAAACTCAACATTTCAGAACAAAATTCATTATCTTTCCTCCACCAACACACCCGTCTTTTAAACTTTCTTGTTACTGTTGAGGACATTACCAGTCTTCCAGTCATCTGGGTTCATGCTCCTATTTTCATTCTCACTCACCCACATAGGCAATTAGTCACTAAATGCTGTCATTTTATTTCCCCAATATCTCTTACACACTTCTCTTCTTGTCTACCCACACAGTCTCTGTCCTAGTATGGCCCTCATTACCCTTCACCTGGACTACTGCATTATCCTTCAATGGGATCTTCCTAGCTGAAATCTCTCTTCACTCCAATCCACCTTTCCTCTGTCTAGCTGTCCAAATGGTTTTCCTACAGTCTATAGTCATGTCACTCCTCTATTCAAGAAAATGTGGTAGCTCCCTTTTGCATTGAGTGAGAAGTAGTAAGTCTTCTGACATTTAAAGTTCTTCACAACCTGGACACTCCCTACTTTCCAACCTTCTTACATGACACTTCCTCTTGCTCTGTGATCCAGACATTTTGACCCACTTGCATTTAAGTAAACGATGTCCTTTCTCTGTGCCTTTCCTTTTGGCTGTCTCATTTACCTAGAACTCATCCTCTTCTCATGGCCACCATCTGAAATCCTTCATTTCCTTCAGGACATAATTCAAGTGGCACCTTCTTCATGAAGCCTTTCCCGGATATCTCCAGCAGCCTCCACCCCAGACCCTAACAACAATAACAACAGCAACAAATGACCTTTTGTATACATTCGGTATATTATTGTGTGTGTACATGCTCTCTCTTCCATTAGAATACAAACTCACCGAAGCCTTTTGAATCCTTTTGTTCTTTGAATTCCTAGCACATAGCATGGTGTGAATAGACTAATGCAGGACTTAATAAATGTCCATGAATTGAATTGAAGACTGAAATATACTTTGAAGGAAATTGGGGGTTTCTATGAAGTAGAAATGAGGAGGAAGAATATTCTGGACATGGTGGACCACCTGTTCCTAGGCATGGAGTTAGGAGATGGAATTTTGTGTATAAGGCTATAAAATAAATGTAAGGTAATGTGAAGAGGAGTAGTGAGAAATAAGACTAAAAAGGTAAGCAATGGAATTCCTCTTAATCAGATTTGCTGGTTTCCAGACAGACATATTTTCACTGGCCATCATTAGAGGAACATTCTTAGTCAAGTACCCACTGTGCCTATATCTTAAACTGGGGTCTAGAATCCAGAACTCCACTTTCAGGTTTCATCTTCTTAGCCAGTCTTTGGTTTCCAGATTTGCTTGTCTTTTTTTTAAGTTTTGTCTTGGCTACAGCAACAATGAAGAAAACATCACTTAGGTCTACATAGTTTTCATTTTCTTGTCTGGGATGTCGTAAGCCCTAGAAAAGCTTCCTAGTGCTATCATTTGTTCCCACATGACTTATCCAGAAGTGTATAGTGGTTTTGTGTTTTGTGGGTTGGGGTCAGCTTTGTTTTCAGATATATTTTGGATGTATAGGATTTAGAATTGTAGGGGAATCTTAGAAGGAACACAGTCCAATCTTCTTATTTAATAGATGAAGGAACTGAGGAGGAGTTGAAGTGAGGGGAGAGAGAGAAGAGAGAAATGTTTGGGGTTCACCCTCCTCACTTCTCTGATTATTCTCCAGGCTCTTCAGTCCAGCCTGGATGAAAGCAGAGGCTGCAGCCCTGGATCTCGCTTCTCAAAGTCACCTGCTTTTTTTTTTTTTTGCTGCAGTCACGTGCTTTGGTCTTTGAGCAGAAGCTGGGGTCCCAAAGCATAACAGACATTCCCAGAGCTCTGCAGAAGTGATGGATTGTTTATTGAGCCTTTTCTTAATACCTCAGGTTTATCACAATGCAATCAATTACCATGGCAATGAAATCTCAGCAGAAGAATTACAAGAATTGGCAAAAGCCTTTGGAACATGCTTAGTGCAAAGGTAGGATAAGGACAACAGCTCTCTATCAGGGGAACTTCTACGAAGTTATATTTTGCAAAAAGCAGTGAAACAAAGGACCAAAATGTGGATATGGAGGCATATAATTTTAGAGTTGGAATGGACCTTAAATCATGTAATGTCAGAGTTGAAGGGAGCTTAGAATCTGGAACATCAAATATTCAAGATGAAAGGAAGAACCTTAAAATCTTGAGTGATAGGTGAAATGGATCTTCTGGTTTTTTTTTTAAGCAATAGGGGTTAAGTAACTTGCTCAAGGTTACACGGCCAGTTATTTCTGGGTGTGGTGCTGAGTGTCTGAGCCCGGATGGATCTTCTGTTTTATAGATTCACATGATAATAACGGTTAGAATTTTTAAAATGTTTTCTTACTTCTCAGTTGTTCCTTATATAACTTGATTCCTTACCTGCTTGTATCCCCCCCACTCTGTGCTTGACACATAGTAGTCATGAAGCATTTATTTAACACCTTCTGTGTGCCAGATACTGTGCTGAGCATTCTGGATACAAATAATGGGGCCCTACCCCCAAGGAACTCACAATCTAAAGGGGAAGACTATGTGCAAATAACAGTGTACAAACAAGATATATACAGGACAAATTGGAGATAAGCAACGAAAGGGTGGCGCTAGCTTAAGACAGATTGAGAAAAGCTTTTTGCGGAAGGTGGGATTTTTGTTGGTACTTGAAGGAAGCCAGGGAAGCCATGAGACAAAGATGAAGAAGAGAATTTCAGACATGGGAGACAGCAAGTGCAAATGGCTAGAGTTGGGAGATGTAGTGTCTTTGAGAGGAACAGTTAGAAGGCCAGACTCACTGGCTCTTAAGTGAATGGGAAACAGTGTAAGAAGATTGGGTTGGTAGGAAGTGATAGGTTAGGATGGCCTTTAAAAGCCAAATTGCCTTATAGTGGGTACTTAAGAAATGCTTGTTGATTTATTGTTTGTCCATCAGACATCGGTGACAGTGATAATAACAAGGATAGGGACTGAACTTGTAATTTCATTGATCTCAGGAACTCTTGGATGTGGAAACTTCCCTTTACTTGAACAAGTTAGCATCTTCCCTGTAACTTATAGTCTGAAAACGTTACCTAGAGCACTGAGAGATTAAATGACTTACGTAGGGTCACATGACCAGTATGTGTCAGATGCAGGACTTGAATGCAGATCTTTCTGGTTTCTAGGCTAACTCTCTGCTATGCCATTACTCTCTAAGCAATAACAATATTAACCATAATTTTTTATTGTGCCTTAGTTTTGGACACTTTATAGTACTATCTCATTGAATTCTGCTCCATGAGAGGCGGCTAACAGGTTGGTTGGCTGTTGTTCTTCTTCTTGAAGAGGACCAAAATGACATCACTCTGTTGGGGCCAAGTTACAGTGTGTCTGACTATGACAAATCAGACCAATATGAGCTTGGAAGGGTCTACCAAAGGTTGGGCACAAACAGTCCATGTGAACATTTAGAGAGGAGATGTCTCTAAACTTGTGCATCTCACATTTCTTTTGAGCTACTACAATTCTACTTTTACACATAGAGCACAGAGAATTCTTTGATGGACATATATCATGCTGGGTGGTCCTGTGACATTGTCTCCCATGTCTTACAACTGATTCCAAAATTCTCCATAGAGACCATGAGAGTGTCCTTGTATCACTTCTTCTGATCTCCATGTAAGATCCTGCCTTGCATGAGTTCCCTGCCACATAGCCTTTTAGGCAAGTATACTTTTGACTTTTGAGCAATGTCGTCAGCCCATTGGAGTTCTGCTCTCTAGAGCAGAGTTTGAATACTCAGCAGTTTATTTTTTTTCGTTTTTCAAGTGCTTTATTAACTTCTGATTTACATCATTCATTTCCACCAGATTTTGTGTTACACCTTTTCTCTCCGTTTTTCCTATACCCACCGCCCCAAAATAGCAGTCCCACAGTATATCTTCTCCTCCAATCTGCTCTGTCCCATATCTTCTCTCATACCCCCTTTGACTTTTCCAGTAGGGCATGGTGGATCTCTATACCCCAGTGCCTGTATATCTTATTTCCCAATTACATGTAAAATAGTATTATTAATAGTATATATATATATATACATATACATATATATATATACACATCTATATCTATCTATCTATCTATCTATCTGTCTATCTATCTAAACATTTGGTATTAAAACTTTGAATTTCAGATTCATTACCTTCCTCCACTGTCACCTACTGGAAAGATAAGCAGTTCAGTTTAGGTTGTACATGTGTAGCTTATGAGAAATGTTAAAATAGTTGATATATTGTAAAAGACTGACTATATTTCCCTCCTTCCTATCCCACCTTCTACTAGTTCTATTTTCTACTTTGATCCCGTCCCTTTTCAAAAGTGGGTGCTTCCAACTTCCCTCCCCCCCAGCCTGCCCTCCATTCCATTATCCTCCCTCTCATCCCCTTCCCCCCTACTCTCCTGTAGGGTGAGATACCCTATTTAGTGTGTATTTCATTCTCTCCCTGAGTTAAATTCAATGAGAATAAGTTTGACCCATTCCCTTTTGCCTTCCTATTCTTCCCCTCCATTGTAATCATTTCCCTTGCCTCTTCTATATGAGATAGTTTACCCCATTTTGTCTCTCCCCATCTCCTCTCATTATATTCCTCTCTCATCTCTTAATTTCACCTTTTAAATATAATCCCTTCCTATTAAATTGGTCTTGTGCCCTCTATCTATGTCTATCTGTAAACATATATACACACATTCATATATGTATTCATATGCCCGTATACCTTCTGATATAGACATGTATAAATATACATATATGTATATATTCTCTTCAACTATTTTCATACTGAGAAAAGTTTCATCAGTTATAATTATCGTTTTTTCATGTAAGAATGTTAATAGTTACACTTTGATAAGTTCCTTATGGTTTCTTTTCCCTGTTTACCTTCTCATGCTTCTCTTGCTTCTTGTATCTGAATGTCAAATTTTCTATTCAACTCTTTTTTTCATGAAGAATGCTTGAAAGTCCTCTATTCCATTGAATGACCATATTTTCCCCATGTAACATGATACTCAGTTTTGCTGAGTAGGTGATTATTGGTTTTAATCCCAGCTCCTTTGCCCTCCAGATTATCATATTCCAAGCCCTTCGATCCCTCAGTGTAGAAGCTGCCAGATCCTGGGTTATCCTGATTGTGTTTCCACAATATTCAAATTGCTTCTTCTTGGCTGCTTGTAATATTCTCTCCTTGATGTGGGAATTTTGTAACCTGGCTGTAATATTCCTAGGAGTTTTCTTTTAGGGATCTTTTTCAGGAAGTGATGGGTGGATTCTTTCAACCTCTATTTTGCCCTCTGGTTCTAAAACATCAGGGCAGTTTTCCTTGAGAATTTCTTGGAGGATGATTTCTAGGTTCTTTCTTTGATCATGGCTTTCATGTAGTTCAATATTTTTTAACTTATCTCTCCTGGATCTTTTTTTTCCAGAAAAGTGGTCTTTCCAATGAGATATTTCACATTGCCTTCTATTCTTTCATTTGTTTGGATCTGTTTAATAACATCTTGATTTCTCATAAAGTCATTAGCTTCCATTTGCTCCAATCTAATTCTGAAGCAATGATTCTCATTGAACTTTTGAGATTTTTTTCCATCTGGCAAATTCGGCTTTTTAAGGCATTCTTCTCCTCATTGCCTTTTTGAGCTTCTTTTGCCATTTGAGTTAGTCTGTTTTTTAAGGTGTTATTTTCCTCAGTCAGGCTGTTGACTCTTATTTTGTAATTTTCTTGCATTCTTCTCATTTTTCTTCCTAATTTTTTCTCCACTTCTCTTATTTGCTTCTTAAGGTCCTTTATGGCCTGTAACCAGCTCATATTTTCCTTTGATATTTTTGGTGCAGGAGTTCTGACTTCACTGTCTTCCTCTTGTTCCATGCTTTGATCCTTTTTGTCCCCAAAATAGGAGTCTAATGTTGGGTTCTTCTGTTTGCTTTGTTTCCTTTGCCAGGGCATGTTGCCACTCAATTACTTGACTTTTGGGCTTTTTGCCACAGTAGAACTCTGCTACCAGACAGGGGAGCTTCCATCCCAAACGCTGGGGTTTTCTCACCTGCTGGAGGTATTAGATGGGTGCCTTCTCTGAGGTCTCCACATGCTCTGGCAAGCTGGACACACACCCCAGGACCTCCACCCTAGATCGAAATCCAGATCCAAGCAGGTTAAATCAAGAGCAATTACCCCTCAGACTGGTCACTTGGTCTTCCTACACTCTGCAGGCCAGGATCTGAAGCTGCCACGTGATGCTGGCTGGCTGTGCCAGGCCTCTCAGTGGCTTCTCATCCTGGGGGTAAAAGCAGAGGCCCTCCCAACTACTGGGTCCCAAAGTCCAGACTGCATAGACCTCTGACTTTGTCCTTCTCATCTATGTGTCGATACATCTGGAAACAGCCACAGCTGCTGGTGATCTGGAGACTCTCTGGCCAGTGGCTGGTCAGACCCGCCCTGGGCTAAAGCCTCTGTGTGGGGCTTGACTTGGCTCCCAGAGCACTGCACTGGATGATTCCTGCTGGCCTGCCTGGCTGTCCTCAGTGGAAGATTAGCTGCTCTGTGTCATTTTGTGGGTTCTGCAGCTCCAAAGTTTGTTCAGAGTCCCCTTTTACATGAATTGGGGAAGGTGGAAGCTGGAGCCGTGGGGAGGACCTGCTTCTACTCTGCCATCTTGACTCCGTCCCCCTCCCTCCCCCCAATGCTCAGCAGTTTAGCTTAAGAAATAACCTCAGTGTCTTCATACCTTATATTTCCAGGTAATCTTTAGAATCTTTTCCAGACAATTCAAATGGAAGTGATTCAGTTTTCTCGCATGGTGCTGGTAGACTGTCCAGGTTTCATAGGCATACAACAATGAGTTCAGCACAACAACTTTTAGTTGTTGGTAGGCAATCTAAAATTTCTCCTCTCCCACACTTTCCTTCAGAACCTCCCAAACACTGAGCTTTCCTCTGGAAATGCATGTGTCAGTCTCATCATCTACGAGTATGTCTCTGCAAAGTATACTGCCAAGGTAAGCAAACTTATCCACTGCAATCAAAATTATCCATTTGCTGTAACCAATGGTCTCACATATGGATGGTGTGATGCTGGCTGGTGGAGAATATGTTTTCTTGGTGTTAATTGTTGGACCAGAATGACCACAAACAGCAGAGAATCTATTCATACTTTGTGGCATCTCAGAGGCAGCATTACCTGATAACAGTTGGATGGTGTTGAAGAAATGAACAATGGGAATTGTGATTTGCCTGAAAGTGTCAATGAAGACCTGGCATTAATTCTTTCTTAAGTTCTCAGTTTACATCCTGGTCCCTCTGTAGTTGAGATTTAGGACATCTGTGTCTCACAGATAGAAATAGAGCAACTAAAGCTCTATCAAAGATATGCACTACCTAAGATCATAGAAAATGAATCCTTTTATCCCTGGAGCAGTGCCTGGGGCACTCACCTTTTGGGGAAAATATTCTAATCTGTAAAGGCTTGAGGAGGTGTAATAGTAATGGAATATAAAGATCCCCCTGTATTGGCTTGGTTTTTGGTGTTAAAACCCAGAGCTTGTTAATCCCACTTGTGGGATGGACTTGTTGACGTGAAAAGAGAGGGCTGGACTGAGAGGAGCTGGTGATGTAAATTTGGAGAGACACAAGAGAGAGACAGAAGAATTTTTTGGAAGCATTGGAAGCAGCATCTTGGAGGCAGAGAGATACTGAGAGGATTGTTGAGGGCCACTTTGAATTGCCCAGGACTTTTGAGAACTGCCACCTAGAGCTGCCAAGGACTGAGGAGACATGGCTGTTATGCTGGTATTTTGTCTGTCTGTTTTGGTGTTGTTTTTCCAGATTTGTCCATTGGTGAAAGACAATCCTGTTGTTGCAGAAGCTTTGGAACCTTGCTGTTGGTTCAGAGCTACTGAGACTGTTCTGCAGACAGAGAGTGAATACTGTCCACTGGTGAAGGACAGTGCAGTTGCTGCAGAATCTTGGAACCTTGCTGTTGGTTCAGAAGCCCTGAAGAAGGATTTTCTTGTTGTATGTTTACAGAAATCCTGGAAGGGGGTTTTGCTAATGTTTTCAGGGTTCCTACAACTGCTCTGCAGACAGAGAATGAATTAATGAAGAGACTGGCAATGTATCTTGTGGCCCTGCTAAGCTTTGTCTCCCCAGGAACAAAGATTGCTGAGAACTTGCCTCCTGTCAAGATGAAGAAAAAAACCTCCATTTGGGTATTAAGTGCTGTGCTTAAACTTGTTGTAACTCTGGGGTAGATTCAGTTGTGATGCAGGGGTGGGGAACTTTTGACCTTTTTGTGTTCTATGATTGAACAAATGAATGTACTTTACTTATGATATATTTACTTTCAAATGGAAACTAATCTCCATTTGAGAAGAGGGGCTTTTTGATGGACTAAATGAAGGTATAGCTTAGGGGTGGAGTAGTATTTAGAACAGGGACTTTGTAATTGATTAAATGAATGTAATGACCTGGGGTGGGGGTAGTACTTGATTAAATCAGGTAGTACTTGGAGATTATTGAATCACACTTAGTAAATGCTGTATTTTGAATTATGATATATTTTGATTCTGTTTGTTCTTAATTTGTCACCGAATTAAATGGAGAGCACCTATGCTGGTATTTTGAAGCTTGGGAGGTTGCCTTTGCTTGGTATTACTGGATCACAATTGAATCTACCCCAGAGTTACAACAAGTTTAAGCACAGCACTTAATACCCAAATGGAGGTCTTTTCTTCATCTTGACATGAGGCAAGTTCTCAGCAATCTTTGTTCCTGGGGAGACAAAGCTTAGCAAGGCCACAAGATACATTGCCAGTCTCTTCATTAATTCATTCTCTGTCTGCAGAACAGTCCTAGGACCCCTGAAAACATTAGCAAAACCCCCTTCCAGGATTTCTGTAAACATACAACAAGAAAATCCTTCTTCAGGGCTTCTGAACCAACAGCAAGGTTCCAAGATTCTGCAACAACAGCACTGTCCTTCACCAGTGGACAGTATTCACTCTCTGTCTGCAGAACAGTCTCAGTAGCTCTGAAGCAACAGCAAGGTTCCAACACTTGTGCAACAACAGGACTGTCTTTCACCAATGGACAAGTCTGGCAAAACATCATCAAAACAGACAAAGTACCAGCATGACAGCCATGTCTCCTCAGTCCTTGGCAGCTCTGGGTGGCAGTTCTCAAAAGTCCTGGGCAATTCAAAGTGGCCCTCAACAATCCTCTCAGTCTCTCCC
The DNA here is from genome assembly GCF_028583685.1 of Petaurus breviceps papuanus. NCBI lineage: Eukaryota > Metazoa > Chordata > Mammalia > Diprotodontia > Petauridae > Petaurus > Petaurus breviceps. The sequence continues at coordinate 31,962,972 of NW_027186372.1, read as the reverse complement.
TGCCTCCACGATGCTGCTTCCAATGCTTCCAAAAAATTCTTCTGTCTCTCTCTTGTGTCTCTCCAAATTTACATCACCAGCTCCTCCCAGTCCAGCCCTCTCTTTTCACGTCAACAAGTCCATCCCACAAGTGGGATTAACAAGCTCTGGGTTTTAACACCAAAAACCAAACCAATACAGGGGGATCTTTATATTCCATTACTATTACAGGAGGCTAACTACAGCATTCTGCAGGAACAAAGCTCTTTGGGGCAATGCTGCAGGAGCTCTGCTGCTCCATTCATACCCACATACCACTCTTCAATCACTCCTCAGTGAGGCTGGAAGGGAACGTTCACAATTACCAGTCTTATCATCAGCTTTCAGGGCTACATTACATAGAGGGTGTCCCCAAAGTCTCAATTTAACTTTCTCTTATTAAAAGCTTTAAACTGCACCGATACTTTAGGGACATTTCATAGCCCTGTTCATTCTGATTGGGGGTGGCCCCTTCTTTTTTGCTGAAGCTACAGTGTGTTTGTTTACAGCATTACACAGTTCCTTCCCAGAAACCTGATGCCTCTCTTCCTTGTTATTGTGTTAAGAAGCAGCTTGAGGTTTCCAAGGTGCTAAAACCTTATAATAGAGGTAATGTAGCCTATTTGAAGGCTTATCTCATATCATTCCCCTTCCTATATCTAGCCAAAGTGACCTACTTTCTATTACCCGAACCCAGCATTAGTGGCCCTGAATAGTTTTGTTCCCTATGCCTGGAATGCACTCTTCTCCCTTTCTCCACTTCCCCCTTTGTTTTCCCCTTACGATCCTTAACTTCCTTCAATATCTGGTTCAGGAGACACTTCCTACAAGAAATTTTACCTGATCCCTACAGTGTTGAGTATTCACTTATTTCTCAAATTATAAAACTTTTACTTATGGGTGTGCATGTTTTATCTTCCTCCCCACCCCAGTAGAGTGTAAGCTCCTTGAGGACAGACATTAATTTTTTTTTTTTTACTTTGTATGACCAGCAGAACCACATTGCTTTGCACTGATATTTTGTCTGTCTGTTTGGATGTTACTTTGTCAAAGTTGTTTGTTGATAGAGGCCTCAGACCTTGTTGGGCCTAGGTTGATTTCACAGACAGAAGGTGAAATTGAAGAGATGCCAGCAATGTTCATTAATGTTGTGGTGTCTTTGTTAAGCCTTGTCTTTCCAGGAACAGAAACTGCTGAGAACTTGCCTTGGGACAAGATGAAGAAAAGACCTCTCCTTGGGTATTGAATGCTGTGAAGATATTGTAACCTAGGTGTGACCTAGGGGTGGATGGCTTTTGTGTTTTGTGGCTGGCCAAATGACTGTACTTTGTTTATGACTGGAAACTAATCTCCAATTGAGACTATCCAGGGGTGGAGTACTTTGACTTTTTGTAATTGAACTGAGGATTTAAGACTTTGTGCTTGATCAAATGAATGTATTATCCAGGGGTAGAGTACTTTGACTTTTGTACTTTGTGATTAAACTGAGAACTTACTAAATGATTGAGTTACTCTGTATTTTTATTTTCTCTTTTCTGTGAATGGTTTGCCTTAATTTGTTGCTGAATAAATAGAGAGTTATTATGCTTGTAATCTTAACCTTGGAAGTTACTTGTGCTTGGCTTTACAAGGGAATATACAATATAAGAAGAATGGGGATACCAGATATTTATAAAAACTGTGATACAAAAGAAGTGTGATAATCAAGAAGGAGAGCTCTAAATAAAGTCCAATGAGAAATTTGAGGAAGGAGAAATCACTTCTAGCTTAGAAATTTTATGGTCAAGGAAGCCTTCATGGAAGAAAGGTAACTAAGTTTCACATTTAGAGAAAGATAACCTTTCAATATACAGAAATTACAAGGGGATGGGGAAAGAATTAGAGTTTGTTGTATAAGCAAAGGCATAGGAGTGGGAAAAGTCAAAAGAAGAAGGGGGAAGAATGAGATGTTCAATTTACTAGAAAATAGAAGTTGTGAAGGGGAACAGTGGGAGATAAGACCAGAAAGTAGGGGTGGTGCTAGATTATGGTGGGTCTTTAATATCATGACAGAGAAGGAAGTAAGCATTTATTAACCATCTGTCACATGCCAGGCACTATGCTAAACATTTTACAGATATAATCTCATGTAATCCTCACAACAATCCTGGGGGGTAGATGCTATTGTTATTCCCATTTATAGTTGGAGAAACTGAGGAAGAAAGAGGTTAAGTGACTTGCTCAGGGTCACACACCTAGGATGTGTCTGAGGCCAGATTTTAACTCTGATGTTCTTGAATTCAGGCTTATTTCACTATCCACTGTGTCATTTAACTGTCTCAAAGGAGTTGTTTAAACTGAAAATCCACCAAAGACTTTTAAGCAGAGGAATGGTATAATTAGAGTTATGAAGAGAGTGGTGGTGAGTAGATGATTACATTTAGCAGGCTATTAGATAGTCCAGGTAAATGGCAAAAGGCATGGTAAGAAGTAGGGATGGGGCCTCAATCGGACCATATAGTCACTAGCCATTTGGTGGTTGGTATTGAAGCAAAGGATTTTTGCTTTAACTTCCTATTTTAATTTTGCTTTTAATTTGTAAGGGGAATTTCCCATAAACATATCCAGGGCAGCTTCTATATAACTGGAATCCAACTAATTCTGTCTCTAGAAGTACAGAGCTATTTTTCCTTTTTGATATTAGGAGAATTCTCAAGACTATTATATTGCCAATGCAAAGGAACACTCCCTGCATAGCTGCCTTTTATAGTCAGACTATTAAATATGACTCCCAAAGTGGAACACTGAAAAGAGTAGACAGAACAATATATTTTGTATAAAAAACTAGCAGTCTGTTGAAAAATTTGGTCTATGAATCATACATGCCTCACAAACTAGTCTGAATCTGCTGTCACCAAATGCCTTCAATAATTGTCATTGTTCAGTTTCAATTTGTCCAACTTTTTGTTGCCGTATTTGGGGTTTTCTTGGTAAAGATACTGGAGTGGTTTGCCATTTTCTTCTCCAGATCATTTTACAGATGAGGAAGCTAAGGTAACTAGGATTAAGTGACTTATCTAGAGTCACACAACTAGTAAGTGCCTGAGGTTGAATTGGAACTCCTCTTCCTGACTCTAAGCCTGGCAAGCTATCCATCGTTGCCACTTTATGTCTGTGTGACCATGGGCATGTTATTAACCTTTTGGTGCCTGAGGAAACTATAATACTCTTAAGTTGCAAATGAGTTTGTGACTTGCATTTGTGGAGTAAGATTTTCTTTCTTTCTTTTTTTTGTACCATGGAGTTTCCCATGCAGATTAAATTACAGGTCCAGAGGCTCTCTATAGACAAACACAGGTCACACATCCACTTACCACTCCTCCCTCCCATTTATAAAGTGCTTAAAGGTTTGCAATGTGCTTTGCATACATCATTTCATGTGGTTCTTACAAAATCCTTATGAAGTAGACACTGCAAATATTTTTACTTCCATTTAACAGATGAGAAAACAGAGACTCAGAAAAGTTAAGTGACTTGCTTATGGACATGCAGGCAGTAAGTGCCAGATATGGGATTCAACTGGGGCAGGGGGAGGGCAATTTCTGCCATCAAGAACAATGCTCTTTGTTACTCCATAATGAACTCTGGAGAAGAGAAGAATTCAAATATCCTTATTCATAGACTACCGTTTTCTACTATGTAGATTCTCTTTCACAGAATCACACAACCTGAAATTTGGAAGGGGACTTAGTAGGCATCATTCCAACTAACACTCAGAAGGAGTATACAACATTATGCAATGAAAAAAGCAAAACGAAACACAGTCTCTGGAATCAGAAGATCTGGGTTGGAATCACAGACCTACTACTTCCTGCATGTATGACCTCAGAAAATCCACTTAACCCCTTGAAGCTTCATTTTCCTCATCTATATGAAAAGGGATAGAACAAATAGTCTCAAAAGCCTTTCTTATTTCTAGATCTAAGATCTTTGTGTCAAGGTGTGTGTGTGTGTGTGTGTGTGTGTGTGTGTGTGTGTGTGTGT
>NW_027186372.1:31944537-31958921 GCF_028583685.1 Petaurus breviceps papuanus | reverse complement strand
GTGTGTGTGTGTGTGTGTGTGTGTGTGTGTGTGTGTGTGTGTGTATGAATTGAGCCAATAGATCAAATAACCTCTAGTTAAAGTAAGGAATAAAATAAAATGCCTCTGGCAGGTGAAAACACATCCACAGAGTCAACCAGAAGTGTGAAAAAGGCCTTGACATCTCTAGTGAATGAATCAATAAATTAAAGGTTTTAAGAATAGGTAGAAACAATCCTTTTAAAATTTAGAAGTCCTTGAAAGTCACTGGATAAAATGTAATGATACTGCACAAAAAGTATATTCAGATTGGTTGAGGAGGTAAATTCAGAAAGTACATTCAAGTGGTCATTCTTTTTGGTTTTATATAAAAAACCAAGCCAATTCAAGTGTCTGATTGCAGAAAGGAGACAGTCATTCCAGTTAAGCTCATCCTTCTGGTTGGCTTGCCAGGCTGCCTTCAGTGGGAGATTTGTTTCTCTCTGTCACTGTGAGTTCTGTAGCTCTAAAACTTGTTAGAGTCATATTTTAAAGGTATTGGAGGTGGTTGGGGTGGGAGCTCATGTAATTTCCTGCTTCTACTCTGCCATCTTGGCTCCCGAAGTAATTCACTTTTCTTTTTTTTTTTTTTGGTGTGGGGGGGAAGGCAGGGCAATTGGGGGTAAGTGACTTGCCCAAGGTCACATGGCTAGTAAGCGTCTGAGGCCTGATTTGAACTCAGGTTCTCCTGACTCCAAATCTGGTCAGTTAAGCTCATCCTTTGGAGATTAAGAGCTATAAAGAGCTATAGTCTTGGATTCCAAGCCCTTATGAACTTCAGAAGAAAGGAAAATTTGAACTTTTAAAATCAGTATCTTAGCAGTATTCTTGGATTAGTAATACTGGTGACATTTTATATATTTGGAGCCAAGGACAAGTTATACATACTGAGGAAAGGAAGCTTTATGATTGTACAAGGAACCCAGCAGAAAAGCTTCACTATCGGAAACTTCATAAGCTTTGCACAAAGAGGAGAAAAGGACTTCTAGCAACAGAGATGTGTTACCTCTTTGGTAATTTTTTTTTCTGCAAACTTGACCCTACCTCCTCCTAGACTTTGTGTGTACTGGTGGGACAGTATAGCAGACATTTGGTAAGATATTTTAGTTTTTTTTTCTTTTTTTAACCAAGCATTATTACTATATCACCTTAGTAAATATCCTTTTCTAAAAGGTAGTTAAGTCCAGCTGACTAATTGACCTCAAATGATAATCATAATGGGAATCTCTCTCATGGGGTGTTCACAAACTATAGTGTTAGAAAGACATCACTACCCCTGACTTCTTGGTGTTAATGCTAGAAAATTAAGGGCTAAGAAGTTAGTTGAGTTTTGAGAAGATGATTTGCTAGTTTGAGTGAGATTTGGGAGATTATACAGACTCTGTTAAACTTTGATCCTATGAATTGCCCTGGCTGTCCTTTGGATGACTCCAGCTTATTAATATTCTTAAACTGTGTTGCCCAAAATTGACCATAATGAACAAGTAAGGTCGAAAATTTACAGAATTCAGAAGGACCATGATGACTTATTCCTGGAAGCAAGGTGATAACACAGTCCAAGATTACATTCAATTTTCTGGTTGCCACATCACACCACTGACTTGTTTTGACCTTGCAGTATATTAAAAACCATTAGGTTCTTTTCATATAAATTTCTGTATAAATATGAGTCCACCCTTTTCTCTAAGTCTTATACTTAAAAAGTTTATTTTTTGTTCTAAGACTTTAATTCATCCTTATTGAATTAGATGTCATTAGATTAATTCCAGTGTTCTAGTCTATTTACATTTTTTGGAACTTGGGTCTTGGTGTCCCAGCTAGTCATGTAAGGGACACCCATTCAAAGGCTAAGATGGAGTCCCATAAAAAACCACAGCTCTGTAATACTTTTGGTTACAAAACACTTTCATGTCTATTATCTCTTTTGCTTCCCACTACACCTCTGGGATGGAGAATGGGCAAATACCATTTCATTTTCAGAAGAGGAAAATGATAGCTTAAGAAGAAAAGTTATTTGCCCAAGGTTGCACAACAAGATAATAGCACCTGGGAGTTTTGACTTTCTCCAGTGTACTAACCCTGGCCTCTTTTTCTGTCTCCAGAGGGAGACAGAAAATAACTTGGGTATCTTATGATGTGAAAGTCATAGTTTTACTTCCTTGCTCTGGAGCATGAGAAGATATCCTCTGTCAATCCCATAGGTCCAATAGTAAGAAGGCAATTGGAATAAGAGCTATGATAATAACTGAGGAGAATACAATTAGAAGTAAGAAAAATGATTGAAATAATTAGGAATTCGGGGTCATGTGGTCAATAAAATGGAGAATTAGACATTTTTCTTTGATCCTCGTGACCTCTCAAGACTCTCTAAAAAAGAAATTATACACCAAAGATAAAGTAACTTAAACTGTCTCCATGTTCTAGGACACCTAGAATCCAAAAGGAGAAAAAGAACCTCAACCCACCAAACAAAAGCTTGAGCTGCTTCCTATCCTGAGTTCACACAGCATACTCCCTGTTCCCTCTACCTTTTCCCCCACCCCCCTCCACCATGCTGCTGGCACTGAGGCTACACTAGCTGACCCAACCCACAGACTTACAAGAAACCCAACCCCATATCCCAGTCTTCCCCTTCCTGTTTCCAGTGCTATGGAAATGCGGCTCCAGAGGGTGGGATTTTGCTGGGTCCTAGTGGTCAGTGCCATAACGGAATTCTGTGTTGCAAAAGATCTCTGTACAAGAATAGAAGAGCAGAAAGAAAGGGGCAAAACACATGTCTGGGCTTTTAATAGTGCCCAACATCACGTCTAAATATGTCCTCCTCCTCTCAGAGCCTAAGAGACCCAAACTCCAAATGACAGAAATCACTGTTGGTGGCAGTGGTGCCAGTGTATCAGTGCTTTGAATTGCTAGGCCAAGGAACCAAAGAATAGAGAGAAACATCAGGAGACAGTGTATAGTACCTGAGGGAAAGATCCAAGCATTCAGATGGAGCCAGTTCTGTCCCCTCAAAAGTCACTTGTAGCAGAGACCTAAGCTGGTTAACCATGAATTGCCTAGTGTGGGAGGAGGTGGAGATGCTTTGGAATCTAGCCCTCAGGGAAACCACCATCAAAGGGGAGGGAACCAGAAAGTGAGCAAAAGGGCAACATAAGAGGAAAACCTCAAAGACCTCAAGCATAAGCAGATAAATTAACAGGGAAAATATTAACAGCAGAAGGAAATATGGTCTCCAGAAATAGTAGATAAGTTCAGGCATCTGTGAATAAATACTGCAAAAACAAAGATAAATGATTCAACCTTGATGAGACTTAGGAAAAATCTGAAGAGAACATGGAGTCACAATACATCATTCCAGAGCAGTTTAAAATGGAAATGAGCATTATGAAGGCCTACACAGTAAAAATAATTGGCAGAATGGAAAAAAAAAAAAAAAACTTGAATCTGTGTTAGCAAGACTCAGTAAAGAAACAAAAGAAAGAAGAGTGGATCAAGAATGTAAATACACAGAAGTGAAGAACAATCGAGAAGAGAAGCCAAAAAATAGTGTTAAAGGAAAATATGCTCTCTAAGAAAAATCTATTGATCTTGAAGACCGGATGCGGGGGCGGAGCCAAGATGGAGGAGTAGAAGCACGACCCTCCCGTGGTTCCGGCTTCCACCCTCCCCAATCCATGTAAAAAGGGGACACTAAACAAACTTTGGAGCTGCAGAACCCACAAAATGACACAGAGAAGCTAACCTCCTGCTGAGAACAGCCCTGCAGGCCAGCAGGAATCAGCCAGCACAACACTCTGGGAGCTGAGCCCAGCACCACGCCGAGGCTTTAGCCCCAGAGTGGGCCTGACCAGCCGCTGGCCAGAGGGACTCCAGATCACCAGCAGCTGTAGCCGTTTCCAGATTTATCAACACATACATGCGAAGGACAAGGTGAGAGGCCAGTGCAGTCTGGACTTTGGGACCAGTAAGTGGGAGTGCGTGGCTTTTACCCCCGGAGTGAGAAATCCCTGAGACGCCAGCACAGCCTGCCAGCCCCACGTGGTGGCTTCAGCTCCTGGCCTGCAGAGTGTAGGGGGACCAAGCACTAGTCTGAGGGGTAATCGCTCTTGCTCTAACCTGCTTGTATCTGGATTACAGTCTAGGGTGGAGGTCCTGGGGTGTGTGTCCAGCTTGCCAGAGTGTGTGGAGACCTCAGAGAGGGCACCCATCTAATACCTCTGGCAGCTGAGAAAACTCCAGCGTTTGGGACGAAAACTCCCCTGTCTGGTGGCAGAGTCCTACTGTGGCAAAAAGCCCAAAAGTCAAATCATTGAGTGGCAAAATGAGCAGGCAAAGGAAACAAAGCAGACAGAAGATTCCAACGTTACACTCCTATTTTGGGGACAAGAAGGAGCAAGGCATGGAACAGGAGGAAAACAGTGAAGTCATAACTCCTGCACCAAAAGCTTCAAAGGAAAATACAAGCTGGTTACAAGCCATAGAAGACCTTAAGAAGCAGATAAGAGAAGTGGAGGAAAAATTGGGAAGAGAAATGAGAACAATGCAAGAAAATTATAAAATGAGAGTCAACAGCCTGACTGAAGAAAATAATACCTTAAAAAACAGACTGACTCAAATGGCAAAGGAGGCTCAAAAAGGCAATGAGGAGAAGAATGCCTTAAAAAGTCGAATTTGCCAGATGGAAAAAGAATCTCAAAAGCTCACTGAGGAGAATCATTGCTTCAGAATTAGATTGGAGCAAATGGAAGCTAATGACTTTATGAGAAATCAAGATGCTGTTAAACAGATCCAAACAAATGAAAGAATAGAAGGCAATGTGAAATATCTCATGGGAAAAACCAATGACCTGGAAAATAGATCCAGGAGAGATAATTTAAAAATTATTGGACTGCCTGAAAGCCATGACCAAAGTAAGAGCCTGGAAAGCATCCTCCAGGAAGTTCTCAAAGAAAACTGCCCTGATGTTTTAGAACGAGAGGGAAAAATAGAAATAGAAAGAATCCACGGATCACCTCCTGAAAAAGATCCCAAAAAGAAAACTCCTAGGAATATTATAGCCAGGTTCCGGAATTCCCAGATTAAGGAGAGAATATTACAAGCAGCCAGGAAGAAACAATTTGAATATTGTGGAAACACAATCAGGATAACCCAGGATCTGGCAGCTTCTACACTGAGGGATCGAAGGTGCCTGGAATGTGATATTCCGGAGGTCAAGGGAGCTGGGATTAAAACCAAGAATCACTTACCCAGCAAAACTGAGTATCATGTTTCAGGGGAAAATATGGTCATTCAGTGGTATACAGGACTTTCAAGCATTCTTGCTGAAAAAATCAGAGTTGAATAGAAAATTTGACTTTCAGATACAAGAAGCAAGAGAAGCATGAGAAGGTAAACAGGGAAAAGAAATCATAAGGAGCTTATCAAAGTTGAACTATTTTTTTTTTAAAGCAATTGGGGTTGAATGGCTTGCTCGGGGTTGCATGGCTGGTTGTTGTTTCTGGGTGTGGTGCTGAGTGTCTGGGCCCGGATTTGATCTGGGTCGTCCCGGCACTGGGGCCGGTGCTCTTGCTCGCTGAGCCACCTGGCCAAAGTTGAACTATTAACATTCCTACGTGGAAAAACAATAATTGTAACTTATGAAACTCTTCTCAGTAGTTGAAGGGATTAGAAATATATATGTCTTTATATGAGGGTATGCGGGCATATGAATACATATGTGAATGTGTGTATATACATTTACAGGTATACATAGCTAGAGGGCACGGGACCAATTTAACAGGAAGGGATGATACTTAAAAGGTGAAATTAAGAGGTGAGAGGAATATAATGAGAGGAGATGGAGAGACACAGAGTGGGGCAAACTATCTCATACAGAAGAGGCAAGGGAAAATGGTTACAATGGAGGGGAAGAATAGGAAGGCAAAAGGGAATGGGTCAACCTTATTCCTATTGAATCTGGCTTGAGGAGGGAGGGAAACACACACTAAATAGGGGATCTCACCCTCCAGGAGAATAGGGGGGAAGGGGATGTGAGGGGGGATGATGGAAGGGAGGGCAGGTGGGGGGGAGGGAAGGTGGAAACACCCACTTGTGAAAAGGGACAGGATCAAAGTAGAGAATAGAACAAGTGGGAGGTGGGATAGGAGGGAGGGAAATATAGTCAGTCTTTTACAATACATCTACTATGTTATTGTTTTGCATTAGCCGCACATGTACAACCTATACTGAACTGCTTGTCTCCCCAGTGGGGGTGGGTGGCAGGGGGGGGGAAGGGAATGAATCTGGAATTGAAAGTTTTAAAATCAAATATTCAAATATATATGTGTGTGTATATATATACTATTATTAATACCATTTTACATGTTATTAAGAAAAAAAAGATACAGGCACTGAGGCATAGAGATCCACTGGAAAAGTTGAAACGGGTATGGGAGAAAATATGGGAGAGAGCAGATTGGAGGTGGGGATATCATGTGGGACTGCTGTTTTGGGGGGATGGGTGGGGGAAAAACGGGGAGAAAATTTGTAACTCAAAATCTGGCGGAAACGAATGATGTAAATCAGAAGTTAATAAAGCATTAAAAAATAAATAAATTAAAAAAAATTGAAGACCAGATGCACAGAGATAACCTAAAGATGATAGGTCTTTCAGGAGAACATGACAGACAACAACAATGACAACAGCAACATGTGGACACCATAGTGCAAGAGATAATATAAGAAAACTGCTCAGAATTTCTGAATACAGAAAATGAGATATCAATTTAGCAAATTCATAGTTCATCTCCAGTAAAAAACGAAAACAAAAACACCAGGCTACAAACTCCAAGATACATGGAAACACACAATACATATGTTAAATGTAACAATTCAATTTAGAAACAAGAAGTTCTCTAAGTGAGCAGGAGAAATGCCTTCAAACACAAAGGAAAAATAATTCAAATAGCATCGGTCTATTCTGCATGCACAAGAAAATGCTGGAATTAGAGGAATAATGTATTCTACAGAGCAATGTAGATCAGGATGTAGTTCAGGGTGATCTACCCTGCAAATCTGAGCCTAACCATAAATAAGAAAGAGAGATGTTCAATAATAAAGAGGAATTTGAAACATTCTTAGGAACCACTCCCCTCCAAAAATGATGAGATTATTTCTTTCTTGAATATCCCAGACAATAGATATGTAGGAAGGGTAAATGAGTGCAGCACCAAAGACAACAACAGCAAGAGCCAAAGAGACCAGTAAGAAACTTTTTTTTTTTTCCAAAATGTACATAACGAGGCAGATGTGAAGGTGGAAATCAGTGGAAGTGACAGTGAAGAGACGGATCTGGGGCATTTTGAACAGAATCTTTAGATACCTGTCTATAGGTAAATCCATTTTTTAAATTGTGAGACTACATTATAAAATGGGAGGGTGCATGGGGTGGGAGGGGAGTGGGAGATATGGGGCATGTGTCATATACCTGGCTCAAATCCAGGGCTAACAATTAGGGGAAAGTAAGTTTTGTGATCTCTCAAAAAGAAAAGCGGCTGCAGGGGAGTAGATGAGGAGGAGGCAGGGAGAATTGAAAAATGAGGGAGGTCTTGCTTTGGTGGTCAGAGAGGGTTCTACTAAGCAATGCTCCTGTGGATGAAGAGTGGTATTCTGTAAAGGGGGATGGGGACTTTGTGCTGAATGTTGTCTGGGTAATTTGGTCATTGAAAATTCTACTTCCGGGGCAGCCAGGTAGCACAGTGAGTAAGAGCACCGGCTCTGGTGTTGAGAAGACCTGGAGATCAAATCCCGGGCTCAGACACTTAGCACCCACCCAGAAACACCTGGCCGTGTAACCTTGAGCAAGTTACTTAACCCCAATTGCTTAGGGGCGGCCAGGTGGCTCAGCCAGTAAGAGCACCGGCTCCAGTGTCGGGATGACCTGTATCAAATCTGGGCTCAGATACTCAGCACCACACCCAGAAATAACTGGCCGTGTAACCTTGAGCAAGTTACTTAACCCCGATTGCTTTAAAAAAAAAAACTACTTCTCTTACCTTGGGAGGGGAGGAGTTGGAATTATTGAGGAAAATTGGAACTTGAAGGATTGGAGGAGGGAATGGACAGAGGGAGGAGATTTTGAGGCAAATGGGTTATATAAATTATAGTGGGCTGCATAATCAGAGATGTAAAGAGAAGTGGTCCTACCACAGAACATTGTCAGCTCTGTCACCTTCATGAATTGGCATTGTCTCTACAAGGCCATGGCCTAAACTGCTTAAAAGGAAGAGCCCAGAATGACCTTTTGATTTTATCAGTAATGCAGAATATCAAGGGATGATGAACAACGGGATCAAGAGTAGTCAGAAAGAGAGGATGGCTAATGAGGAGAGTGAGAAGAATTCTCTCTGGAAAGGGGTATACAAATGAAACAAAAAAGCCCAAATTGATAAACAGGCATACTTGAAGGGGAGGAAGGGAAAGAGGAATCTACCTGTGTAACTGAAAGGGAAAAAAGAAAGAAGAATTAAATAACAAGATAAAAAGCAGGAGAGAAATAAGCAAAATTCTAAGGGGAAAGGATTAACAATGGGAAATATATAAACTCCCCCCCTGTAATGTAATGCCAAGGAAAGGCAACTTCCCAACGTTCAAAATACCAGGATAGGTGCTCTCCATTTTATTCAGTGACAAATTAAGAATGGAGAAGATCAAAATATGACATCATTCAAAATACAGCATTTACTAAGTGTGATTAAATAATCTCCAAGTACTACCCCACCCCAGGACCTTACATTCATTCAATCAATTACAAAGTCCCTGTTCTAAATACTACTCCACCCCTAGGCTATACCTTCATTTAGTCCATCCCAGAGCCCCTCTTTTCAAATGGAGATTAGTTTCCAATCATAAGTAAAGTACATTCATTTGTTCAATCATAGAACACAAAAGGGTCAAAAGTTCCCCACCCCTGGATCACAATAGAATCTACCCCAGAGTTACAACAAGTTTAAGCACAGCACTTAATACCCAAATGGAGGTCTTTTCTTCATCTTGACAGAGGCAAATTCTCAGCAATCTTTGTTCTTGGGGAGACAGCTTAGCAAGGCCACAAGATACATTGTCAGTCTCTTCATTAATTCATCCTCTGTCTGCAGAACAGTCCTAGGTCCCCTGAAAACATTAGCAAAACCCTCTCCCAGGATTTCTGTAAACATACAAAAAGAAAATCTTTCTTCAGGGCTTCTGAACCAACAGAAAGGTTCCCAGACCCCTGTAACAACAGCACTGTCCTTCACCAATGGACAGTATTCACTCTCTGTCTGCAGGACAGTCTCAGGAGCTCTTAACCAACAGCCAGGTTCCAGGACTTCTTCAACAACAGGACTGTCTTTTACCAGTGGACAAATCTGGCAAAACAACATCAAAACAGACAGACAAAGCACCAGCAAAACAGCCATGTCTCCTCAGTCCTTGGCAGCTCTGGGGGCAGGTCTCAAAAGTCCAGGGCAATTCAAAGTGGCCCTCAGCAATCCTCTCAGGCTCTCTCTGCCTCCACAAGGGTGCTGCTTCCAAAAAGTTCTTCTGTCTCTCTCTTGTGTCTCTCCAAATCTACATCACCAGCTCCTCCCAGTTCAGCTCTCTCTTTTCAAGTCAACAAGTCCATCCCACAAGTGGGATTAACAAACTCTGGGTTTTATAACAATCAATTTGAAAACCAAGCCAATACAGGGGGATCTTTATATTCCATTACTATCACCCCCCCACATATATAATGTTAAGTATATATTATAAAACATATATATCTGTATATATGTAACACACATATATGTATGCACATAAACATACATATATTCATATACAATATATACACATACATATATATGCAAGAAAGAGAAAAATTGGTAAAACCACTTAAAACATAATAAAAGTCTGAAAACATATTCAACATCCATAGCAGTAGACCTTCTGCTTCTGCAAAGGAGTAGGTTGGAGATGTCTTCTTTTTTTATTTTAATTTTTTATTAATTTTTGCTTTTTGGGGGTGGGGTAGGGCAATTGGGGTTAAGTGACTTGCCCAAAGTCACATGGCTAGTAAGTGTTAATTGTCTGAGGCTGGATTAGAACTCAGGTCCTCCTGACTCCAGGGCTAATGCTGTATTCACTGAGCCACCTAGCTGCCCCCAAAGATGTCTTCTTATATCCCTTTTTTGGGAACCACATTTGTTGTAATTTTGCAACATTTATTTTTGATTGTTTTGTGGTCACTCTTTTCTATTTATATTGTTGCAGTCATTGTATATAATGTTTTCTTGGTTCTGCTTACTTCAACCTGCATTATTAGATCATGTATATCTTTCCATCTTTTTCTGTATTTATCATACTCCTCATTTTTTTTTTTAGCACAATAATATTCTGTCACATTCATGTACCAAAATGTGTTTAGTCATTCCTCCACTGATGGACATCCACTTTGTTTTGGATTCTTTGCTACCACAAAAAGTGCTACTATAAATGTTTGCATTATATGGGGACTTTTTCCTTGTTAATGACTTCCTTGGATTAAGTCCCTAGTAGTAGTTGATTCTCTGGTTAAGGGTATTTTAGTCACTTAAGTTTCATAAATCTAAATTGTTTTACAAAATGCTTGTATTGATTCAAAACTTCACCAACGATGCACTAGTGTGTCTAGGACTCACAGTCCCTGCAACATTGACTGTCATCTTCTTTTGTCATTTTTGCCAGTTTTCTGGGTGTGAGGTGAAATGTCAGTGTTCCTTTGTTTTGCATATTTCTCATTATTAGTGATTTGGAACATTCTTCCATGTGATTGTGAATAGTTTTTATGGTTTTTGAGTGACTGTCCATATCCTTTGACTACATATTTATTGGGTAATGGCTTTTGTTTAGTTGTCTAAGTATTTTAGATACCAAGCCCTTATCTGAGAAATTTGATAAAAATATTTTTCCCTCATTCAACCACTTCTCTTTTTTATTCTATGTGAACTATTTTTATTTCTGCAGAAGCTTTTCAGTTTCATCTAACCAAAGTTATCTATTTTATATTTTGTAATTGCCTCTATCCCTTGTTTGGTCAAATATTACTTATGCTAGTAGCTGTGAAAGGTATACGATCTACTTCTCTTTTAATTTTTAAAGATAAGATCTTTAATATTAAGGTCAAGTATTCATTTTGAATTTATGGTGTAATGTGGAGTAAGATATTGGTCTGGACCTAATATCTATCATACTGGTTTTCACTTTTTTCAATATTAAAAAAAATTAAAATAGGGAATTCTTCCTAAGAAATTTGTTTTCCAGTTTATTGAACACCATAGTATTGAGTTCCATTTTTGTTCTTATCTATTCAGTTCCATTGACCTCTTTTCCTACTTTTTAACCAATATCACATATTTTTGGTCATAAATTCTTCTGTTCTCCCTTAATCTGACAGGTGAACTATTCCTTGCTCTTCCAGTTTGCTTATAATGTCAGCCTTTATATCTAAGTCATGTACCCATTTTGACTTTATTTTGGTATATGGTGTAAGATGTTGTTCTATGCCTAGTTTTTGTCATAATTTTTTCCAGTTTTCATAGCAGTTGTTTTGTCAAATTATAAGTTCTTATCCCAGAAGCTTGAGTATTTTGGCTTATCAAACTATAGTCTTTGACTATATCTTATGTACCCAACCTATTCTACTGATTTACCCCTTCTATTTCTTAGCCAGCACCAAGCAGTTTTTATGATTGCTGCTTTATAATACAATTTAAGATCTGCTATGGTTAGGTCATCTTCCCGCGCATTTCTTTTCATTAATTCCCTTGATATTCTGGACCTTTTGTTCTTCCAGATGAATTTTGTTATTATTTTTTCTAGCTCTGTAAAATAAATTTTTGGTAGTTTGTTTGCTATGGCACTGAATAAGCAAATTAATTTAGGTAGAATTGTCATTTTTATTATATTGGCTTGGCCTACCCATGAGCAACTGATGTTTTTCCAGTTCTTTAGATCTCACTTTATTTGGGTAAAAAGTATTTTGTAATTGTGTTTGTATAGTTCCTGGGTTTGTTTCAGCAGGTAGACTTCCAAATATTTTATGATGTCTATTGTAACTCTAAATGGAATTTTTTCTATTTCTTGCTTCTGGGCTTCATTGGTAAGATACAGAAATGCTGATGATTTATGTGGGTTTATTTCTATCCCACAACTTTGCTAAAGCTGTTTATTATTCCAAGTAGTTTTTTACTTGATTCTCTAGGTGTACCATCATATCATATGCAAAGAGCAATAGCTTTGTTTCTTCTTTGCCTATTCTAATTTCTTCAATTTCTTTTTCTTTTCTTATTCCCAAGGCTAACCTTTCTAGTGCCATATTGAATAACAATGGTGATAATAGCCATCCTTGTTTCACCCCTGATCTTATTAGACATACTTCTAACTTATCTCATTACATATTATGCTTGCTAATGGTTTTAGGTAGATGCTACTTATCATTTTAAGGAAGACTGAATTTATTCCTATGTTCTCTAGTGTTTTTTAATATGGATGGGAGTTATATTTGTCAAAAGCTTTTTTTGCATCTATTGAGATAATCATATAGTTTCTACTAGTTTTGTTGTTGATATGGTTAATTATGCCAATAGTTTTTCTAATATTGAACCAGCTGTGCATTCCTGGTATAAATCTTTCCAGGTCATTATTCCCATGATAATTTGCTGTAATCTTTTTGTTAATGTTTTATTTAAAAATTTTGCATTTATATTCATTAGGGAAATTGGTCTATAATTTTCTTTCTCTGTTTTGACTCTTTCTGGTTTAGGTATCAGTGCTATATTTATATGATAAAAAGAATCTGGTAGGAATCCTTCTTTACCCATATTCCCAAATAGTTTATATAGTATTGGAATTAATTATTCTTTAAATGTTTGATAGAATTCATTTATAAATCCATCTGGCCCTGGAGAGTTTTTCCTAGGGAATTCATTGATGGTTTGCTCAATTTTTTTTTTCTGAAATGGGGTTTTCTAAGTATTTTATTTTTTCTTCTGTTAATTTGGGCAATTTATATTTTTGTAAATATTCATCCATTTCACTAAGATTGTCAAACTTAATGGCATACAATTGGACAAAAATGGTTCCTAATTATTACTTTAATTTTCTCTTCATTGGTGGAGAATTCACCCTTTTCATTTTTGATGCTGGCAATTTGATTTTCTTTCTTTTTTTAAAAAACAAATTAACCAAAGTTTTATCTATTTTATTGGTTTTTTTCTCAAAAAACCAGCTCTTAGTTTTATTTGTTAGTTCTATAGTTTTCTTAACTTCAATTTTATTAATCCCTCCTTTGGTTTTCAGTATTTCTAATTTGGCTTTTAATGGGGGATTTTTAATTTGTTCTTTTTCTAGGTTTTTTTAGTAGCATGCCTCATTCATTGATCTTCTCTTTCTCTATTTTATTCATGCAAGCATTTAGAGATATAAAACTTCTCCTAAGAATGACTTTTGTTGCATCCCATAAGTTTTATTATATTGTCTCATTATTGTCATTGTCTTGGATGGAGCTATTGATTGTTTCTATGATTTGTTGTTTGACCCACTCATTCTTTAGGATTATTTAGTTTCCAATTAGTTTTTATTCTATCTTTCCATGACCCTTTATTACATACATCTATTATATATTACTATTACATTATACATTACAATATATATTATATATTACTATTACATCATGATCTGAAAAGGATGCATTTAATATTTCTGCCTTACTGCATTGGATTGTGAGGTTTTTAATGCCCTAGTACATGGTCAATTTTTCCCCCTGCTTTTTGGAGGGCAATTGGGTTTAAGTGACTTGCCCAAAGTCACACGGCTAGTTTTTGTGTTAAATGTCTGTGATAGTAATGGAATGTGGAGATTCCCCTGTATTGGGCTTGGTTTTCAAATTGATTGTGTTAAAACCCAGAGCTTGTTAATACCACCTGTGGGATGGACTTGTTGATGTGAAAAGAAAGTCCTGAAATAGGAGGAGCTGGTGACATAGATTTGGAGAGACAAGTGAGAGGCAGAAGAAACTTTTTTTTTAGAAGCAGCACCTAGTGGAGAGAGAGAGAGACTAAGAGAATTGCTGGTGGCCGCTTTGAATTGCCCTGGACTTTTGAGACCTGCCCCCTGAGCTGCCAAGGACTGAGGAGACATGGCTGTTTTGCTGGTACTTTGTCTGTCTGTTTTGATGTTGTTTTGCCAGATTTGTCCACTGGTGAAAGACAGTCCTGTTGTTGAAGAAGTCCTGGAACCTGGCTTTTGGCTAAGAAGCCCTGAGACTGTCCTGCAGACAGAGAGTGAATACTGTCCACTGGTGAAGGACAGTGCTGTTGTTGCAGGGGTCT
>NW_027186372.1:31939313-31944527 GCF_028583685.1 Petaurus breviceps papuanus | reverse complement strand
AATACTGTCCACTGGTGAAGGACAGTGCTGTTGTTGCAGGGGTCTGGGAACCTTTCTGTTGGTTCAGAAGCCCTGAAGAAGGATTTTCTGGTTGTATGTTTACAGAAATCCTGGGAGAGGGTTTTGCTAATGTTTTCAGGGGTTCTAGGACTGTTCTACAGACAGAGGATGAATTGATGAAGGGACTGGCAATGTATCTCGTGGCCTTGCTGAACCTTGTCTCCCCAGGAACTAAGATTGCTGAGAACTTGCCTCTTGTCAAGATGAAGAAAAGACCTCCATTTGGGTATTAAGTGCTGTGTTTAAACTTGATGTAACTCTGGGGTAGATTCAATTGAGGTCCAGGGGTGGGGAACTTTTGACCTTTTGGTGCTCTGTGATTGACAAATGAAGGTACTTTACTTATGTTTGGAAACTAATCTCCATTTGAGAAGAGGGCCTTTGTGGTGGACTAAATGAAGGTATAGCCTAGGGGTGGAGAAGTATTTAGAACAGAGACTTTGTAATTGATTGAATGATTGGAAGGTCCTGGGGTGGGGTAGTACTTGGAGATTATTTAATCACATTTAGTAAATGCTGTATTTTGAATGATGTCATGTTTTGATCTTCTCTGTTCTTGGTTTGTCACTGAATAAAATGGAGAGCACCTATGCTGGTATTCTGAACCTTGGGAAGTTGCCTTTCTTTGGCATTATGTTACAATGTCTGAGGCTGGATTTGAACTCAGGTCTTCCTGACTCCAGGGCTGGTGCTCTATTCACTGCGCCACCTAGCCACCCCTGACTCTATACTTTGTGATTGAATTGAGAATTTTCTAAATGACTGAGTTATACTGTATATTGATTTTCTCTGTTCTGTGAATGTTTTGCCTTAATTTGTCACTGAATAAATAAATGGAGGATACTATGCTAGTATCCCCAACCTTGGAAGTTGTCTTTGCTTGGCATTACATCCCATTACAATCCCTTTTCACTACTTAATTTTTTGTTATCATCACATCAAAGTCACCTTAAATCCAGCCCCTCTGTCTATGTACATCCCTTCTAAATGTTAAAATAAAGATACAATTCTCAAGAGTTACAAGTATCATCTTCCCATGCAGGTATGTAAACAGCTTGCCTTTAATGAAAGGCAAACTTTTTCCCATTTTGTTTACCTTTTTATTCCTCTCTTTAATCTTATATATGAAGATTTTCTGTAGAGCTCTGATCTTTTCATCAGGAAAGTCTGGAAGTCCCCTATTTTTTTGAATGTTCATTTTCTCCCCTGTAAGATTAGGCTCAATTTCACTAGGTAGTTGATCCTTGGTTGCAATTCAAGCTCCTTTGCCTTACAGAATATCATATTCTGAGCCCTTTAATTTTTTAATGTAGAAGCTGCAAGTGTAATCTTGTCTGTAATTCCACAATATTTGAATTGTTTCTTTCTGGCTACTTATAGTATTTCCTCCTTGACTTGATAATTCTGGAATTTGGTTACAATATTACTTGGTGTTTTAAATTTGGTATCTCTTTCAGGAGATGGTTGGCAGATTCTTTTGATGACTATTTTGCCCCTGGTTCTAGGACCTCAAGGAAATTTTCCTTGATTATTTCTTGAAAGATGCTGTTCAAGCTCTTTTTTTGTTGATGACTCTTAGGTAGACCAATAATTCTTAAATTATTTCTCCTGAATCTATTTTCCATTTTGGTTGTTTTTCCAATGAGGTGTTTTACATTTTCGTCTAATTTTTCCTTCTTTTGATTTTGTTTGACTGATTCTTGATGTCTCATAGAGTCATTAGCTTCCACTTCCCAATTCTAATTTTTAACAAATTGTTTCTTCAGTTAACTTTTGTACCTCCTTTTCCATTTGACCAATTCTATTTATAAGGCATTGTTTTCTTCAGTGTACTCCCCCCCCCCATTTTGACAATCATATTTTTAATGGAATTGTTTGATTTTTCTTCTACTTCTCTTATTTGACTTTTAAAATCCTTCTTGAGCTCTTCTAAGAAGGCTTTTTTGGGCCTGAGACAAATTCATTTTCCCCTTTGAGGTTTCAAATGTAGGTATATTGACAATGTTGTCCTTTCCTGAATTTGTGTTTTGATCTTCCCTGTCACCAAGATACTTTGTATGGCAATTGTTTTTCTTTGTTGCTTTTTGTTTATGTTGTTTGTCTTTTTTCTGACTTTTAAAGTTGATCTCTGCTTCTGGGGCACAGGTGGCACTGTCCCAAGCTTCTTGTGCTAGGGGCTAGGGGCCTGAATACTTGTTTTGTGTGCTGGGGCCTCAGGTGCTGGCAGTCGGAGATTGGTAGCTTACCTGATGCTGAGCTGGAGCTGTGATGGTAGCTGGTGTGTGCCTGGTTTTGGTGCTTGCCTCTTCTATCACCCTGAGGCTCAAGGTCTCTTGCTGGTTTGCTGAGGTGGGGCTTGCTGCTGGCTTGTTGGGATGCCTCTCATCCTGTACTGGTCATCTTCAGGCACAGCAAGAAGGACCTTTCCCTTAATCTTCCTACTCTTCCAAGCTAAAAGACTGCTGCCCCTCACCTTTCTACTGACTCTACTATTTCAGGATTTTTCCTGAGGTAATATTCTCTGGGTTTTTCAATGTCAATAAGGGAAGGGGAGAGCCACTTACTGTTTACTCCACCATCTTGGCTCCTGGAAGTCAAAATCGGTGATTTTCACACATTCTTTCTGTGGGCTGATGCATCCCTGTGCTGCTGCCATTTCAGTCACTCCTAAGGCCTGCTTCTGGTTTTCTGGGGCCAAGCTGAACTGGAATGCCTGAACTGGACTGCACTTCTCTCTTCCCCCGTTCTGACAGACCCCTCCTGTGGACCTTCTAAGCTGTCTCTGGTGTCCATGGACCAAGAAGACTGGAAACTGCCCTTGTTGCCAGTGATTCAGTCCCCCAAGGTATACTCTGGCTTTGCTAGGGCCAGTTCTGTGTTGGTGCAACCTGAGCAAGGCTTCCCTCCTCTCTCAGCCTGGTGCAACAGACTCTTTCTGGTGACCAGGTTGTCTTGCGCTGGAAATCTGCCTTACTCTGTCTGTATACATTTGCTCATTTGATTGGCATAGCATAAAAACTTTAAATTATATTTGGTAGTTTTGTCATTTTTATTATATTGAACCAGTCCAGCAATAAGCTGTTCTTCCAGTTATTTAAGTTGTTTATTTATTTAAAGAACACTTTGAATCTATACAAGTATTTTGCTTGCTTTAGTAAATTGATCTTCAAGTATTTAATGGATTTTGAGTGATATTTACCTTTCAGTTATTTTCTGTTGGATTTTCTTCTTGTTATAGAGACACATTATTGATTTTTTGCACTTAATTTGTAGCATGCATCTTTGCTGAAGGGTTGATTGTTTTGATCAGCATCTTTGCTGATTCCCTAGGATTTTCTAAATAATCCTTCATTTCATGAGCAAAGTGGTATAGTTTTATCTCCTATCTTAGGCCAAAGTCACTTGGTGCTTATGGGTCACTTTCAAGAGACTAGTTTTCTTGTTCTAGATATAACTAGCACAATATCATTCACAAAGAGGATCATCTAGAGAACATCACCATCATATGGGGAATTCCTCTTTGACATGGACTTCATACTGAATTTTCTCTATAATGGTGGTGAACACCTTTGAGTATATATTTATCTGCCTTGTGCTTCACCTGTTAGTAATGATTTATATTTCCTTTAATCTCATAAAAATGTATTTAGGTAGGATAGATAAATAGGACAATGGTGAATAGTTTTTATATACCCTTGGCTATCTTTTTTTGTACTAATCAGGTCTGAGATTTTTTTCTTTCCCCTTAGTATTTTTAACTTTTTTCAAATGCTTTGTGAATTGGTTTCTCAATATTGTTGCAGTTGCTACTTCAAGCATAAATATTATCTTTGTTCCAATCATGTTGATTTTTTTTTGCTTTTTGGAGGGGGGAAGGCAGGACATTTGGGGTTGTGACTTGCCCAAGGTTACAAGGTCAGTAAGTGTTAAGTGTCTGAGGCTAGATTTGAACTCAGGTCCTCCTGACTCAAGGGCCAGTGCTCTATTCACTGTGCCACCTAGCCACCCTGCCAGTTGATTTTTCTAGGTTTATTCTCATTAGTACTATTCTACCTCCTATTGGGATGACTACACTTGATTATTATGGTAGAGTCCAAGTGTAGTAATTATTACTGTACATTGTTTTGATGTAAAAAAAAAAACATTTAAAAATCTTTGTACCTTTTTTCATCATTCTTCTTTTTCTTTTATTCCATAATTCTTAAATGCTATTGCTATGCCTATAATTAATTAGACCTCTTAACAAACTTTTAAAAATTGTTTTTTATTTCACAAAGGAATTTCTGCTCATGATTTTCCTTCATGCTTCTGCATTAGATTTTACTAATGAATTTATACTGATTTCCGGACACAGAGAATGAAAAGAAAAAGTCTCATCTTCAACTGAGGTAACACTACTGACTTTTGTTCAGCAGTCTTCTTGGTCAGCTAGGTGGTACAGTGGATAGAGCACTGGTCTTTGGATTAAGAAAACTCATTTTCCTGAGTTCAAATCCAGTCTCAGATATATAATATAGTTGTGTAAAGTGACTCTGGACAAGTCACTTAACTCTGTTTGCCTCCGTTTCCTTATCTGTAACATGAGCTGGAGAAGGAAATGGCAAACCACTCCAGTAACCTTTGCTGAGAAAACCCCAAATGGGAGCATGAAAGGTTGGACGGAACTGAAATGATTGAACCACAGCAACAACTCCTTAATTAGCTGGAGAATCTCCTGTCCTCATTCTGTAATTACTGATTTGTCAACCTGCCTCATCAGTCTTTCTACTCACCATATCCTAACAGATAGAGACTGATACAATCATGTGGTGGTCCTAGCTGGAGCTCAGAAACTCCATGAGGAGAGAAGTGCCAAGATGATATATTCAGTGGAGCCACACTTATCCAGGACCAAGAAACTAGTGGAACACTATAATGTGGTCAGAAGTGGTCAGAAGACCAGGAGAGTGCTCCCTAGAGGAAACTAACTACACAGCACATCTGATAGGGGTATCACAATGGCATCAAAAGAAAACACTAAAAATTCTTATAAGCTGTTCCTCAATACACATGCCCTCAAACATCATACCTTTCCTTCATATGTGTCTGATATCATCACCACCACCACCATCGTCATCATCATCATCATCATCATCATCACCATCATCATCATCA
>NW_027186372.1:31896040-31939303 GCF_028583685.1 Petaurus breviceps papuanus | reverse complement strand
CATCATCATCATCATCACCACCACCACCATCGTCATCATCATCATCACCATCATCACCACCACCACCATCATGATGCCACTAGGTGGCACAGTGGATAGAGTACTGGACTTGGAGTCAGGAAGACTTGAGTTTGAATTCCCATTCAGACACTTAACAGCGATGTGATCTTGTGCAAATTACTTAATCTCTAAGTTTCCTCATTTATAAAATGGGGATAAAAATAACATTACCTTACAGGGCTTTTGTGAGGATCAAATGAATTAGCACATGTCAAGTGCTTTGTAACCCTTAAATTTCCATATTAATGTTAACTTCTACCATCATCATAGCTAGTGTTTTTATTGCACTTTCAGGTTTACAAAGTGTATTTATACATATTAACTCATTTAATCGTGAAGATTAAATTAAGTGTGAAACTGGGAAGTTTAAACTCTGGGAGTTATATATTTTTATTTTCTCTATTTACAGATAAGGAAATAGAAGTAGGCAGAAATTAAATGACTTGCCCCAGGTCCCTTAGACAAGTAAATTTCTGAGAATAGATTTGAACTCAGACTTTCCTGACTCCAGGTCTAGAGCTATATCTACTAAACCATTTAGTTGACTAATATAGTTTGTGTGTGTGTGTGTGCGCGTATATGTTCCCTCCACTGATATATATTGACCACTTGTGTTTCCCATCTATGTACCCCTCTCACATGATCTCTAGACATGGCCACTACTCACACTATTGGTGTGTTTACCTGTGGGAGAGTATCCCTCAGATATATGAGGAGAAAATTTCTATTGTCACTTAAAAATTTTTATTATTTTGTTAAATGCCTTTGCTTTGAATTAATTGCTTCCACGGGCCAATTGGAAAAGTAAACATATTGATAGGTCTTAGAAGCTACAGTTTTGGATGAATTCATGACTAAAGAGTATCTTGAACCTGGGATAGTTTTTCTGGGAATCTATGTGGAGAAGGGAAGGAGTTTTAGGTACTACCCATAAGAAGAGGGACAAAAGGAGAAAAGAACAGCCATGAGCTAGTGGTTGGGAGAGGATGAGAGAAGGGTTCCCAGAAAAAGATCTGTCAGAACTATTCCATGTTGCAAATGGAATAGTTGAAACTCCAAATACCTGCTCTCTATTCAGAAAGTGAACTCAGTTTTTCTGAGATTTTTGAATAATAAAGCTTGTAAAAATGTACCCTTAAAGGTCTTAAAATCTGTATCAGCCTCTGACCACTACCTTCTATGGGTTGTGATAGAGGGAGTACATGAATAAAATGTAGGTTTGAGGGCTAACAAAGAGATGTGGGCTCCACCTACTGGAAAACAAAATATGCTTATGAAGCACTAGGAAGTTATAAAATTATTATGAAAATCAAAAGAAAAGAAAAAATTCTAGTGTTTATCAAGTACCTGCTATGTACAAAGCACTGTGAGAAGCACTGGGTACCCAAAGACAAAAAGGAAACAGCCCGGGCCTTCAAGGTACTTACATTTTTCTGGAGAAAACACACATACAAATAAGTATTAGTAGAAGGTAGGACATCACTGGGGATAAGGTAAGAGTAAGGTAATGCTCTAGGAATATCTGAGGTTGGAGAAGGCAATGCATATGTATATATATATGTGCACATAAATACGTACATGTAAATGTACACACAACATCTATATGCATACACATACATGCAAATATGGGCAACTAGGTGGTGCAATGGATAGAGCACTAGGCTTAGAATCAGGAAAACTCATCTTCATGAGTTCAAATCCAACCTCTGACACTTACTAGCTATTTAGTCTGAGCAAGTCAATTAACATATATTTTCTCAATATATATATGTTAAACGCATATATATATATGCATACATACAAACATGCACATCATATGTGTATACACACACATTAACATACATATAAAATGAGTGTACTGATTTACACTCATTGGTTATTTCAGGTATGGAGAGATAAGATAAAATGTTGAATCCAGGCAAAAACTTCTATGGAATGTAGCTTTTTTTGGGGAGGGGATAGAAAGGGGCTAGAGTTTTCAATGAATGATGGGGAGTAATAGTGTGAAATTAAGGAAGACAAGTAGGTTAGAACAGGATTATGAAGTGCCTCACTGATGGGATAAGGAGCATATAGTTCATCTAGGAGAAATAAGTCACTTAAAATTTTTCAGCAGCTAGGTGAGACAATGTGTCTCCAGATTTATATACTGTTGAACTCACTCTATGACTTGTCTCTCTAACCAGATGATATATTTTGAACAAAGGACATTTTTCATGCACATTTTTCCTGTGTAGACAATTAGGAGGCCAAACTCTTTTGTGCTGTTATGGATCTCATTTAGGAGACTTCAATATATTCCAGGGTTCAATGCAATCAAATAATGTCATCAGCAAATTAGAACATGTGGAAGACATCGCCATCTATAGGGAATCCTTCTTGTATTTGGAGTCTGTCCTGGACATTCACTACAAAATTGGCAATTACCTCTGAGGAACATACAGTTCTCTATTTTCTATCTTGCTTATTGTTAAGAATAGGAAAGTGTGTTGTTATATCTTTTAAGGAATCAGACATGATTTTAATATATGCATGAGAGTTACCTTGTTGGGGGAGTTGGCATTTTGTGTTAACAGATAAAATGCCTTCTTTTAGCCAACATATAATGAATACAGTGGAATTCTGTATTCTCTGTACTTTTCAGTCAGTTGTGTGACTGTCAAGATATTATTTGCTATAAGAATACACAAAAGCCAGCCTGTTTCATCTAATATATTCACCATATAGGATGCCCTCTATACTTATGCAGATTACTATCAGTGGAAGGAAAAGTAAAGCTGGGAAAGAAGGAATATGTGTCACTAGTATTGATATTTTCCTAGTTGGCTTAACTTTGGTAAGGTCATTGATCTTCTTAACAAGCATTTGCTATTTTATCTTTTTTTTTTTTTTAGCTATCCTTAGAATCAATTCTTCAATTCCCTCAAAATTTTGTTGCCTCTTGTATGGATTTTCTCTTTGCTTTGCCCAACTCCTTTTGGAAATTGCACAAGCATCTTCTTGAAACAAAGCCCCATATTTTAAACATCAATATTCTTCTAGTAATGTGTCACGTGTAATACCAACTCTAGGAAGAATTAAGGTTGTGAGTGACCCAAAGAGCAATGGAGAACCATGGGTTTGGCATGAAAAGCTATATAACACAAAGCAATGAGGACTTGGGAAGGAAAAGCATGCATGATTTTATATATCCAAATAAATGTGTGGGCCAATCATTGGTGAGAGTGAGAGATAACTAATTCACAGCCCATGTATTCCATTGACATGCTTATAATATCAGGAATCAAGGGGTATCCCAGTACAGTGTGTAGATTTCCTCTGGAGGCTTTATGGGAGAACATAGCCAACAACCAAAGGAGCCTGTTGACTGTGGGGTTCACATTAAAATGACCCAAATGATCCAGGGACTGGTTAATATGCTGAATCTCTCTGGGTGTAACTATTGTATTTATACTAAAGATAGTCTAGTCTACCAATGACTTAGTTGTACAGTTGGTCAGAAAAATAGAAACAATGATGCATAGAGAGAGAATGTGGCATATATGAAAGTCAGAACTGCTATGCCGTTCCAAGACATGTCTTCAGGCATGGACTATAATGCCAAAAGAGGAAATAATGCAAATTCACTTCTTGTTTGGTCATTTCACTCCCATTCAATTCTCCATGACCCCATTTGGGGTTTTCTTGGCAGAGAAACTAGAGTGGTTTACCATTTCCTTCTCCAGCTTGTTTTACAGATGAGGAAACTGAAAAAAACAGGGTTAAGTGACTTGCCCAGGGTCCCACAGCTAGTTAGTGTCTGTTAGAATTTGACCTCAGCAAGATGAATCTTCTTGATTCTTGAGGCCCTGCACTCTATCTACTATACCATATAGCTGACAATTCAGTAGATTTCACCTTAGAGTAAGTAGTTAGTCTGATGGAAGACGGATCATCATGTAGAGCAATTTTGCCCAGGAAGACAAAGGGCTATGGAACCCCAAAAATCATGTGCAACAACTCCATGATGCAATAGCTTTAGTTACTGACCTATGGCTCCTTAGATGATTACTAAGATTCTTTGTTTCAGAGAGAGAAGTTTTCAGAAACTGCCTTCAAAATGGTTGTAAACCTTGGGATAGATAGCATGGGCTACTTTAGCTAGATGGCAAGAGTAAAGAGAGCTCAATTTAGAGCCAAGATCTGAGTTCAAATCCAGCCTAAGATACTTCTCACTTGTGTGACCCTGGACAAGTCACTTAACCTCTGTCTACTTTTGTTTCTTCATCTGTAAAATGAGGATAGTATAGGACCTACATTCCAGGGCTGTTAAAATGAAATGGTATTTGTAAAAAAGGCTTTGCAGTTTATGACTGCATATATATATATATATAATTGCTTGCTTTCTAAGGGAGGGGAGAGGGGAAGGAGGAAGAGGGAGAATCTGGAACTCACAATTTTGAAAAAACAGATGTTAAAAATTTTTGTCTATATATAATTGAAAAAAAAGAAATAAAAATTAAATGTATAAAAAAAAATGCCCTGCAAATCTTAAAGTGTTATAAAAGTGGTAGCCTTTGTTGTTGTTGTTATTGTTATTATTATTTCAATGTTCTCACATTTGAGAAGTCAGAACGTGAAGAATAAACAATGAAGATATTAGATCAATTAGAAGCTGCAATTGCTGATCTAAAGCTGTCAGCATTTGTTGTCCTTCACAATCTATCTCCAAGCTACTGTCTTAGCTTTATTAGACATTGTTTCCCTTCACATGCTCTGTAATCCATCCCAATAGGTTCTCTTTCTGTTCTTCACCCATGACACACCATCTTCCATCTTTATTCCTTTGCACATGTCACTTATTTCAGGAATATTCATTCCTTCTCACCTCTATCAATTAAGATTTCTAGTTTCCTTTTAATATAAACTCAGGCAACAATACTGCCATGAAATCTTTCCTGATTGTCATATTTCCACCCCAAGCTACAGTGTCACTCTCTAAATAATATTTATTTTGGGCATATATAGCCCAAAATACTACACACACACACACAACCACACATGTACACCAACATACATGTACACATGTTATATGTATGTACACACAGAGATATGCATATACATATATACATGCATGTATATGTGTATATATATATATATATATATATATATATATATATATATATATATAGAGAGAGAGAGAGAGAGAGAGAGAGAGAGAGAGAGAGAGAGAGAGAGAGATATTTAACTGTGATGGTGCCACAATTAGAATCACATAAGACCTAATAGCAGTGACACTAAAAGACCACAGGTATTAGAACATTATATATTCAAGAGCAGAAGAACTAGAGTTCTGACCAAAAATATCATATCCCACAAAGCTAAGCATAACCCTGAATGAAAAAAAGGACATTTAATGAATTGTCAGACTTTCAGGATTTTATTAAAAAATACCCTGAACTTAATAGAAGGTTTGACATACAAGAGCCAAGAGAAATATAAGGTAAATACCAATTACTAATTACAAGGGGCTCAATAAGGACAGACTATTTATGAGACAGAGAGAGACACACACACACAGATTACGTTGTATTTGCTGCATTTATTTTGGTATACATGCACGTTGTCTACCCTGATAAAATGTTATCTATTTGAAGCCAGCAACTTTTTCATTTTTAATGAAAAGTCTTTATACAGGATGTCCCAAAAGTCTTAGTGCAATTTAAAATTGCATTAAGAATGAGAGAGGATTATGGGACGATGCTGGAGTAGGTGAAAAAATTCCAAGCTCTCTATGTTTTCCCCATAAACAAGATAAAATAATGCCTCAAGGTGAACGTAGAGCAGTAAAAATAGATAAGAGTAGGGGCAAAACAGTGGTCCTCCTGGGACAATCAGAAAATATCTGAAAAAAAATCCCAGGACAAGGTTTGGTCCCTGTAAAGAGTAAACACCTCCAGACTGGGTTCCCTTAAAGAAGAATTGGAAAACCCTGGGGTTAGCTCAGTTGGGAGGCTTCCTTGGCCCCAACCACAGAAACTTTTACCCCTGGGACAATGAGGAGAGTTGGGTCTCTGAGCTGGGCAAGATTGGGAGAACCTCTGCTGACAAGTAATGCCAGACTCAGCTGTGCTGCAGAGACATGGCTCTGGGAAAAAAAAAAAACCAGCATATGCCTGATGAGTGCAGAAGAAGTGCTGTGGGCACTTTCAAGAGGCTGGAGTTTTTGATTTTGGTTCCAGGCCAGAGGGGAGAACTGAAGGAGGATCTGAAGCTAGAGGCACCATCCTCCATACCTCATGACTGGAGGTGATTACAAAAGCTAAGCTGCTACAAATTTAAAACAATGAACAGGCAAAGGAGAAAGAATCCCATCAGAAAGTTACTGTGGGAATGGAGAAGACTGGAATTTGTCTTCAGAGGAGGATATAGAAGCAAAGAAGCCTTCTCCTACCCTTAAGAGCAATGTCAATGATCAGCTACCCCAAAAGAATTCAGAGAAGAACTTAAAGAAAAACTTTAAAAATCAAATGAGAGTTATTGAGGAAAAACTAAAAAAAAAACAATAAAAACAAGATTATGGAAAGAAAGTTAACTAGCTATAAAAGGAGAGCTAGAATCTTCAGAAAATGACTCTTTGAAAATCAGAATTGGAGAAGAGGAAGCCAGCAAAGTTATAAGAGATCAAGAAATAATAAAACAAAATATAAATGATGAAAAAATAGAAGAGGATGTGAAACATCTCATAAGAAAAACAAATGATCTGGAGAACAGATCAAGAAAAGAAAACATAAGAATCATTGAACTACTTGAAAGCTATAATGAAAAAAGAATCTTTGTACAATAATACAAGAAGTAAATAAAGAAAATTGTCTAGAAGCATTAGAACAAGAAGAGAAAGTAAAAATAGAAAAAAAAATCCACCTGTCACCACCTGAAAGAGCTCCTACAAGGAAAACCCACGGGAATATTATAGTCAAATTCCAAAACACGCAGCTCAAGGATAAAACTTTATGAACAACAAGAGAAAAACAATTTAAATAAGATGGTACCACAATTAGAATCATAGAAGACCTAGTAGTGGTGATGCTAAAAATACAACAAGACTTTTGAACATCCCTGTATTCCTAGTCCTAACAGAGCCTGGTATGTAGGGGGTATTTAATCAATTTTATCTATGCCTGTGGACTAATTGCCAGTCTTTACAGTATACTCATTGATGTTTGGATCACATCCTTCTTTGTCTGTTGTCTTGTGCTTTGGAGTTTTGGAAGACAGAGATGATGTAGAGACTCATAATCTATCAACAACCATTTCTTAAATACTTATATTGTGTCAGGAACTGTGCTATGCACTGAGCATACAAAGAAAAGCAAAATCAGTTTCTGCTCTCAAGGAGCTTACAATTTCACGGGGAAAACAATATGAAAATGAATAGGTCCATACAGGAGACAGAAGGTAACCTTACAGGGTAAGGCTCCAAGCTTACATCTCTCATTGCATCACTCAACTGAATCATCACTTAAAGGAAATTTACTACCTAACTATGGACTCAGCCCCAGAGATGAATAAGCAATGGGATGCTTCCTTTGTTCCCTCAGTCGGGAGACTGAGTGCCCCTAAAACATTATTTTGGTGTCTAGGAAAAACACCAGAGAATGAACCAGAGGAGACACAACTTGTAGCATGTGTTTGAAATGCTTGGTAATCTGCTGAGCTACATAATAGCCCTAAAGGCAGTTGGGCTACCATGAAGATGATACACCATAACCATCTGTTGCCCATTGGTGAATGTGAGACCACTGGAGGACAGCAACGATGGAGGAAGTGGATTGTAATAAGGGCCAAGTTTCAGAGGAACAATTGTCAACAAAACAATGGTTCATATGAAGATTGATACTGTTTTTTTTTAGTACTAAGGAAGCTTCCTGCCAATACCCTCCTGAGGTCAGAGATGTCTGTCACAAGTACCTAAGGTACCCTTGTCTGGACACGGCAGGAGGGCTGTATCTACTTCTTTTAGTCTATTCTCATTTTTCAAGTACCTACTATGTGTCAGGAAATTGCTTTGGCTAAGGACATCCCATGGGAAATGAAGTCATTTATTGGCCTTTCTCATTTAAGGCTGGAGACAGTGGCTTTCAGCCTGGCCATGCACAGGGAACTTAAGGTCAATAAATCTGAACATAGTGACTCACCCATAGGATAATGACTTCATTACTAGGAGTGAAATGGATCACCCCAGACAAAGTAAGGCTATCTGGCATACTGACTTATACCAGACATATACTTTATATTGAACTACGTTTTATCTCCCTGAAGGTTTTATCTACAGGTAATAATTATTTTACCCTTCAGCACCAAGCACAAGAATTTAATTCCCCTTTCCCATGACAATCCTTCAGATGTGATCTGCTCTCTTAGGTTTTTTTTTTCAGCTGTGGTGGGTGGCTTAATTAAGGTTATGGGTTACTGGAAGAACTAGAACCCAAATCTTCTGACTTCTCTCACCGCCACACCATAGTTCTTTCCAAATTTAGGGCAGCTAGCTCTGCTGCTCCTCCATGTTTGTGATTAAAAACAATGTAGGCGGAAATGTTTGAAATACATTTCAAACACCTTTCTTGTGGTAGCAAGGACATAGGGTAAGAATCATCACTTCTAAAGGTCTATAAGGGCCTTCATCATATTGTTAAGAGCAAAGAGTTCAGCTCACCAAATCCTTTCCTTTGCCTACAGTGTCACAAAGTCTCTCTTTGAAGCTTATTGGAATTTCAGTCGTTTGTATGTTCAGGCCACTAGCTGCTGGGAGTCTATGGTGACAAGGAGAGAGTTTACTCATTCTAATCCAGCTGAGGGGTGAATGGCTTTCAATTGAAAGGGGTGAGAGAAATCAGAAAGCAGATCATGGCAGCTGCCCAAGGGGTCTTTTTTTTTTTTAAAGCAATTGGGGTTAAGTAACTTGCTCAAGGTTATGTGGCCAGTTATTTCTGGGTGTGGTGCTAAGTATCAGAGCCCGGGTTCGATCCCAGGTTATCCTGACTCTGGGGACGGTGCTCTTACTTGCTGTGCTACCTGGCTGCCCCCCACCAAGGGGTCATTTTGTGTGTCCACCAGGTGTAGTTATTGCAAGAGGGCTGAACATGGGGTGATTAACCCAGGCATTTTTTTGCCTGGGGCAATTTCAAGAGAGAGTGATAACAAAATGTCAAGAAGGAATTGCATTGGATGGCAGGTCCAGCAGATGGCAGTGTCAGCTCAGCAGAATAACAGGGAAAGCCAAGTTCAGAGGCAGAGTGGGTCAGCTGTGAGGCATCGATGATTGCTGGAAGGCAAAACATTGACACGTTCTCCAGAGTAACCCTAAGAGTATCTGAGGACTGTTTGTTCCTTATCCCACCAGCCTGGAAGACTGAGATCCTTTGTGTATGGGGAATGCATAATGATTCTCTTGATTTTCCCTTATTATTTATTTTATCATTCTCTATTTGCTATCACATTATAACTCATACCTTGTTTTTGATAGAGAATGGAGTGGATGGGGGCTTGAGTCATGTTTATGTAACTGTGATTATACAAATTATGAGTATAAGGAAAGGTTCCACAGTCAGGAGACCAGTGCTATAAAAATAATGGCAGCTCATTTCTATAGGGCTCTAGGTTACAAATGCTGTTCTTTGGAAATATTGTAATGATAACTAACTGTAAAAGACTTAACTACTCTGATCAATACAACGATCCATGACAGTTACGAAGGACTCATGATATAAAATGCTATCCACTTCCAGAGAGAGAATGGATGGACTCTGAGTACAGATTGAAGCATATTTTTTTCTAGATTTTTCTGTCTTTTTTCTCAAAGTGGCTAATGTGGAAATGTTTTGCATGACTTCATATGTATAATCAATATTGTATTTTTTTGTCTTCTCAATGGATGGGGAAGGAGTGGAGGGAGGGAGAGAATTTGAATCTGAGAACAAAAATAAAAAAAATTAAATTAGGGCAAATGCCTAAATTCTGTTTTCATAACAGACTTGTGAGGCTCAGAAGGGTAAAGGAGCTTGCCTACAACCACATAAGCAGTGAAGCTTGAATCAAGTTTTCTTTCCTCCCAGTCCATTGTTTAAAATATCTGAAGATCACAACCATGTTGCCTTGCAACTGTGGTATAATGAAGAGAGCATTTGGATTTGGCAAGACTCAGTTCTAGTCTCTGCCTTCTACTACCAGAACAACATCAGGAAATCATTTAATTTCTAGTGACCCTAAT
The DNA here is from genome assembly GCF_028583685.1 of Petaurus breviceps papuanus. NCBI lineage: Eukaryota > Metazoa > Chordata > Mammalia > Diprotodontia > Petauridae > Petaurus > Petaurus breviceps. Next base: position 31,928,994 of record NW_027186372.1, on the reverse strand, counting down.
TTCTTTATCTATAAAAGGAGAAGGTTGGGTTTATTGTTAATCAGTTGCTTCAGTTGTGTCTGACTCTTCATGACCCCGTTTGGGGTTTTCTTGGCAAAGATATTGGAGAGGTTTGCCATTTCTTTCTCTGGCTCATTTTACAGGAAACTGAGGCAAACAGAGTTAAATGACTAGCTCAGGGTCACACAGTCAATGTCTGAGGCCATATTTGAACTCATGAAGATACATCTTCCTGACTTCAGGTCAGGCACTCTATCCACTCTGACACCTAACTGCTCTCTAATGTCATTTCCAAGTCTACATTGTATACTTCTATGATTTTAAGCATTTTAGCATCCATGGTATGGTAAAAACATTTATGTTCTCCTTATATGAAGCTATTAAAAAATGCTTTTGAGGATGAAACCACCAGATGTCACTACAGACTAACCTCTTCCAGAGGAGAAGGCTTATGGTACTTGTCTCTTAGCCATGTATAAGCTATACAACTCACTAGAAGCCAAGCAAGTGCTCTCCTTTGACTGATGGAACGCTGACTGTAATCCTTCAGAAAAAGATTTAAAATAGTGCCTCCATTTCAAAAAGAATTTGCATGGCTAAATTATTAGCCAGACAATCAATATTTCTTTAGTATTATTTTTTGTAGTCCCAACTATGCACTAGAGCTTGTTGGGGTTAAAGAAATTGAGGACATTGCCCTTCCCTCAGGGATCTTATGGTCTACTTGGTGGGCCAAGATTCACATATAGGCACCAAAGAAGTGTGAAATTCTTTGGCCCTGGCAAGAAATGAAATAGAATTTCTGAAGAGAAATCTGCAAGAGCTGAATTATCAAGGAAGGCTTTCAGTTGGAGGTGAAACTTGATTTGGCCTTTGAAGGGTGCATGGTGCCCTTTGACTAGGCAAAAGGGAATTAGCAAGCATAATCATACCCATTTTTTATATTATTTCAAAGTTTGCAAAATGTTTTGCATAAATGATCTTATCTGATCTTCAAAATAAGTGTGCTATTTAGAAGTTGTTGTTTTCATTTTATAGATCAGGAAAGTGATACTCAGAGAGGCTAAGGGTTTTACCCAGATTTACACAGATAATAATTATCTAAATAAAGATTCAAACCCAAGTCTTCTGGGTTCCAAGTCTATCCCATGTCCAACATAGTATGTCTGTTCCAAATTCAACATTATCCAAGTTCAGCTCTGCTAATTTAACTAAAGTGTAGCAGTTTGTGAGAATGTGTGTAATATTTTAGGAGGACAGTGAACATAGCTCAATTCCTCTCATTTACAGATGAAACTGCAACTCACAAAAAGGTAACTGACTTGTCTAAGGTCACACAGTATAGGATTTGAACCCAGGTCTTCTGAGCCTAGATCTAATACTCTTCCTCATACTATATTAAATGACTTGCCTAAGATCTCACACCTAAAAAGTGGCAGAGCTGGGTCTTAAATGCAAGTCTTTGTAATAGTTTGCCATTTTCTTCTACAGTTAATTTTATAATTGAAAAATTGAGGAAAACAAGGTTAAGTTAAGGTTACTCAGGGTCACATAGCTAGTGAGTATCTGGAGCTGTATTTAAACTCATGAAGATGAGTCTTCCTAACCACAGGCCTGGCACTCCATCCCCTGTGCCATCTAGCTGCTCGATATAGAGTATAATAAAATAATTGTTACTCATTTTTCACCTTGTAGTGACAGCGCTAAAAATCCAAAGTCCAAAGTCATGGGTTTGAATTCTGGTAACAGAAATTGCTAACTGTGTGATCTTATGAAAGTCAGTTGACATAAGAAAACATCTCATTTTAGTTTTCACTCATCTGAGGTGGCAGTGGTATATTGAGAAATAGAGGCACCAGGACTGAGGTGGATACGCCGGGGAGCTGGTTCCTATTTCATTAGAGTCGATAGTGGTTTGTCATTGAATAGAAATACCTTGGAGAATAGAGATCATAGGATCAGGCATAATGGGGAACATAACCAAGAAGCCTAGTCAGTTATGAGTATATGGAATGACACTCTTGCAATTCCTTATGTGGAAGAGGTTGTGTTTTTTTTTTTTTTGTAACATGGCTAATATGGAAATATGTTTCACATGACTTTACACATATGATCTATAACAAATTCCTTGCCTTCTCAAGGAAGGGAGAAGTGAATAAGAGAATTTGGAGCTTGAAATTTTAAAAAGAAAATGTTAAAAACGGTTTTTACATGAAATTTGAAAAAATAAAATATAAAAATTAAAAAAAGGAAGATTCTGAAGGGGAGAGCAGGGCACTGCTCCTGGGAGAAGTACAATGAATAATAATGGAAATGTCTTGACAGAACTTTGGAGCATGTGTAGACATTCCATAACTGGTTTAGGGACTGCCAACTGTACATTAAGTAACTGCCTCTTTGGCTGTAGTTGTGGAACCAGATCTGGAGGTACCATCAAAGGGCATTTGTCAATCTCTTTTATCTATCAGTTTTATGTCTCTTTGGCTGACTTTTTCCTGCTAGCTAGCGTCCAAAGAGACAAAAATGCTACAAGGGGAGAGAGGCTTTGTACTTTTGACCCGTACAAGACCAATGTGTGCTGCTGGGAAAATGGGCCTTTACTTCAACATTTATCCCTTCATTTTGGGTAAAGGAGATTAATCTAGAGACTATGAGCTTGTGAATTTCAAAAGGCCAGTATGGTGAATCACTCAGGAGTCTAGGGATCTAGTTTGTGCTGGTCTCTCAAACAACTCAGCATTGATGCACTGAGGAATGAGTGTCCAAGAGTGGCCTTTGGGACCTAGGCAACTATTAGTGAGGACAAATTTGAATGTACACTTGGCAGGGCAAATGCTATGTAGAAATTGAGCTAAGGAGGTGGATCAGTGGATTGTCAAACCTAGAATCTGGAAGACCAGAGTGCAAATTCATCCTCAGACAGTCAATAGCTATGTTACCCTGGGCAAGTCACTTACCTGGTGTTTGCATTAGCTTTCTTATCTGTGAAATAATAGCACCTATTTTCCAGGGTTGTTGTGAGGATGAAATGAGATAATTGCAAAGCACTTAGCACAGTGCCTGGAACAGAGTAGGCACTTTATAATTGCTAGCTGTTATTGAGTGTAAGCCAATTTTCTGGGTAGGATAGGAAACAGCATGTAGAGGAAGGCCTGGGTTTTAATCCTGCTTCAGAAACTTACTATCTGTGTGATCCTGGGCAAGTCACATAACCTCTTTCAGAGTCAGTTTCCTCATCTAAGGAATAATAAGGATAATAATGGTATCTGCTTCACGGGGTTGTTGTGTAGATCATATGAGATAACATATAAAATACTTTGTAAGTTTTAAAGTATTATATAAATGCTAGCTGTTAGTTTCTTATGTTCTTGCTGCACCATCTGAAGTAAATATCATTTTGTAAAAACTGATGTTACTTGATTAAATGCAGGAATGTGTTGGAGTCAGCTGTAACCAATTCAAGAGAGCTGATTGTCAAATTTTCAATGTGAGCATTTATACTTAAGAAAACAGCAAACACTAAAAATCAGTCTTGAATTATTGTTTTGCTGATTGTCTATAATTAAGAAAGTGATGGAAAAATGCTAATAATTCAGATTAAACTTAAAAGTGTGTCAGGCATACATTTTGTTTTCCTGGAGAGCCAGTTGTTAAACAATTACCAGCATGCCATTGGTTAAATGGAATTGGGGTGTTTCTCACTGTCACCCAGTAGTGAGAGGAACACACCCAGAAAGAGTGCTTGAGCACTTGTGTTAGAGAAGAGATGCCTAATATCTCAGGGTTACCATTTGAACTTTGTGGGGGATCTGAAGCAGCCTTGTAGTTCGAGGGTATAGTGGATAGAGCACTGGATCTGGAGTCAGGAAGACCTGAATTCAAATTTGACCTCAGACATTTACTAGCTGTGTGACACTGGGTAAGTCACTTAATTGATTCCTGCTTCAGTTTTGTCAAGGGTAAAATCGGGATAATAATAGCACCCTCCCAAGATTTTTGTGAAGATCAAATGAAATAAAATACTTTGAAAGTCTTAAAGCACCACATAAATGTTACCTACTGTTATTGCTGTTAATGTTATTCTTGTCATCATTATTATTCTCAATTCAGAGAGTACTCCCTATGGTTGGACCATGGATTTGTACAGGAAAGAGATCTTAGAGGTTCTTAGTCCAAACACTTCATTTTACAAAGAAGGAACTGAGGCCACCTGAGGTTAAGTTACTTATTCAGAATTAAACAGCTAGTGTCTGAGGCAGATTTGAGCCCAGGTCTTGCTAGCTTTAAATTCAACATCCTAACCTGTAGAGAACCGTTTCATGTTAGAACTGGACTGCAGAACATAGAATGTTGGAGCTGGAAGGGTGTTTAGAGATCCTACGATTTAACCCATTTTAGAGACGAGTTAAGCGGGTTCAGAAAGCAGAGGTCCCAAAGTGAATTAGTGCCAGAGCCTGGACTAGAAGCGTGTTCTGCTTCTTGGCTTGATGTTCTTTCCATTGCCTTGCTAACCCATGTTACTTGAGCCTGGTACTGGGCAGCACTGAAGATTTCTCTACTTTTTCTGTTGGTATGTTTTACTATATTCTCACATACCAGACCCACGTATGCTGACCCCTTGCTGTCTGACTTCCCTGTCTTCATGCCTCATCTGGTAACCCTCCTTGTCTGTGTTTCCTGCTCAATTACCTTTCCTTAGTCTTTCCACACTCCTCTTCCCATGTCAGTTTATATGTCATCTCTACTGTTCCCCCAACATTCTCAGTCAGAATGAATGTCATAAGTCAAGGGGCACTTAGGTGTTAGTGACTGATAGTAGGGCAGGTCTGCTATAGCGGGAGGAGCATTTATTTAGTTCCATAATCCCAAATCTACCTCTTCTTGGTTCTCAGGGCTGGAAGGGAACCCAGAACCATGAATGTTACAGCTGTACTGTATCTCTGGACATAGACCAGAAGCTTAGAGCTCCCACACTGGACTTTGAAGAGTGGTTAGAACCGGGATGCATTTCTGAGTATGGAACAGAGGCTAAGGAAAGTGTGAAGGGATGATAGAGCATGGAATGTCAGAGCAAATCACCTTAAATGCTCTAATCTCCAAGTTTGTAATCTGTAAAATGTTTACCTTACAGGGTTGCTATGATAACCAAATGATATGATATACAAAAGTAATATATAAATAGAGTTATTGTTGTTGTTATTACTATTAGGAGAAGGGAGAACCAGATCTGTGATTTCACTGTTAAGGAAGATTCAGAGTCCCTTTATCAGTGAAAATTGGAAACTATTCATCAATTTATGGAATGTTTAGTTGGGGCACAGAGAGGTTAAGTGCCCTTCTGGGATCATCCAGCCTGTATGTTTCTGAGGCTAGATTTGACTTTATGGCTTCCTGACTCAGAGTACAAATCTCTTCACTAAATTATGTTTTATTATTACTATTATTATTATTGTTGTTGTTAATATCAATAAAATAATGCTAGTGTGGATGTGGTACCCTTTGTGGTAGTATTAGAATTTCAATTTCAGTGCATTCCACCTATAGACAGAAGGCCTTAATATAATAGAAGACACCTTCTTTTTTAAGCAATCAGGGTTAAGTAACTTGCTCAAGGTTACATGGCCAGTTATTTCTAGGTATGGTGCTAAGTGTCTGAGCCCAGATTCGATCCCCAGATAATCCCAACACTGGAGCTGGTGCTCTTACTCGCTGTGCTACCTGGCATCCCCTGGAAGACACCTTTGATACTTAAGTTTTTTGGTATTCAGAAATCCTATTAAAGGAAAAACCTTAGGTTCATTTCAAATTCCACTGAAGCATGGAGTTAGATGGATCTTAGAAATAATTTCTCTTATTCCCTCCATCCAATGGATGAACAATGATAATAATTATTGTTATTATTATAGTCAACATTTCTAGATATTTTAAGGTTTCATTACCTTATTTTACCCCAATGAGAAAAATGCTATTATTAATCCCATTTTATTATTATTTCTTTATTTTATTAATCTTGTTTTAGAATATGACACTCAGCCTGAGAATGACTTGTCCAGCACCATACAACTGGGGTCTGATGCAGAATTAGAACTCAGTTCTTTCTGACTCTAGGACCAGCACTCTGGCTATTGGACAGAATTCCATCTACAACATCCCTAAAAAAGACCAATGAATATTCCTGAAGATCTTTAGTGATAGAGAGCTCACTGACTCCCCACACAGCCCATTTGTTATATTGCAATAGAGTTCTACCAGTTAGTCAATTGTTCCTTACATTTAGTAGTAGAAACTGGTTTCACCATGACTCCCACCAATGGGTCTTGTCCTGTCTGCTGCTCTTCTAAGTGGAGTGGAGAGGAGCAGGCAGGGATCTCCAGGCAGGGAGTAGGGGGAGAGGGGTGCTGTTTGATATGCTGCCAGACTTCAACATGATAAACTGATTCCATTTGGCAGGGACTAGCCAGTTAATGAAAATTCTCCTTTTTCAAGATGTGACATGTTCCTCATGAGCTGTCAGATGGAAAGTTTACATAATGAAGGGTATTGGCATGGAGCATAGCCATCTGGAACATCCCAAAACTCCTCTGGGGCGGTTCTCCATTGGAAGAGGGGAGGAAAGAGATGAAATCATCAAACAGTGTTTATTGGTTTGTGGTTATTTAACTCATCTACCGCTGTGCTAAGACTGGGTTTGTAACCTGACCTGAGGGCATACCCTGAACCACAGAACCACATTCACTTGGCAGGTATTGATTAAACTGAATTAAATTAATTTAAATGTCTACTACATACAAGGCAATGGGTTAGGCATTAGGGATGTTTTGACAAAGATATGCAAGCTAGTCATTTTCATAAGGTCATAGAGGCCTCAGAGGGCACCTAACCCAACCCCTTCTTCAAGCAGAGGTCCATTGTACATCACCACTAGTCACTTAACATCTTCTTGAATACCTTCATCAATGGGAAGCTCATTATCTCTCAGAATCACAGACTCTCATAATTGCAGGGAGATCAGAGGCCACTTAATCGAATCCATACCCAAAGTCACCTCTTGCTTCCTGGCTGGACTTCTCTAGTTTCCTGGGTAGCCTGACATGGGGCCCCGAGGACATAGCAACTCTTGCCTGGGTTTCTAGACTCCTGAGGATACACTAACTTTTGCTTCCTTACTCTGCCTCTACCAGGCCCTGCTTGTGTTTGCTAGGAGACCAGGCCAGAGATGTACCACCTCCTCTCTTCTCCCCAGGCTTTTGGATACCTTGGGTGCATCTACTCCCACTTGTGCCTATCATGCCTTCTCTGAGAGAACACAGTTCTCTGCCATGGGATTAAGCAGTTGAAGGCTATGCCAGGACCTGGTGGGTCAATCTCAAGCTTTGCACATAGTAACATTTTTTCATTAATTCATTCATAAATCATTCATTCATTCATATCACCTGCCTTCATCTTCTGAACTCTCTCTAACTCTCTGCCTGGCGTCATTCTTCCATGCTTAACATCCACCCGTCATTGTGCTGATCATCCCTAGACATAAATTAAACCCTGATCTGTAGCATTTGCTGATTTCTGAGGGGCAAATGTCCACACTGAAAATGTAATTATTGACTTTTGCCAGATGGTAGACAAAAACACGCACCAGTATATATGCATAAATTTATTCTCACAGCCCTGAATGTATTTCAGCTGGGCCTAGTGACATGAATTTGTCAAGGGCTCTTAAGTACTCTCTTACTATTTTCCCATTCATCCTAGGATTCAACTCCTCTCTCATCGTTATGTCCCTTCCTTCCCAGCATAAGGATTCCTCTTGTTGAAACAAAATATAAGAGCAGTGCAACCGTTATTGATTATCGTCATCACATACATCTCTATCACTAATCCTCCTGTTTCTTTAATGCACCTCTCTCCCCTAACACTGCTAAAAACAAAATGAAACATTTCTGTTGAAATGTTCCCTGCCAGTCTCAACAAACCTGACACTGTATTTGGAAAACCAGGCCTCCTTTTTGGATTCTTCCTCCATTAGCTATTTTTAATCTATTTCCTATACATGCTTTTGGAAAAGCTAATTTAGATGACACATTCCTTGTAATAGGGTAGCTGAATGGTGCAGTGGATAAAGCTCTGGTCCTGGAATCAGGTAGAACTGAATTGAAATCTGACCTCAGACACATATTAGCTGTGTGACCCCAGGCAAGTCACTTAACCCTGTTTGCCTTGTTTCCTATCTGTAAAATGAGAGGAAGAAGGAAATGGCAAACCACTCCAGTATTTTTGCCAAGAAAACTCCAAATGGGGGTGTGAAGAGCTGAATATGACTGCAATGACTGAACAATATGCCCGATAAATCCATGTCATTTTTATTTAAAGAACTCTTTTTCTAATTCAGGGGAATTGTTTTTTCTCTTTGTGGTCTCATAATTTTCAGAGGCATTTTGTTTAATTTTCAGATGGTTTTTAAGTGCTTGGAAGTTATTCCTTTTATTAGATTGAAATTTGCTTCTTGGGTATCTTCCCCTCCCATCCATCCATCCCCCACTTAATTCTAGAATAGGTAGAGAGAAGGGGGAGGGAATAAGGGAATTTTGTTTTTGAGGGGAAGAGGTCTAGTCTTCCTTTCCCTCTGGTGAAGAACTCACTACCCCTGGAGGCTGGTGTGGACAGAGAGAGATGCCTCTTTGTCAGACCCTGTACCATTGTATCACCAGGAAGGTCAGGGAAGGGAGCATTAAAAACATGATGCACGGTGCATGTTTGGTTCATAAGAAAATGATAGCTCACCTTTCTAGAGCACCTCACAATTGACAGAACGCTTTTCAGCTGTTGCATTATTCCTATAGAGTCTCAAAACAGCTCTGAGTGTTAGACATGGCAAGGGATTACAGATCTCAGAGCCTGAGAGGTTTTAACACCCTTACTTTATACATGAAGAAACAGAGGCCCGGAGATTAAGTAAATTAGCCAAGATCACACATTTAGCCATTGAAGGCCAAGAGAGGTTAAGTGATTTATTCCACTTCACACAACCAGGAGCTGACAGAGATGGGCCTCAAACCCTGTACATCTGACCTTTTGACCCCGATGAATCTAAATCTCAAATATATGTTCTCAACTTTTCACCCCTATTCCTCCTCCCCCCACTAATGAGTCTGCCAAAAGTGACAGTTGGGAAGCATAGCTATTTGTGAATGCCCCCTCCCCATAGGTACCTAATATGCATAAGCATTTGCATTTATATGCATAAATCACTAATCAATCTTTACTGTACTCCCATGCATTTAGAGAAGAATCCCTAAATCAACGAATGACAACTTTAAAAACAGCCTAGTTATTTTAGGCCTATTTTCTGTACTCCTCACCTCCCTCATGTTTTCTACAAAGCTTCAGGAGTCGGAATTAATACACCCCCCAACCTACCATCCCCCCCATCAGGGAAGAGTCAAAATGAGCTTCCCTCATTCCAGTTTTGGATTCTTATAATAGACCATTGTCCCAGAACCATAGCATTCTCCTGAGTCTTCATTAAGGAATGGTGAAAGGGTAAATTCAATTTTTAATTTGATTTAGTGAGTATTTTTTAATGTGACTTTTACACAGTTACCTTGTGGTAGGCCCTGGCTCATAATATGTATAAATTCAGGACCTCAGGAAAGTCACAATCTGGACCGAAGTTTCTCTATCTGTAAAGTGAGTGAGTTGGGTTTGATAATCTGGAAGGTCCCCTTTGGACTTCAACATTATGTTCTAAGCTCTAACATTCCATACTATAATGTAAGTACCCTGCAGCTCTCTGTGTTCTTTGTTCTAAGGTTCCTCCTGACAATGACATGCTATGCATGTTCTATGGATCTAAGCATTCCCCAAAAGATAAGGTTGCTCTGGTGAATAGCAACAGTAAGTCCTACTGTGTTTCAGCAATTCTTTGTTATATGACGCTGGCTTAAAAGATGGCCAATTATTCTGGGTTCTTTTTTTTTTCTTTATGGAGAGGGGAAGGCAGGGCAATTGGGGTTAAGTGACTTACCCAAGGTTACATGGCTAGCATGTGTTAAGTGTCTGAGGTTGGATTTGAACTCAGATCCTCCTGACTCCAGGGCCTGTGCTCTATTCATTACACCACTTAGCCACCCCACTCTGGGTTATTTTAAGGGATGGGGACAGAAGAGTCATGATGGACACTTGAAATGTTGCTTTGGCTGCAAAGATGCTATCAGTATCAATTGCTTCTGACTGTATGTTAGACAATCTGGTCCAGATTTCCTTGTGCTAGATTTTGATCTGTTACCCTCGACTTCTCTTCTTGGACTTGTCTCTTGACCTTGTTTGTGGACTTTCTCCCTTCTCTTGTTCGGATCTCCCTGGTTCCTAAGAATGGTTCAGGTCATGGACTCTGTCCTGGTGACTACCTTTTATTATGTCTCTTCATTATCACCCCGAAGAGCACTGTAGGTGGGAGGAATTTGTCCCATCAGCAAAGTAATGGGATTTTGGGTTGTTTAATAGTGTTTAGGATAAGTGAGATGACTCTGCCAACCTCTAACCTCCTTAGATTCCAAAGGGAGTGTTGTATCTATTTCTGGTTGTGGCATTTTAGGACCATTTCTGACAAATTCGAATGCACATGGGGGAAAACGACCAGAATGGAAAGGGGAGCTGTGTAGAAAATACTCCCTTCTCACCTCTGCCTCAGAGAATTCCTCTTTTCCCTTTTGATGCAGGTCAGGTCTCACCTTCTACATATATATATATATATATATATATATATGGTGTCCCAAAATGTCTTAGTGTAGTTTTTTAGCCTTAGTAGCTTAAAACTTTATTTTAATTAGTTTTTGGGGGGCACCCTGTAAATATACTTGTTAGCTTACATTGGAATGTGTGCTCCCTATGGCAAGGGATTATTTCATTTTCTATATTTTCTCCTCAATTATTAACACAGGGCCTGGCACATGGTAAGCATTTGATAAATGCTTTTTGATTGATTGCCTGCAAACGATCCTATTTGGTGATGAGCTGAGGTAACTGGGATGTTTCATCAAAGGTGGGAATAGTCAAAGTAGCATGCACTCTCTCTGGTGTCAGGTAGAAGAGGTGCTGATCTCCTTTTTCTTGACCCTCGAGGATAGAATGAGCAGTGATGGTAATGCTAGGGGGGTGGAGTTACACAGGTGCATTTCAATATAAGGGAACTAGAGGAATAGACCAAGGTGAGAGATGAAGGGTTCGTCAATGGAATTCTTTAAGTAAAGGCTGCCAGGAGCATTTGTTGGGGATTCAGGGAGTGGATTTCTACAAAGGACAGGAAGTTTGATTAGCTCCAAGGCCCCTTCCAATGCTGAGATTCTGTGATTATGCTTCTTTTGGAATCCATTGTGTCTGGCACAGTTCTGGGCACATTGGGAAACCTCAGCAAATGAAAGATGGATTGCTTTTCCCTCAATCTCAGGGTTAGAGTGGGCAGTTTTGACATGGTTATTCTCTGCAAAGATAAATCCCTCTTTCCAATTAAGGAAAATATCTTCATTCCCCAAAATAACTAGAATAGACTTGTATCTTTGGGAGAAGTAATGGTACCTGGGTGAGTTAATTACCTCTTTGTTCTCAGGCAGTGCCTTCGCCAGTAAAGGCAACAAAGGTCCCTGTGGATAAGTGGCAGAGGAGCGATATTAGTCATGGTTTTGTTTCAGATCATAGGAAAGAAAACTGGGTTAATAAGAGGGCATGGGGATTGAATACTGAAGCCTCTATTAGGGTGTTCCAAATAAAGAGGATTAGATAATGACATTGAGTAAATCCAAGGCCAGAGGCAGAGAAGGGTCCTTAGAACACAGAACAGAATGGATTGGGAAGGAACCTGAGAACATAGAATGTCAGGGTCAGAAAAGTCCTCTAGGGATCCTTCTGAGTCTGTCTATGATTTATGATCCCGTGGCCTTAGAACAAAGTGTGCCAGAGCTAAAAAGGACATTAAAACGTAGAACATAGTATTTGAAAGCTAGAGGGGAATATAAGAGGTTGAATGTTATAACAGGAAGGATATAAGATATTGGAACTAGAATTGATACTTAATCAACCAATCAAAAATGTTTATTTAGAACCTGTTAAGTGCTAGGTACTGTGTGAGATGCTATGTGAGGTGCTGGTGATGTAAGTACAACCAATGAAACAATCCCTACTTGATAGGATCTTATATTCCAGTGGGGAAGACAGGAACATGCGTGTAAATAAGTATATCCAGAATAAATATAAAATGAATAAATACAATTAAATTAAATACAAAGTAGTTTGGAAAAGGGGTACTAGCAGCTGGGAAGATCAGCAAAGGCTTCATGAAGGATTCAGGGCGCGTGTTCTGTGGGATAAGGGGAGGGAGGTACATTTTAGGCATGCCAGCCAACCAATGAAAAGGCACAGAGATGGGGGATGGAGTGTCCTCTGTGGGGAACAGAAACAAGGCCAGTTTTTTTTTAATTTTTTAAATTAATTTGTTTGTTTCCTTTTAGTTTATAGGATTCAATTCCACAATTCCTTGAGTTTCACATTTTGTCCCCCCCATGGCGGCATATAGTCAAGTATAGGATCTGTAAATACTTTCACATTATACATTAGTCAGGTTATAAAGACGGATTGTACCAGCTGGAATGAAAAATGGTAAAGAGGACATAAAACCAAACAAGAAAAGGAAAAAGATCAGGTATTTTGCTTCCACCTGGATATAAACTCAATTCTTTCTAGTTTTTTCTCTGGATGCACATATTTCTCTCCCTCATGAGTCTTTTGGGATTGACTTATATCCCTGCATTGCTGAGAAAAGTCCAGTCTATCAAAGTTGGTCATCACACATACGTTGTGTCTGTAATTGTGTACAATTTTCTCCTGGTTCTACTCTTCTCACTCAGCATCAGTTTGTATAAGCCTCTCCAGGTAAATATGAAGACTGTCTGCTCCTCGTTTCTTATAGCACAATAGTATTCCATAACATGCATATACCACAACTTGTTCAGCCATTCCCCAATTGATGGGCACCCCCTTAATTTCCAATTCTTTGCCACCACAAAAAGAGCTGCTATAAACATTTTTGTACATATGGGTCTTCCTCCCACTTCTATGATCTCTTTGGGATATAACCCTAGGAGTGGTATTGCTGGGTTAAAGGATATGAAAGTATTTATAGCCCTTTGGGCATAATTCCAGATTGCTCTCCAGAAAGGCTGGATCAGTTCACAACTCCACCAACAATGCATTAGTGTTCCAATTTGCCCACATCCTCTCCAACATTTGTCATTTTCCTGTTTTGTCATCTTAGCCAATTTGACTGGTGAGATGTGATACCTCAGAGTTGTTTTGATTTGCATTTCTCTAATCAATAGTGATTTAGAGCATTTCTTCATGTGCTTATAGATATCTTTAATTTCTTTCTCTGAAAACTGCCTGTTCATATCCTTTGCCCATTTATCAATTGGGGAGTGACTTGTATTCTTATAGATTTGACTCAGTTCTCTGTTTATTTTAGAAATGAGTCCTTTGTCAGAAACATAGGTTGTAAAGAGTCTTTACCAATTTCCCACCTCCCTCTTAATCTTGGTTACATTGGCTTTGTTTGTACAGAAGCTTTTCAATTTCATGTAGTCAAAATTATCCATTTTACATTTTATAATGTTCTCTAATTCTTGTTTAGTCATAAAGTCTTTCCCTCTCCAACAAGGCCAGTTCTAAGATTGTGTGTTTTATGCTCTTAGGGCCATCAGCCTCTATTGTTGTGGTTTGTCTTTTGTTCTCAAAGGGGACCAATGACATAAGGAGGGTGATGACTTGACTTGCAAGGGAATTGGATTTAAGTGAGGTAGAGCTGTACAAAATTGTCAGATTCTAACCACTCTTCCTTCCCTCAAGGAGCTTACATTCTATTATTGGGAATATACACAAACATGGTATAAATACCAGATGGGATGTGAAGAGGAGGAGGAAATTCAAGGAAAGAGAGAATTCTTTGAGCTGGGGACAGCTATGATTCTGTGTTCTGAGTTGCCTTCCAACAGCAGCATTTGATGATCCTCAAAATTATATTGTCTGTGAAATTGTGGAGTTGGTGAAGATTTCCATGAACAGCTATAGCCTCCCCATTCTGTAGCCTTTCTGTTTTCTAGGCTCCCCTCCTCCAATGACTCCCTTCCCCTGATGTCTTATTGCCTTAGAGTGATTCCCAACATTTTTTGTTCTGAGAAACTCAACAACAGCAACAACAAGAAAAAATAACGTGATGCAAACTTCTAGGGACAATTTAATATATTATTATTCATATCCTGTAATTGTATATGGCTTAAGGCCTTATAAAAGAATTTTTATCATGAACCCCTTGGACCACTGTTGTAAACCCTCAAGGGGTTCTTGAAACTCTAAATGGGAACCAGGGTGAGTATTTCTTTTTTGGACTCAAGATGGAGGTGGTAGGAGATATTTTCCAGAAAAAATAAAATAAGAATGCTAAAAGTTACAAAGGAGCAAACTTTGCTCATCTTGAAGTTGGATACCTGCCAAGGAAGGGTCATTGTCTGTTTATAAAATGTTCAGGCTGTTGATCTCAGAGCTAAATTGAAGCTCAGGTATTGTCAGAATCACAGAATCATAGTATGTTAGAACATAGAACCTACAATGTCAGAGTTGGAAAGAATCCTAGCATTATAACTCTATGCTAGAGCGCAAAGGGCAACCACAGTGTTAAGTTATGATCATTGTGGTACAAAGAAACCTGGGTTCAAATTTTGTTCCCAATACTTATTTGTGATGTAACTATAAGCAAGTCACATAATTTCTCTGACCCTCAAATGTAAAGTAGGCTCATTAATATTAATACTGCCACTTCAAGGGACTGCTGTATAAAACACTTTGTAGATCATATAAACATTGCTGTTCATACCCCTGGGAGTTAAATTGTGAAAGGATTGGTATGCCCAGTTTGCAGAAGGAATAAAGAAAGCATGAGGATATGTAGCGATTTGCTCAAGGTCACTCAGTGACTCAGTGGTGGGGGTGGTACTAGACCCCTGGTCTCCTGACTCAGAGCCACAGGCTCCTACTTGGTAATTAAATGCCACTATAATTCCTCCCGCCTATTTAAAAGTAATGATTATGGCCCCATGTCTATCCCATTACACTAACTGGATCACTCTTTCCAGATGTAGAGTATGTGAAGTGGGAAAATAATAATAATAATTCAGCTTAAATACATCCTCCTCTCCCCCAAGTGGGTTTGTCTCCATCTGTACTACATTCCTTACCAAATTCCATATGCTGCTTCTTCCAGAGAGCACAGGCAGAGGCTATGCTCTGAACACTGGACTAGGAGACAGAAGATTTGGGTTTAGTTCCTGACACTGACACTTACTGTCTATGTGGTTGGGTTAAGGTTAAGAACATTTGGTTAACCTTTCTGAGACTGTTTCCTTCTCTAAAATGGCAGGAGTCAAATCATAGCTTTTGATTTGGAAGGGACCATGGATGTCTGTATCCAATGCCCTTATTTTTGCAGATGAAGAAACTGAGATCCTTTGAAGCTAAGTGCCTAGCACAGAATCACATAGCTAGTAAATATTCAAGGTGGGATTAAGAACTCACATTTTTTTAAACCACTAATTCAGAGTCCTAGCCACTAATCATTTTATTATCTTTGTGATGGAAATATTTTGTAAGATTACTTTTGTGAGGAAGTATTTTTTAAGTTATAAAGTACTATAGCCATGGGTACTTTTTTTTTTTTTTACAATGGAGATTTAGGTTGCATGAATAAGTCTGGCTCCCACCTTGGGGGAAGTCATAATCCTGTACTCTGCCCTGGTCAGATCACACCTAGAGTGATATGGTCAGTTCCAGGCTCCACATTTTAGAAGGGATATTTTTAAGCTGTAGCATATCCAGGGTGGTCAAGGACCAAAAGATGATGTTGTATGATCTGTTGAAGGCTTTGGGAGTTTCCTTTTAGAGAATAATTAATTGTCTTCAAGTATTTGAAAGGCTGTCATGGAAATGAAGGATCAGACTCGTTCTTGTTCCCAGAGGTCAGAACTAGGAGAAATAGGTGGAGGTTATGGAAAGAGACATTTCAGCATGAAAGGACATTTTGCACTTGGAGTTGCTACAGACTCAACCCCTTTCCTTTCAGTCTTACACAAGCTATTTGGTGGGGGAAGGTTGTGTGTGCTCTTGGGCTCATTGAATCTTAGTTCTTGGGGTTCCTCCAGCCCTAGGGCCTTAGGTTTGCCTTTCTTCTCTTCAGAAACCAGGATTCAGGAACTTCCATGGAATCCCTTCCTTTCCCACTTAAAAGCTGGGTTCAAGAATCGGATATTGACTAGGAACTCAGTGTGGAAAAACGATGATTCCTAAGAGTGTCTGGTTTCGATGATCCTGGCTCTAGAAGCTCATACAATTCTTCTACTGTCCTCAGCTGTTGTCATCTCTTGGATAAAAGATTCTGCCTATGATGGCCATTTCTGGGGTTGAGAGATACCCAGGGTGGGCAGATGGTATCATTTCATGGATACACAGAATACACAGCCTATTGACCCTACCCTGATCCAGTAACCAAAAGGCTGCTACCTACATGTAGTCACTCTTTTTTCTTTAGTTTCTTGGCTCTACTCTGGTCCTCTCTTCTCTGTCTTCTAGACCTATATTCATTTTCATGAGTCTAAGTCAAAGAGTATAGCTTAGATTGACAATAGCCACTCAACCAAATCATCCTCCATTAAAACCAAAGAGGATGTCCCTACCTTCAGAGGCAGAATGAATAATAAATGGTTGAAGCATTTATTAAATATTTCCTATAGGCAACTCATTGTGCTAAGAACTGGGGATACAAATAAATTGACATGTTTGACTCTTTGTGACCTCTTTTGGGGTTTTCTTGGTGAAGATACTGGAGTAGTTTGGCATTTCCTTCTCTGGTTCATTTTACATATGAGGAAACTGAGGCAAACAGGGGTAAAGTGACTTGGCCAGAGTCATACAGGTAGTAAGCATCTGAGAACAAATTTGTACTCAGGTCTTCCTGACTCCAGGCCTAGTGCTCTATCCACTGTGCTACTTAGACAATACCTGCTCTCAAGGAACTCACATTCTAAAGGAGGAGACAATACATGGAAGTTTTAACTGCAAGTCAGATGGAAAACTCCCATGGCTATGAGGGTGCAATGGCAGAGCTTGATGCTTCTTCTTTAAGAACTAAAGCATCAGTAATGGTATTTGTATTTCTTGCCTTCTCAATGGGTAGGAGAGGGGGCAAGGGAGGGGAGAGAATATGAAATGAAAATAAAACCAAATTAGAAAAAAAAGTTGTTCAAGAGCTAAGGTCTCAGTCTTTAACACCATGGATAAGAATGCTAGACTTGAGTAATCACTGAAACTCCCTTTGCCTCAGTTTCCTTATTTGTAAAGTGGGGCCAATAATAGCACTTACCTCACAGGGTTGTTGTGAGAATTAAATGAGATGAAACATATAAAGCTTTGTAAATCTCACAGTTCCACATATTTACTATTGTTAATATTATTATTGTTATTTTCATTCAACCTCATCTTTTATACCTCATCAATGAGATGTCCTCAATTACCTAAATGTACGTATACATCCCTGCAGAGGAGGATTTTTCTAGACTTCTCTTGACTGTACCTACTTCATGGATTATGATCTTATGGGCTCTGCATCGTCCCATATGGTCAAATTCTGATTTCTAACTGAGAATTTGTGGTCAACTTGGACAACCAAGGCTAGGTTACAGAATGTTTTCAGAGATTTTCAGCAATTCCTACTTGCCCTATGAAGAGCTCAGGGGCTAGAGAGAAGTGGCATTTCAAAGACTCTGAAGATACAGCATGGTGTTATTTGTCATTTGTTTTCAAAGAGGACCAATGACATCATGGGGTGAGTAAATTGGATTTAAGTGAGGCAGAATTGCACAAAGTCATTAGCCTCACTCTCTCTTCCAGAGTCATCAAAGTCCAGTGGCAGGACAAAAGTCAGGATGACTGACAATGGCCTGGAAGGAAGTGGGTGACATTGGCATCTTTTATGGCTAACTAAGCTCTATGCACTTCAGAGTACCTGCTTCAGACTGCTTCATGGCTGTTGGTACAAATTGTTCTCATCTGCCCATTCCACTGGGGGAAGTCTTCATATGCTTGGGGCAGACATCTCCTAATTCACTCACAGATTTGAGACCTATTGACTACTCTCAACTTTTTTTAGACTATATGGTTAGATGGTTTTAGTATGATTGGTTCCTGCTCATGCTACAGCTTCTTTTGAGTTCCAGGTGGACACTAAAGGTGTATGAAAAGTCCTAAAAAGGGCTTCACAGCCTTCACAAAAGAGGCACTAGTATTCCTTGAACATCCCAGAAACCCCAAGTAGCATGGTATGGTAGAAAGGGCAATCTGCCTGTAGTTATAAACCGAAGTTCTACTTCCTTTTCTTCTACTATTTTGCTGTGTGACTTTAGTCTAGTTACCTTACCTAAGTCTCAGTTTCCTCATCTGTTAAATGGAAGTTGCATACAAGAAGGCCCCTTCTAGTTTTAAAGTTCTAATTTGTATGGTCTACATTCAAAGTCTCCTTCCAGCTCTACATTCTGTGTTTTATTTTCTAAGGCTCCTTCTCTAATGCCCTTTGTTGTTAAATCCTTTTAATTCCTGACACTATATTTTATGTTCTGAGCTTCCTTCTGTCTCTAATGATCTATATTCTGTGTTATAAGTTTCACTCCAATACTGTTATTCTATGGACTATATTTCATGGCTTTGTCCCAGACTGTTGCAACTGCTTTTGAGACTTTGGGGCTTTTACAGAAGAGACAGATCAGCGAGCGATGCTAAAGGTAATAAACTTTTATTACAGGCACATTTGAACTTGCACAAAGGAAGGCTTAAAATCATACTTGAGACACTCTGGAGCATAGAGGGGAGGACCAAAGGATGAGGGCTTCAGGACAAAGGAGACAGTTAGATTTTAGTCACCAGAGAAACAGATACAACTGGGTCACAGTTGCTAGAAGGGCTAGGATACAATTAGGTTTATGTCACTAGAAATACAAGGACAAATCTATGCCCCCATAGACAGAAAAGGGGTACTTTTAGGCCTTGGGTAGAATATCAATCCAGGTTCTTGTCCCATCCCCTAGTTTAGTGAAGGAATGACTGGGATCAGTACCTCACATGTCAGGGCTGCTGAGAGATACAGATGAGGGTCACGGGGTTTAAAAGAAGGGGTACGATCTCACTCAGCCATATTTGCTTGTATTCTTGCCTCTAATGTCATAGATAGGGAAATTCCAGATAGACTAAGAGGCCCCTATGATAATACAGGCCATCGGGCTGGATGTTTCTGCATAAAAGAAATGACAAATATGGAAGGTTCCAGAAAAGGAACAGAGTATGAGTGATAGGCAGGCGGAGGAAAAGAATCCAGAACAGAGGCAGCCTATGGCATATGATAGATTTAAAAGGGACCCACCAAACTAGCGATTTTGTTTTACTACTACAGGCCCTTTTACAGTTCTGATGTTTTATGTTCTAAACTTCTTTTTAAAAAAAATAAATTAGCATTTTTGTCTCTGTCCCTCCCTTTCTTCCCACCCTGCACTAGAGAAGACCACCATTTTATGCATACACGAGTGTATGTTTATATGTACATATAGTGTATGTGTATATCTATATATACATATACACACATACATGCAAACACGTATATAACACCATACTATGCATACTTCTATTTATCAGTTCTTCCTTTGTAATTGATTTGAGTACTCAATACTCAAAATAACTTAGTTGTTCACAGTTTTTCTTTGAACAATATTGCTGTTGCTATATGGATCTGCTCATTTCACTTCTCATTATTTCATGTAAGTCTTTCCATGTTTTTCTAAAATCAACTTGCTCATTATTTCTTACAGCACAGTAGAATTCTCTCATATGTTCTAAACTTCTTGCTAGTTCTGACATTCCATAAATGTATAAAGTCTCCAACAACTGCTTTATAATTGAAGCTTTCTATACTTTGAAGCAAAAGAGCATCTTATATAGTGAGAATTTCAGTTATGGTAGAAAGTTACTGGAAATTTACATTTTGGGACAAAGTAGCCTTTCCATGATTCTACAAATACTCTACATCAGTGACTTCCTACCTTAACTAGATCTTGGAAATCTGCCTATTCTGTGCCTATGGAAGGTATAGGTAGCCAAAGCCACCTCTCCCCTGCCCCCCACAACCCCTACCTTGATTAGGTGAATTTTGCTCTAAATACCTGGGACATTGTAGTTAGTGTATGATTAGAAAATCTGAATTCGAGTTCCATCTCTATTTCTTATTAACTACAGCCCTTTCCCCAAATCAATTCACCTCTCTGATACAGTTTCTTCATCTATAAAATGGAGATAATAAATATTTATGCTGCCTATTCCCCACAGGGTTATTGTGAAAAAAGTGCTTTGCAAACTGTAAAGTATAATAGAAATGTGAGTAATTATTATTATCCTCACAATTCAAGTTCATTTTTCAGAACAAATCAATAACAAAAGAATTAGACACTAGAAACCAGAGTTCAAATCCTGACTCTGACACTTCTACTATGTGACCTTGGGCAAGCCACTCAATCTCTCTGGATCTCAGTTTCAACACACTTCAAAAAGGTCAAGTCAGTGGGGAGATCAGGGCCATCCACTACCAATCCACTTCAAACTTGATGCAATTTGTATCAGGTTTCTTTGGGTCATCCAGCCAAACATATAGCTTACTTACAAATGCAGCCCCGTGGTGTCTAATGAATTAAATATCTTTCCTTGACTGGAGTCTTGCTTATGTTAGAGGATAAACCCTAAAGGCATCCAACTGACCAGATCTGCGTATTTCCTCTATGGAGCACACAGCTCCTTGTCTGCCGCTGGCTATGCAGCATGATACACCAGATAGAAGACCAGGCGTGTAGTCAAGAAGACCATGGTTCAAGTCTTGATCCTAATACACACTGCCCTGCAGCTTTGGATTTAATTTCTCAGAGCCTTCAAGCAATTCAACTCTCTAAGACTGTAAATTGAAGAATAAATACACATTGTATGTGTGACACTGAACAAGAACCTTAATTTCTCAAGTGCCCCAGGCAATTCATCTCCCAAAGACTAAAAACTGCAGAATAATTCCCAATCTGTCAGTCAACAATCATTTATTGTTTACTGTATGTTAGGCACTGAGCTACAAATACTTGCAGAAAAAAAAGACAATCCTTGCCTTCGAAGAACTTCCATTCTATCGAGGGAAGGCAACGCATAAAAGGAAGCTTAGTTGAGGAAGTTTCTTTATCAGTCGTTCCAGACACCAATGAAATTTTAGATCTGAGAAAGAGGCTAGTAGTGGATAATAAGATTTCTACCTCCTAATTCACACCACTTTGTAAAATTTAAAGTACTCCAGAAATGAGAGCCCTTTACATTCAGTATTACAAAGCCTCAGTGATCACACTGGTGTTGCTTCTTTCTATAACAGTGCTTTCTCAACCCGCCCATGCCTCCTTGTCTATATATTTTCTTAAATGCTTCCCAGAGTGGCGATATTAAGCGCAGTTAGAAACAGGGGCCACTAAACTATAGATAAAGATCCTGCTGGCCACATATTGACTTAGAAAAACCACGTGTTCACGTTATCTATGGTTTTTTTTTTGTATTTTTATGTATTCTGTTAAATATTTCTCAATTCTATTTTAATCTAGTTCAGCCACACTCAGGAGTGTTGTGAGCCTCAAGTAGCCAATGGGCCACCTGTTTGACCCCTTCACCTTAGAGTATCCATTCTGGATGGGTGGGATGAGAGGGGTTGTTTCTCTGATTCTTTTTAATATTTCATAAGTACTAGCACAATGCTTGGGCTGTCCATCTCTGTCATCTCTCATTTTTATTACCTGACTGGCCTAACTGCTCTTCAGGCATTTAGATGCTCAATTATGTCTTTTATGTCATTTCTCACGAACAATTATTGATTGCCTACAGTCTACTTCTTCCTTCATGTGTCTATCCATTTTCCTTCAGGTCAACTCGAATTGTGTTTGTTCTGAATTTGTGGGGTTATGTGGTTTGCATCGAGAAACTATCACAATGCGAACACAGATATTAAAGAGATGGACTTTTGCTTGGGGGAGCAGCTTAGGATCACTGAATTATTATTAGCATTACATTCATGGCTCCCCACGTTTCAACCCTGTAATGGCTTCCATGGATCACTAGAGGGCAATGTGCTCTTCCTTAAACTGAAAGCTACATGTGTGTTCAAAAACAAAACACCAGCTGAAAGCCCTTCTGTATTCTTTCTTATCAGACTCCCACATGGAGTTTACAAGTCCAAACAGGATTGCTTTCCAATGGCCTGCACGGCAAACTCTGCTGGTACCTGCAAGGCACGTTATTGGATTCTTCCCATCTCTATTTCCCCAATAAAAAAGATTTGGGAATCTCAGTAGGGGTGGCTCCCTTAGTGGAGGCTGGGCCAGCATTTGCTTGGGTAAATTGTGTATCTATCTTTGCCGCACACCAATGTGCTGTGACTTGAGAGGCATCAGGTCAAAAAGAATATGATTTAGTGCTGGAAGAGACATTAGAGATGATTTTGTTCAACCCTTGAATTTCCGAATGAGGAAACTGAGGCTCAGAAAGGGGAAGTCAGTTATCCAAGGTATTAAGGAGCACAGCCAGGAATCAAACCTGTCTTCTTACTCCAGATCCTGAGTTCTTTTTATGATGCTTTCCATCTCAAATAGAAAATACCTCCCTCTATTTCCCTATCTTCCTCGTTTGCATTTCAACTATTTCACACTGTCTGGATGACCATCTTCTCTGTCTTTTACAGCCTCACAAATTTTTGCACTCTGACAGTCTGGGATTTTGCCAAATGAGCTTCTCTATGAAGCTGACAAGGCTGGCTGAGCCTCAACTCTTTCATGCAGCAAAAGGCCAAGTCAGTGGGGAGACCATGGCCACCCACCAACAACCTACTTCAAACTTGATGCAATTTTTATTGGGCTTCTTTTGGCCAGCCAGCCAAACATGTAGCTTACATACAAATGCAACCCTCTGGTGCCTAATGAATTAAATATCTCTTCTTGGCTAGAATCTTGCTTATGTTAGAGGGTAATCTCTAAAGGCATCCAACTGACCAGACCTGCATATTTCCTCTACGGAGCACACAGCTCCTTGTCTGAGTCTGACTATGATGGGTCCTGCATTATCTGTCTATCTGGTATATCTTTGTAAAAAGCATTCAGAAGGTGTATAGCTTTCCAAAGTGATCACTGGTAGCAGGGTGGAGATGAAGGGAGAGGTGAGGATATATGGGAACATAGCTACAAGGATTTCTTGCTCCTAACAGGGTTGTAGCTAACTCATGTTAATACTTATGGCATGATGGAAGTGATAATGATGGTGGTCATGATCTTGATGATGGTGGCAATGGTGATAATGATGATGGCAACATCCTTTATCAAAAGACAATGCCACTGCCTTGCCATCAACAGAATATGTGCTTGGAGTCTTTTTTTCACATTATGGTAAAAACATCCCTCATACATACATATAAGTTAATATTTTGCAAAGGATGGTCTCGTTAAACATCTCATCTGATCATTACTATTACCCTCTGTGGGAGTCAGGGGAAGTATTTCTATCTCCATTTTACAGATGAGAAAACTTAGGCCCAGGGTTATAAAATGACTCCCAAAATTATTGGCAGAGCCAAGACTAGAAAATGGGTATTTGAGACCTTAGTCCAGTCTTCTAGAATTACATCACTGTGCTCTTGACATGTTTACAGAAGACAGCATGCTATGTTCAGGAGTATTGTCTGGGGCTATGGACTCATGGGGAGCCAATTGATACAAATGATCAGAGGACTGACATCCTTGACCTTTTGCAGGTTAGGACCAGGAGAGCTACTTCACCAAAATCACAGCATTTATGTCAAATTCAGTCAGGTCTTCCAGAGTAAATTCTTTTTATTTTCACTGAGGGTGGTAGATTTGGATTGAACTCAAGTATTTTATGATGATTTAGTAGAAAATAAGTTCACAGGAAAGGTAGCATGATGTAGTATGTTACCAGTATACTACTGGAGAGAGTACTGAACTTGGAGGTCAGAAGACCTGGCTTTGTAAATCTGACTTTGAACCTGACAGTGAAAAGTGGGGACTGAATGAAGGGAGGGGAATGCATGGATTTAGAAAATTCCTTCTCTCTCCCATGTCCAACTTTGATGATAATAATGGTAGGATAATGACTGTGTGACTGTTGGCAAGTAATTTACTTTCTCTAAAGGCTCTATTAAATGGGGGGAGAGTAACACACGAACTCTCTGTTTTAAAGGAGCAGTATGAAGAAAAGGCTTTGTAAATCATAAAATGTTATGTAAATGCATTAGTATTATTGTAATTGAGATTCCAAAGCATGATAAACATGAGCTACAATGTAACTGAAAGTCTACATGGAGTTACAATCCTATCTTTGTGTTTACACGGTAAAATTCCATAAATCTACAATTGTGTGATGATATGAATAGGTCTACTGGGAAATGAAATCTTTTCTTTAAACAATAGCCACTAGAGGACATTACAGGTCTATCTACCTAGGTTAAATTTTCTTCTCTGCGGGAGATTAGGAGTTTTATACCTTTGTGATAGAACAATGGGATATCCAATATTCCATCAGTACTGCAGAGAAGGTGAAGAATTCTAAGTTTTTTTTTTTTTTTAACAATGAGGGCTATCAGCACAAAGTAGAATATTTCTGTTAGCTATATACCCATTGACAGCTAGTTGCCTGTGTCTGATCCCATGCATGCCCTGACCAGGAAACCTTTTGCCTCATTTCTACTGCAGAAGTGACACTTTCATAAAATAGAAATAACAAAAATAGTGATGATGATGACAACAAATAATAAAGAAAACATTCTATCTTGATCACCAATAAACAATTACTCATAAACACCACCTGTTATTTGTGTGTGTGTGTGTGTGCATGTGCGTGTGTGTATGTATGTGTGTGTGATGATGATGCAGGGAGACTGATGCCAAGACAGCAGTTCTTTTGAGATCTGACAAGTTTTTGTCTTTGCCTCTTGTGCTCGATCAAAGAAGCTAGAGACTCTGTTCAGAAAAGAGTTGGAAGAAAATGAAATGTAGGAGCCAAATTTGAAAATGCCATTTTAACTCCAAATGGTGAAGGGAGGAAGAAAACTTACTTCAAAAACTAACTATTTCTAGGCAAATAAACCTAACTAATCCTGGGAAGAAGTGATCAGAAAGGGAGAGTTGATTGTCACTCAGCCCTCTTTCTTTGTCAAAGTACTTATGTAGTATTATGTTTAGCCCTGGGTATCATAATTTAGTATAGACATGATAATCTAGAATATGTCTAAAGAAGCATGACTAGCATGGGGTGTAAACCTGTAATCATTCCATACAAAAATTTGTTGAAGTAACTAGGGCTTTTTAGCCTAAAGAAGAGATTTGAATGGGTGGAGGGGGAGAGAGATGATATTCAGATAGCTGAAAAGCTGTCATGGGGAAGATATATTGATTTGTTTTCTTTGGCTCCAGATGGCAGAACTAGAACCATTGAATGGAAGTTCCAGAGAGATATATTTTGGTTCAATATAAGGAAAAACTTCCCAACAATTAGAACCCTGCCAAAGTGAAATCAGTTGCTTTAGTATGCGATAAGTTCACTATCCTTAGAGGTTCCAAATGAATCTTGTATGTCTATTTGTCTTGTACACTGTAAAAGGAATACCTGCTCCTAGAACAGATGATCTTCAAAGTCCCTCCCTGTTCTGAGATACTGTAATTCCATAATTTGTAGACTATTATGGGTGAGTGAGTGGCACTGTCCGTGGTTCTGGCCAAGACCCAAAAATCTGTGTAAAGCCATCTGGAATATCTAGACCTCAACAATGGGGGCAATCAGCCTTCTTCTGAAAGGACTGATTGCCAACCTTGTTAACAGAGAGGAGCCAGTGATCAATGTGTTTAATCACAGCCTGACAACAAGTCCCAGTAAATAAGTACTTATAGAAGGAAAAACATTTTAGAGATGAGTCAGTGTTCTTTCATGTTAAACATCATCATATGCATGCCTCCCTCTTTCCAGTATCAAAATTCAGTAGGCTTCTTTCTTCCAAACCCCTGGAGCTTGGTATATACATTAGTTATGTGACTTTGACAAGTCACATCACCTTCTTGAGCCCTCAACTTCCTTGTTAATAAAATGTAGGAATTGGATTAGGTGTTTGCTAAGGCTTTGGACTTAAAACTTTTTGTATTCTGTGTACAAGAGGATTTGGGAAGTCAGAAAGGGTGTCTCAGTTTCCTCACAAGGAGCTCCCTATACTAATTAAATCATAGGAAATACATGTCTGTGGGTACAATGCATTATTTACATATACATATACATGCTTGTACATATTCATGTGTGTGAGTGGGGGGGAGGGAGGGAGAGAGAGGAATGGAGAGGGAGCAAAGGAGGGAGAGAGAAAACTAGTAGAAATTAATTTCACAGAAAAAATTGATTACCAGACAGGGGAAGTTCGGAATCACATAGCTACAGTTATTGAACTGTTTGAACCCGGTTTCTGGGACTCTTTCTAGTATGCTACCAGTTTTCTGGGACTAAGAAAGATGAGAGCAATGGCTGGAGGAGGAAAAGAAAAAGTATCAGTTTTATCTGGTTTACAGTTTCAATGTGTATATGACAATACCAAAAATCCCTCCTCTCAGTGACAGAAACCCTGCTGGCACTCATTTGCATTAAAATGAAAGAATAAAAGTATTTTATGGACTGAGTAAGAGCAAGAGATTATTGATAAATCAAGTTAGTTACAGACAGATGTAAAAACCAATCAATGCTGTTCTCTTATTACATTTCCTGGGTGTGCACTAGGTGATCTGCCCTAATTATTTATTCTATCGGCATCGCATTTTTAAGCCCATCACACAGAGGAGGTTTTTCATTATGCTTTTCCACTAAGTGATGGTGCTCAATTCTCAGTTCTTGTCTGCTATGCCCATTCTGTCCTCTGTGCCTCCCTGATGTCTCTATTGTTTATTCCTCTTGCAAGGGGGATTTATAATGCTTAAGAGCATTTGGGCACAGGAAGAAAATGTTGACATTAGAGATGATTTGTAGAGTAAATTGACACAAATGTATTGTGACTGCAGGTCAGTGTGCTGACACCAATTCTTCCAAACAAAATTGCTTTATCAAAACTCAAATCAGGGAAGCAAAAATTCCAATCTATTTTCTTTTCCTCCAAGAAGTTATTCCTGGACCACCTGCACCTGAGGCTTAGCCCAGCATTGATAACTGATGAAAGAAACCTTTGCATACAGAAAATTGGGGTTTTGTTATGAAGGCTAAGGAAAGCAAGATTCCAGTTGAACATATTAGATTCCTCTATTGAATTTGGTTACTTGTAAGGTGCAACTTTAGTAGATACTATGGGGTCAATGTGGAATGCAGTCAAAAGAACATGAGACAAGAAATCAAAAGACCTGACTCTGCCATTCACTTTTAACAAGTTATTTCACTGTTCTAAGCTTCACTTTACTTATCCATGAGTTGGGAATGATAATATTTACCCTATTTGCCTCACAAGGTACCATAGCAATAATAATTCACATTTGTATAGCACTTTAAAATTTTCAAAGCACTTTACTCCTTTAAGCTTCTTAACAGCCCTGTGAGATAAATATTGTGGGAGTGGCTCAGAGGGATTTTGACTTCTCCAAGGTCAAATGTAGTTAGTATCAAAAGCAGTACTTGAAATAGGTCTTCCACTAGCTTCCAGATCCAGCACTCTCCCTTCTTCACTATATTTCTTCATAATGAAAATATATGAGATATTAAACTAGTTCTTGGAATTTTACACGGATAGTTTTACCTTAGTGATAGTAGTGACCCATTATATTCATCTAGAATGAAGTTCTCGTTGGATAGTTCATTCTTTTTTTATTTTTTGCTTTTTGGAGGGCAGTTGGGGTTAAGTGACTTGCCCAAAGTCACAGGCTAGTTTTTGTGTTAAGTGTCTGAGGTCAGATTTGAACTCAGGTCCTCCTGACTCCAGGGCCACCCCTGGAGGATTCACTCTGATGTGGAAATGGTCTTTTGAAACCTAAACTAGGATAACAAAAACTTTGGCAAGTCAAGAGATATTGTGATGTATTAGAATATTATGTAACCGCACTGGGATAGCCATCAAGAACCCAGGAATTTGAAATCAGAGAACCCACACTGGATTTCCAGCCCTACTGATTACTTCCTGCAAGTCACTTCATCTTTCTGAGTCTCTGTTTCCTCATTTGTAAAGCAGGAATAGGTAGGTGGCATAGTGGATGGAGCTTTGGGCCTGGAGTCAGGAAGACCTGACTTAAAATCTGGCTTCAGACACTTACTAACTGTGTGACCCTGAGCAAGTCACTCACCCCATTTTTCTCATCTGTGAAATAGGAAATAGCAAATAGTGAAGGAAATAGCAAACCAACAAAACCCCAAAATGGGACCATAGAAAGTCAGATATCATCGAAACAATTGAACAACAGCAACACCAGCAACAAGGCAGAGATAAAATTTTTATTACTAATATCCAAGGGCCACAGAGAAGAAAATGACAATAAAATAAATTTTTTTAAAGTTGGAATGGCTTTAAGTATTGGCCCTTATGATGGCATGCAAATCTGTTGTCCTAGGACCAGTTTAGCTAGTGCAGAGAGGGTCATTGCCAGAGAACTGACTATCAAGTAATGTCATGATAGCAAATCATGGCCACTGATTAAAAAGACATGAAGGGGCTGTGATCTGTGTCAACAAAGGACATATCCACACCAGTAAAAGCACAGATATTTTAAATTAAGGACATAAATTTCTATAATACCTTGCATTTTGTTTAAAATCTTTCTCCTCAATTATTTCATTCATTGTTCACAACGGTTCTCTTATCCACATCTTGACCATCATTTCTGTCTACAACCCTTCCCCCACACATTTGAACCTTCCTGGTCTTTGATAGGTGAGCTTTAACCTTATCTTCCTCAGAACCAAACTTCTATGTCATGCCTTTGCCCCTATTTCCAAACCAAGATGCTGTATGCCCCCCATTTCACTTCCTATCTTTCCTATATATGTTTTCTTCCTCCTGTTAGAATGTTACCTCCTCAAGAGTAGACAATTTCTTAATCACTTATATTTGTATCCTCAGCACGTAGTGTAGAGCCTGGCACATAAAAACACTTAATAGATGCTTGTTGTTGTGCTCTATCTATCTATCTATCTATCTATCTATCTATCTATCTGTCTGTCTGTCTGTCTGTCTATCTATCATCTATCTATCTGTTGTTCAGTTGTTTCAGCTGTTTCAGACTCTTTATGATAACATTTGGGGATTTTCTTGATAAAGATACTATAACGGTTTGCCATTTTCTTCTCCAGCTCATTTTGTAAACGAGGAACTGAAGCAAAGAGGGTTAAGTGACTTGCCCAGGGTCATATGGCTAGTAAATGTCTGAGGCCAAATTTGAACACAGGAAGATGAGTCTTCTTAATTCCAGACCCTTCACTTTATCCATTGCACTCCCTAGCTGCTTATCCATTTATTTATCTCTATCTAATCTCTATAAAGTAGGCAGATATTATTCATTTCATTTAGAAAATGAGCAACTGAGTTGAAAATGTAAAGATGTAGAAGGGAAGTAATTTTTCCAAAACTATACAGTGTCAATTGTTGGGAAGCTGATACTAGAATTTAGGTCCATGAATCCTAGTTCAGTGCTCATTTTACACTACTGGTCAAATAAATAAAAAAAATATTCTTAAGTGACAAGAAATTCCAGATGACATGGCTAAGAGATGAAAAAATGGGATTTGCTTTAAATTATGTTAAATTAGGAAGCTATTATTTACTGAAAAAATTTGACCTAGTATTCAAGGTCATCTAAAATTTGTCTCTAGCTTTTTTTTTTGTAACCTAACTCAATAGATACTATGAGAATCATTCAAAATTTAGAAGAACAAATGGCATTTGTCTTTCAGTTTTCCTGCTTTTTAAAATTTTGTAACCTTTAGCTAGTCCTTTAATTTCTCTGAACCTCACTTCCTTCTTCAGCAAATTAGGGTATGAGACTAAGTCATTTGTAAGGTCTCATCCAGCTCCATTGTTTAGTGATTCGATGTAAAACATGCTAAAGTAAATGTGTAGTATTTTTTAAGCCTCAAGTGAAATGACTCCCTAGACCAGGATTTCTTTTTTAAAAAAAAAACAATTAATTAATTTACTTTTAGTTTACAACATTCAGTTTTGCAATCCCTTGAGTTTCAAATTTTCTTCCCCTTCCTATACCCCCCCCCCTCCACCCCATGGTGGCATGCAAACAGATATGGGATCTATAAATACTTTCACATTAAACATTAGTCAAGCTGTAAAGAAGGATTATAACTGATGGAGTTAACAATGGGGAAGAGGAAACAAAACAAGAAAGAGACAGAGAGCAAGTAGTTTGCTTCAACCTGCATTCAAACTCTATAGTTCTTTCTCTGGATGTGGATATTGCTTTCCATCGTGAGTCTTTTGGAGTTGTCTTCTAACCTTATATTGCTGAGAGAAGCCCAGTCTGTCAAAGGTAGTCTAGACCAGGATTTCTTAACTTTTTTATGATCTTAAAAGTTATTTAAATAACTATATTTCTGGGGGGGGGTGCTAGGTGGCACAGTGAGTAAGAGCGCCAGAGCGCCAGCCCCAGAGTCCGGAGGACGGGGGATCTGTCTGGCCTCTGATACTTAACACCCACACAAAAAAAAACTGGCCGTGTAACCTTGGGCAAGTTACTTAACCCCAATTACTTAAAAAAAATAACTATATTTCAATATAATTTATTTATTTTATAAGCTTATATTTTATTTTATTCAACTTAAAAACATTTTGAGAAGTGGCCCATAAGCTTCACCAGATTGCCAAGGTGTCTATGACCTTCAGTGAAGAATCTCTGCCCTAGAATATCCTTTCTTTTCCCTGCTGAAAATCTTTACTGAATGTTAAAGCCTATCTATAAGTGCCACCTCTTCCATGACTTCTTCCTTAATTCCCACCATCTGAAATTGGTTTTTCCCTCCTCATACTTCACTCCCAAAGTACTTTATGTGAACATCTCCTTTCTATTTAGAATCATAGATTTAGAACTAAAAGAGGCCATAAAGCTCATGTAGTCTAGCATACCCAGTTGTAGGGGAAACAGACCCAGATAGGTTAGATGTGTGTAAGATCATGCAAGTAGCATGTGGCAGAGCCAGGATTCAGTTCTGTGTCCCCCCACCCCCAAGCCCAAATTTATAGCTCTTTCTCTCTTTTTTGTTTATTTTTATATTAAATTTTATGTTTATTTTTGGTTTACATCATTCATTTCCACAAGATTTTGAGTTACAAATTTTCTCCGCCTTTTCCCCCTACCCACCGCCCTGAAACAGCGATCCCACTGAATACCCCCCTCCCCCAATCTGCTCTCTCCTATATCCTCCTCCATCCGCCCTCTGACTTTCCAGTAGGGCAAGATGGGTCTCTATACTCCAGTGCCTGTCTATCTTACTTCCCAGTTGCAAGTAAAAAATAATAATAATATATATTTATTTTTTAAACATTTGATTTTAAAACTTTGGATTCCAGATTCTTTCCCTTCCTCCCTCATCACCCACCCTTACTGGGAAGATAAGCAATTCAATATAGGTTGTACATGTGTAGCTATGCAAAACATTTCCATAGTAGGTATATTGTAAAACATTGACTATATTTCCCTCCATCCTATCCTGCCCCCACTTGTTCTATTCTCTACTTTGACCCTGTCCCTTTTCAAAAGTGTGTGCTTCCAACTTCCCTCCCCCCCAACCTGCACTCCCCTCCATCATCTCCTGTCTCATCCCTTTCCCCCCTACTCTCCTGTAGGGCGAGATACCCTATTTAGTGTATATGTCATTTCCTCCCTAAGCCGAGTTCAATGATAGTAAGGTTGATTCATTCCCTTTTTAAAAAAAATGCTTTATTTACTTCTAGTTTGCATCATTCATTTCTGCAAGATTTTGAGTCACAAACTTTCTCCCAGTTTTCCCCCTACCCACCACCCCAAAATAGCAATCCCACTGGATATCCCCTCCTCCAATCTGCTCTCTCCTATATCTTCTCCCATGCCCCCTCCGACTTTCCAATGGGGCATGGTGGATCTCTCTACCCCAGTGCCTGTATATCTTATTTCCCAGTTACATGTAAAATAATATTAATAATAGTATATATGTTTAATCATTTGATTTTAAACCTTTGAATTCCAGATTCATTCCCTTCCTTGACCCATTCCCTTTTGCCTTCCTGTTCTTCCCCTCCATTGTAACCATTTTCCCTTGCCTCTTCTATAGGAGATAGTTTACCCTATTCTGTCTCTTCCCATCTCCTCTCATTATATTCCTCTCTCACCTCTTAATTTCACCTTTTATGTATCATCCCTTCCTGTTAAATTGGTCCTCTGCCCTCTATCTATGTACACCTGTACACATATATACACACATTTACATATGTATTCATATGGCCAAAGAACCTCCTATATAGACATATATGTATGTATATATACATGCATTTCTATTCCTTTCAATTATTCTCATAAAGAGAAAAGTTTCATAAGTTAAAATTATCATTTTTCCATGTAGGGATGTAAATAGTTCAACTTTGATAAGTTCCTTATGATTTCTTTTCTCTGTTTGCCTTCTCTTGCCTCTTGTATCTGAATGTCAAATTTTCTATTCAAATCTTGTTTTTTCATCAAGAATGCTTGAAAGTCCTCTATTCCACTGAATGACTGTAAGGGTTATGGGATTTAAAGATCTTCCATGCCCCGTTGGACTTG
>NW_027186372.1:31730186-31896030 GCF_028583685.1 Petaurus breviceps papuanus | reverse complement strand
ATATTTGTAATCTCTATAGGCATTGTGAATATGGCATTGCTGATACAATGACCATATTTGCCGCTGAAACATGATATTCAGTTTTGCTGGGTAAGTGATTCTTGGTTTTAATCTCAGCTCCTTTGACCTCCAGAATATCATATTCTAAGCCCTTTGATCCCTCAGCGTAGAAACTGCCAGATCTTGGGTTATCCTGATTGTGTTTTCACAATATTCAATTTGTTTCTTCCTGGCTGCTTGTAATGTTTTCTCCTTGATCTGGGAACTCCAGAACCTGGCTACAATATTCCTAGGAGTTTTCTTTTTGGGATCTTTTTCAAGAGGTAATCAGTGGATTCTTTCATCCTCTATTTTGCCCTCTGGTTCTAAAACATCAGGGCAATTTTCCTTGGGAATTTCTTGAAGGATGATTTCTAGGTTCTTTTTTTGATCATGGCTTTCAGGTAGTCCAATAATTTTTAAATTATCTCTCCTGGATCTATTTTCTGGGTCAGTAGTTTTACCAATGAGATATTTCACATTGGCTTCTATTCTTTCATTTGTTTGGATCTGTTTAATGGTATCTTGATTTCTCATAAAGTCACTAGCTTTCATTTGCTCCAATCAAATTCTGAAGGAATTATTCTTTTAAGTTAGCTTTTGAGATTCTTTTTCCATCTGGCAAATTTGGCTTTTTAAGACATTCTTCTCCTCATTGGTTTTTTGAGTCTCTTTTTCCACTTGAGTTTGTCATTTTTAAGGTGCTATTTTCTTCAGTCACATTGTTGCCTCTCTTTTCATGATTTTATTGCATCATTATCATTTCTCTTCCCAATTTTTCCTCCACTTCTTCTCTATTTCCTGGAACCAGTTCATATCTTTCTTGGAAGCTTTTGGTGCAGGGGTTCTGAGTTTGTTGCCTTCTTCCTGTTCCATGCTTCAATTCTTTTTGTCCCCAAAAATGGTGTCCAAAGTTGGACTGCTGTGCTTGCTTTGCTTCCCTTGCTTGCTCATGTTTCCACTCTATTACTTGAATTTTGAACTTTTTGCCACAGTGGAACTCTGCTTCCAGAGAGGAGAGCTTTGTACCAAATCACTGGGCTTTTCGCAGCTGCTGGAATATTGGTTGGGTGCCCTCTTAGAACCCTTCACTGGCTCTGGCAAACTGGTCACATACTCCAGGACCTCCACCCTAGACTGCAATCCAGATCCAAGCAGGTTAAAGCAAGAGCGATTACCCCTCAGACTGGTTGCTTGGTCCCCCTACAATCTTCAGGCCAGGAGCTCTGAAGCAGCCACATGGCAGCTGCTGCACGGCTGTGGTGCCTCAGCTGCTTCTTACCCTTGGGGCAGAGGCCAAAGCACACTCCCGGAATTCCTGTTCCCAACGTCCCCTGACCTCTCACTTTGTCTTTGGCATTTATGGGTTGATAATTCTGGAAACTGCCACAGCTGCTGGTGCTCTACTCTCCCAAAGTCCCTCTAACTCTGGCTGGTTGGGCTGCCCTAAGACTAAAACCATGAACTCTGGGGTGGGCCTGGGCTCTTCTCCCAGAGCACTGAGATTGACCCTTCCTGCCAGCCGTCAGGGCTGTCTTCAGTGGTACGTTTGTTTCCTTCTGTCTCTTTGTGGGTTCTGTAGCCCTAAAGTTTGTTTAGAGTCATTTTTTATGGGTATGTGAGGTGGTTATGGGGGGTATTCCTGCTTCTATGCTGCCATCTTGGCTCCTCCCCCCTTTTTTGATTATTAAAAAAAAATTCATTTCCAGATCTCTCCTTCCTCCTGTCCCTTCCCCATCCATTGAGAAATAAAAAATGTAAAACTTATTACAAATATGAAATAATGCAAAACAAACTTCCACGTTACCTATGTTGTGACAAAAAAAGAAAAATAAAGAGAAAACATGTTTTAATCTGTACTCTATCAGTTCTGTATTTAAATTTCTAACATTGTAATTGTATCCCATCATATTTAGTTACCATACCTTGTTTAGTCATTCTCCAAATAATAGGCATCCTCTTAGTTTCTAATTCTTTACTACCACAAAAAATGGCTATAGGTATTTTTGTACATATGGATCCTTTAAATTAAAAAAAAAATCTCTTTGGGGTATAAACCACTAAGCTGTATTGCTCAGTCAAACACATACACAGTTTAATAGTTTTTGGGCAGAGTTTCAAAATTGCTTTCCAAAAGAGCTGCACTAGTTCACAACTCTACCAATAATGCATTAGTGTATCTATTTCACCACATCCTCTCCAGCATCTATCATTTTCTTTTTTGTCATCTTAGTCAATCTGATGAGTTGTGAAGTGGTTCCTCAGATTTTCATTTACTTTTCTCTAATTATTTGTGATTTATAGCATTTTTTTCATAAGACCATTGATAACTTTGATTTCTTCCTCTAAAAATGGCCTGTTTTTAATCTCTTGACCATTTGGGAAATGACTTTTATTCTTATAACTTTGACTCATTTTCCTGCATATTTAAGAAATGAGACTTTTATCACATTCTGCCTTGTGTTATAGTTATCAGTGTGTCTGTCAACTTCTCCCATTAGATTATAAACAGGTTAAGGTTATGGTCAGTCATATGTTTCACTTTTGTATGCTCAGCACCTTACAAAGGGTCTTACACATAGGAATTATTACCTAAGTGTGCATGTGCATGTGTGTGTAATTCAACTGAATCAGTCATGCTGTCTGTCCACATAGAGACCCTGTGATGATCCTAAGAGAAAGGGTAAAAGTTTTTTTCTTTCCTTTCTTTTCCTCTCCTTTCCTTTCCTTCTTTTTTTTTTAAAGCAGCATTGGCCTTTTTCAGGTGCAGCCTCTTTGTTCAAACCCTTCCCAATCCCTACATGTATCCCCATATACTCAAACATGGTTACTTTTATGACAGTAATTAGCTAAAGCCTCTCTGGTAGGACATATTCCTACTGTCTTTCACTGTAGGGAGCCCCTTCCTGCCTAGTTATCACTGGCTACACCTTTACAGCACTGGTGAGCTTTGATCTGGATTCACAGAACTATAGAATTCTCCAAGCTGGAAAAGATCTCAGATGACATCTAATTTAATCCCTACCAGTAGCAAGATTCTGCTAGAAGACCTACAATGACAGAATACTTCCTATTTAAATCAATTTGTGTTGTATTCTGACATATCATTTTTCCAATGAATCTGGTCACCCAATTCGATTCAGTAAGTGCAAGTTATAGGAAAGAGGTAAAGAAGAATCTGGTTTGCAGATGGAGGCCCTCATTGGATGCATTTTCTAAATGACTCCT
Organism: Petaurus breviceps papuanus; assembly: GCF_028583685.1. Taxonomy (NCBI): domain Eukaryota; kingdom Metazoa; phylum Chordata; class Mammalia; order Diprotodontia; family Petauridae; genus Petaurus; species Petaurus breviceps. The sequence goes on along the minus strand of NW_027186372.1, from coordinate 31,892,763 downwards.
TGGATCCCTTTTAATGCTAAGATTTGAGAGTTCTGTGAAATTGTTGTTTGAATTAGTCAACAAGATTTTATCGAGCACAGACTAAATGTCAGGTAGTAGGCTGGCTGAGAGCTAGGGAAGCAAACACAAAGAATGAAACAATCCCTAATTTAAAGGAATTTCTTTTCTGTATCCCTTAACTTCCTTCAAGTCACCGAAGCATGTTCCTGTACCCCTTAATACTAGTACCTTCCCTCTGAAATTGCCTTCATTTTATCCTGTATATATTTTGTATGTATCTAGTTTGCATGTCATCTTCCCCATTAGACTATGAGCTCCTGAGAGGAAGGACTTTTTTTTCCTTTCTTGTATCCCCAGCATTGAGCGTGGTGTCTGGCATGTAAAAGGTGCTTAATAAATACTTATTGACTTGACTTAACAGGGGGTATGAGTTGTGACACAAATAGATACAGAATGAATATAAAAAAGAATAAATTCAAATAAAATACCAGGTAATTAGGCAGGGAGGGCACCAGCAGTAAAAGAGATCACTAAAAGGAGGAGTAGAAGCTGATGCTAATTGAATTGAAGATGGGGAAATTGAATTACAGTCACCCTCTTCAGAGACACATACCAGCTTTGTCAATGTTCCTTCTAAATATGGTACACAAAAACAGATGTGAATATGCCAGATGGGGTCTGAACAGGTTAGGCCCTCTGGCTTCCTTTATTCTGGACCCTAGATATATTCATGCAGCCCAAGGCTGCTGGGCTGCCACATCACATTGCCAATTCACATTAAGCTTACAGTCACTAAAAACCCTTGGGGTTTTTTCTCTCTCACATGTTGTATTATCTACTAAGCCTCCTCCATCCTGTGCATGCACAGTTAGTATTTTTTTAACCCATGGTATTAGACTTCACATTTATCTTTATTAAATTTTAGCGTGGTTAAGGCAATGTAGCCTCACACACAGAATGAACTGATCTCAGCATCCAGACACCCTGAGTCCAAGGCTCACCTTTGACATATTGTAGCTGGGTGACACTGAATAAGACATTTCACCTCTTGGTGTGCCACATGGCACTCTCAGACTATAAACTGCAGGTAAGGGATCAATCTGCATTGTTAGTGGGAATTTTCCTCACAAGGAGCTCCTAACACTGATGAAATCATAGGCCTAGTTAAGAAAAAAAGGCAAACAGCTTAAAAGATTTGGCTCATTATTCAAGCTTGTGGAGATCTTTTCTAATCCTAATGCTATTGTTGTTCAGATTTCATCACGTCCTACTCTTTGTGACTCCATTTGGGGTTTTCTTGGCAAAGGTGCTAGGGTAGTTTGAAATTTCCTTCTCCACCTTTCCAGAAGAGGAACTGAGGCAAACAGGGCTAAGTGACTTGCCCAGGGTCACACAGCTTATAAATGTCTGAGGCTGGATTTGAACTCATGAAGATCCTGGAGTGGTTTGTCATTTTTTCTCCACCTTTCTAGATGGGGAACTGACATAAAAAGGTTAAGTGACTTGCCCAGACCACACAGGTAGTAAGTTTCTGAGTCTGGATTTGAACTCAGGAAGATGAATCTTCTTGACTTCAGACCCAGTGCTCTAGCCACTGTCACCTAGTTGCCCTTCAAATCCTAAAATATTTTCATCCAACATATTTGTTATCCCTCATAGAAGCACAGAAGCTAAATTGATAAACCTTGTATACCTTCATACAAGTTACAAAAATATTTACCTAAAAATTTACTGATCCCTAAGGCACTCCACTAGAGACCTCATTCCAGGTTAACATCAATCAGTTGTCACTTTTTATATCTATTCATTCATGGAGTTCTTAATCTATAACTTATCCTTAACTACATAGTTCAGCCCACACAATTTAATTATTTCCACCAGAATTGAATGAGCATTGTCAAATCTTTTGTTGAAATCCAGGTATTCACATCTCTAGCATTCTTTTGATCTTCACATCTAGTAGCTTTGCCTAATGAAAAACTTATCCATGCAACCAAATCCCAATACAATGACCTTTCTTTTCTTTTAAGATCAGTATACCCTTTTTTCTATTTCTCACACCAAAAATTTCTATAGAATATAGAATAGTTTCTGGGTTGTGATGTGGAAGGGGTGGAAGGAACATGAATCAAAGATGACTGCCATTCCCACACCGCCTAAGGATTCTTCCTGGAAATTTGGAAGTTTCTATAGTACCCAAAGAATTTATGCTTGGAAGTCACCTTAGAATAGGTGATCTTGGATTATAGGTTCACAGATCTAGAACTAGAAAGAATCTTAGAGGTCAGTTAGCCAAATCCTCTCATTTTAATTATGAAGTGAGTCCCAGTGAGTGACAGTGATACCCAATGGTCAAGTGCTAGACCAGGAATTAGAGCTTAAAGGATTCTAGAAGATCAAACAAAGGCAGGAAAGGTTGGCAATTGACCTTAGGGCAGTGGGGGTTCCCATCTAGCACTACTAGTTGGTTGGGCAGTTTTATAACTAATCAAAACAGAAGATTTTTAGGTATTTGAAAGAGATATCTAGTCCAGCAAGACTCTGAAGGATGTCCCAGGATTCTGGTTAGCATGCTGATATATTCTAGTGTTCTGAGCCTGCCTCTCTTAGCTCAAACTGGCTGGCGACTCTGCACGGACAGACTTGCTGAAAATCTGTGGTCTCTCTAATGAAAGGGCAAGGACAAAATTCCTTGTTCCTTTTCTCCAAAGTCCCTCCAGATGAAAGTTAGGACTTTTCTTTCACCAAGAAAAAGAGCATGCTGAAGGGACAGTGGCCTTGCCTTCCTCACTCAATAAAGCAAATTATGAATCTAATGTCACCTGTCACTGACCTCATCATTGTTGTTTTTTGTTTTTTTGTCCCCCAACACAATTGCTTCCCCTTTGAACTGGTGGCTAATTCACTGCAGGGTTGTAATGATAATGGTAATTTGAAGATCTTCCCTGCCCCTTAATAAGCCTAAGGGAATTTGAAGACCTTCCCTGCTTTGAAAATAAACTCTGCCCCCTAATAGGCTGAATATAATCACATGGAGTACACAGAAAGCTGGGAGTCAGAGCTAACTATACTGGAAGGAGGGAAGGATGTGTCCCAAAGAGTCTGTAAGGTTTGTGAGTAAATATTGGTTTGTGGGAAGGCTAAAGGATGGTGTGGCTCTCTGTGCTATTGTGTTTTATTAACTTCTTTGCTACTATGATGGAATCAGCTTACTGGTTTTGGGATTCGGTTTTCTGGTATCTGAATAAATGTTTTGCTTCCATGTTCTATATGGAGAGTCTGTTATATTTTGTGATGGAGCACCATGCAGGTATATTTATAGTGATCATGGGTGCTGTGAATATTGCATTGGCACTACAAGGGTGGAACCAAAAACTGTTAGAACTGAAAAACACCTTAGGGACAACAACTAGTCCAACCTTCTAATTTTACAGATAAAGAAACTGAGGTCAACCACAAGGGACCTTAAGATAACTCATAATAACAATTTTTACAAAATATATGGCCATTTATTGGGGAATAGATATACACATTGTGGCACATGAATGTAATGTGGAATACGAAAAATACAGAGAAGTATGGAAAATTTTGTATGAACTGATGCACAGTGAAGTTAGGGAAGCCAAGAAAACAATAGATGAAATGATGACAACAATGAAAATAGAAGAAAACAACCACCAAAAGAAATTGAAAGTGAATATTGAAGAGTTACAAATAACAAGCTTGCGGTCACAGAAGAGATATGAAAAAATCATACATAACTACTTGGCAGGGGTGGGAGATGCAATAAAGTGGAATATTGCATATATTTTCAAACCTTTTGATATATTGATCAATTTTGCCTATTTTTTTCTTTTCTTCCTTTCTTTTTTCTATTAAAAATCTTTGTTATATGAGATGGCTCTATGAAAATATGAAGGTGAAAAATATTGGAAGAAAATAAGACTATGTAAACACAGAAGATATAAACAAAATTATTTTAAAAGAATTTGTAAATATATATACATATCTGTGTATGTGTGTGTGATGTGTTTGCACAGCACTTCCCTTAGAACATTCTGTAGAATGTTAGAGTTGGGAGATGTCTTAGAACATGGAGTGTTAGAGTTGGAAAGACATTCAAGATAATCAAATCCAATGCTTTTTGGACATTCTTTATGCACTTATGCATTCTGTCTCATACATTTATATAGTTGTGCCCCATATTTTATATGCATATGTCTTTTCCTCTGTATTAGATTATAAGTTGTTTAGTGCCAGGAACCACTAATTATGTCAAATGAGTATTTTAGAGAAGAAGAATTTGAAAAACAGGGATCTTACTTGACTTGTGCAAGATGATAGAATGAGCTTGGTGTAGAAGTGATTCCCAGAACAGGGTTCTTTCTTTTTAGTGCTACTAATTGGCTCTGTAAATAACTCACTGTGTGACTTTGGATAGGAGATTTTCTTAATTCTGGGTCCCAGTTTCCTCATTCCTACTCTGTAAAAAGATGAAGTTGGTTTAAATGAAATCTAAATTCCTGTCCTCTTTAATTGCCTATATCGTATTTTAATGAACATTCTCTGGGTTTAAAACTGAGAAACTGCAATTTACAAAAAAAAATTAATAATATTTTATTTTCCCCTCAATTACACGTCAAAACAATTATTAGCATTCATTTTTACAAGTTTTTAAGTTCTAAGTTTTTCTCCTTCCAAAAATGGTAGGTGGAGCGGAGTCAAGATGGCAGAGTAGAAACAGGACCTCCAAGCAGCTCCAGCTCAAACCACCTCCAATTGATGTAAAAGGTGACTCTGAACAAACTTTGGAGCTACAGAACCCACAAAATGACACAGAGAAGCTAACCTCCCATTGAGGACAGCCCAGCAGGCCAGCAGGAATTTGCCAGTGCAGTGCTCTAGGAGCTGACCCTAGCCCCGAATACTGGAGGTGTTAGTTCCAGGGTGGGCCTGACCAACCACCAGCTGGAGGAACTCCAGATCACCAGCAGCTGTAGCCGTTTCCAAAATTATCAACACATAGATGCTAAGGAAAAAGTTAGAGGTAAATGCAGGGTGGACTTTGGGACTCAGTAGTTGGGAATGTGTCAGCTTTTGCCCCCAGGACGAGAAGCCGCTGAGGGCTGCAGTGCAGCCACTGCCATGTGGCAGCTTCAGCTCCTGGCCTGCAGAGTGTAGGGGGACCAAGCGACTAGTCTGAGGGGTAATTGCTCTTGCTTTAACCTTCATGGATATGGATTGCAGCCTAGGGTGGAGGTACTGGGGTGTGTGACCAGCTTGCCAGAGTGTGTGGAGGCTTCAAAGAGGGCAGCAAACTAATACCTTTAGCAGCTGAGAACACCCCAGCATTTGGTATGAAGCTCCCCTGTCTGGTAGCAGAGTCCCACTGTGGCAAAAAGCCCAAAAGTCAAGTAATTGAGAGGCAAAATGAGAAGGCAAAGGAAGCAAACTAAGCAAAGCAATCCAACATTAGACTCCTGTTTTGGGGACAAAAAAGATCAAAGAATGGAACAGGAGGAAGACAGTGGAGTCAGAACTCCTGCACCAAAGGCTTCCAAGAAAAACATGAGCTGGTTACAGGCCATAGAAGACCTTAAGAAGTAAATAAGAGAAGTGGAGGAAAAACTGGGAAGAGAAATGAGAATGATGTAAGAAAATTATGAAATGAGAGTCAACAGCCTGACTGAGGAAAATAACACCTTAAAAAATAGACTAACTCAAATGGCAAAAGAGGCTCAAAAAGGCAATGAGGAGAAGAATGCCTTAAAAAGCCAATTTTTCCAAATGGAAAAAGAATCTCAAAAGCTCACTTCAGTGAATCTTCAGAGAATCATTCCTTCAGAATTAGATGGGAGCAAATGGAAGCCACTGACTTTATGAGGAATCAAGATGCTGTGAAACAGATCCAAACAAATGGAAGAATAGAAGGCAATGTGAAATATCTCATGGGAAAAATCACTGATCTGGAAAATAGATCCAAGAGAGATAATTTAAAAATTATTGGACTACCTGAAAGCCATGATCAAAGAAAGAATCTAGAAATCATCCTCCAAGGAATTTTCAAGGAAAACTGCCCTGATGTTTTAGAACCAGAGGGCAAAATAGAGGTCGAAAGAATCCACTGATCACCTCCTGAAAAAGATCCCAAAAAGAAAACTCCTAGGAATATTATAGCCAGGTTCTGGAGTTCCCAGATCAAGGAGAGAATATTACAAGCAGCCAGGAAGAAACGATTTGAATATTGTGGAAACACAATCAGGATAACCCAAGATCTGGCAGTTTCTACACTGAGGGATCAAAGGGCTTAGAATATGATATTCTGGAGGTCAAAGGAGCTGGGATTAAAACCAAGAATCACTTACCCAGCAAAAGTGAATATCATGTTTCAGCGGCAAATATGGTCATTCAGTGGAATAGAAGACTTTCAAGCATTCTTGATGAAAAAGCCAGAATTGAATAAAAAATTTGATATTCAGATACAAGAAGCAAGGGAAGAATGAGAAGGTAAACAGGGAAAAGAAATCATAAGGAACTTATAAACATTGAACTTTTTACCTCCCTACATGGAAAAATGCTAATTGTAACTGATGAAAGTTTTCTCAGTATGAAAATAGTTAAAGGGAATAGAAATATATATATATATATGTCTATATAGGTGGGTATACAGGCATATGAATACATATGTGAATGTGTGTATATATGTTGACAGGTATACATAGATAGAGGGCACAGGACCAATTTAATAGGAAGGGATGATACTTAAAAGGTGAAATTAAGAGGTGAGAGAGGAATATAACAAGAGGACATGGGGAGAGACAGAATAGGGTAAACTATCTCCTATAGAAGAGGCAAGGGAAAATGGTTACAATGGAGGGGAAGAACAAGAAAGCAAAAAGGCAAAACCCTATTCTCATTGAATTTGGCTTAGGGAGGGAATGACATACACACTAAATAGGATATGTCACCCTACAAGAGAGTAGGGGGGAAGGGAATGAGAGGTGGTATGATGAAAGGGAGGGAAGGCTGGGGAGGGAGGGAAAATTTGGAAAAGGGACAAGATCAAAGTAGAGAAGAGAAGAAGTGGGAGGTGGGATAGGAGGGAGGGAAATATAGTTAGTCTTTTACGATATATCTACTACAGTAATGTTTTGCATAGCTACACATGTACAACCTATACTGAATTGCTTATATTCCCAGTAAGGGTGGGTGAAAAGGTAGGAAGGAAATGAATCTGGAATTCAAAGTTTTAAAATAAAATGTTTAAAAATTTATAAATGCAGTTATGAATACTATTTTACATGTAATTGGGAAATAAGATATACAGGCATTGGGGCATAGGGATCCACCATGCCCTACTGGAAAAGTCAAAGGGGACATGGGAGAAGATATGGGAGAGAACATATTGGAGGAGGGGATATTCTGTGGGACCACTATTTTGGGGTCGTGGGTAGGGGAAAAATGGGGAAAAAATATGCAACTCAAAATCTGGCCAAAATGAATGATGTAAGCCAGAAGTTAAGAAAGCATTTGAAAAAAAATGGTAGGCAATTTGACAAAGGTTATATATGTGCTACTGTGTAAAACATATTTCCATATTAGTCACAGTTGTGAAAGAAGAAACAGATCAAAAGGTGTAAAAAACATGAAAAAAGAATAAAGTGAAAAAAGTATGCTTCAATCTTTTTTTCAGAGTCCATCAATTCTTTATTTAGGTCTGGATAGCATTTTCTTTTGTGTATCCTTTGTTTTTGTTTTGGATCATTATGATGCTGAGAAGAGCTGAGTCACTGATAGTTGATCCTTACATGGTGTTGCTGGTACTGTATACAATGTTTTCCTCATTCTGCTCATTTGACCACCAACAGTTCATTAGTGTCCCAATTTTCCCACACCCTCTCCTACACTTATCATTTTTATTTTTTGTCATATTAGCCAATCTGATAGGTGTGACATGGTACCTCAGAATTACTTTAGTGTTATTTTCTCTAATCAGAAGTGATTTGGAACACTTCTTCATATGCCTATAGATACCTTTGATTTCTTCATCTGAAAACTGCCTGTACATATCCTTTGACCATTTATCAATTGGAGAGTAGTTTGTATTCTTATAAATTTGATTCAATCATCTATATATTTGAGAAATGAGGCCTTAATTAGAGACATTAATTAACTGTAAAGATTACTTTCCAACTTCTTGCTTTCCTTCTAATACTGGTTGTATTGGTTTTGTTTGTGCAAAAACCTTTTTAATTTATAATCAAAATGATCTATTTTGAATTTTGTAATGCTCTCTATCTCTTGTTTGGTAATGAACCTGTAACTTACTTGAGAATTTGGATACTATACCACGTGGTGCATATATGTTTTTTTTTAATAAGATGTAATTTCTTTCCTTATCTCTTTTAATTAGGTCTATTTTTTTTTTTTTTTGGTTTTTGGAGGGCAGCTGGGGTTAACTGACTTGTCCAAGGTCACATGGCTAATTAGGTCTATTTTTGCTTTTCCTTTGTCTGAGAATAGGATTGCTAGCCCTGCTTTTTTTTTTACTTCTGTTGAAGCAAAAATAGATACTGCTCCAATCCCTTACCTTTCCTCTGTGTGTCTCTTTGCTTTAAGTGTATTTCTTGTAAACAGCATATTATAGAATTCTGTTTTTTGATCCACTCTGCTATCTATTTCCATTTTATGAGAGAGCTCATCCCACTCACATTCACAGTTATAATTACTAACTGTGTATTTCCCTCCTATTTTTACTCCCATTTATTCTCTCTTTCCTTTCACCCGTTCCCTCCTCACCAGTGTTTTGCTTCTGTCTACCACCTTCCCTGATCTGCCCTCCCTTCTGTCAGTCCCCCCACCTCCTTTATTTAATCTCCTTCCCTCCTACTTTCCTGTCAGGTAAGACAGATTTCTATATTCAACTGTATTGTATATGCTATTCCCCACTTGAACAAACACTGATGAGAGTAAGGTTCAAGTGATGTCCACCATTCCCCCTCCCATCTTTCCCTTCACCGTAATAGATTTTTCTCACATCTTCATGTGACATAATTTACTCTATTCTGCTTCTCCCTTCCTTCTGCACCTACTATACTCCTCTCTCATCCTTTAATTATTTTCTTATGTCAGTCTCTGTAATGGCAAGCAAACAAGTACTTATCCTTGTTTCAATTGAGCCTTGCCCATGATTATATCAAGTCTTTGTTAAGAAACAGAACTTGTGAAACCCATAGTGGAAGGGACTTGCCAAAGACAGGAACAGAAAGGACATATGAAGTGGGTGGAACAGGGAGGAGCTAATGACTCCAAATAATACCAAAGCAGAAGCACAAGCTGGGAGAGAGCAGAATTGAGAAGGGATGTGTCTGGTATTCTATTTGTCTGTTCTGTCTGTATTGATTTGTGTTTGCAATACTTTGTACAGAAGCCCTGGGACCTCATTGGAAGCCCTGAAAGAGGATTTTCTTGTTGTTTGTTTGTAGAAGTCCTGGAGGAGGGTTTCAGAGGTCCTGGGACTACATTGATGATTTTTGTTGAGTTCTCAGTTGAGTTCTCTTGTCTGTGGGTCTGTGTTGATTACACAGGCAGATAGTGAATTGCTGATGATGCTGGCAATGTATATGAATGTTGTTTTGGCTCTGTTAAGCTTTGTCCTCCCAGAAGCAGAAACTGCAAAGGACTTGAGGTGGACTGGACACTGAGCTTCAATATGGGATGGGAGCTGGATGAGGAACTGGATGAGGAGCTGAGAACTGCCTGCCTGTGAATCCAGGTGACAGTTGGGTAGATGCAGGCAAGAGCTGGACCCATGGAAGAGGAATCAAGGAATCTGGGAGCCAGTCTTGAACCAAGATGAAAAAACCTCTCCTTGGGTACTTAGTGCTGACTGAGAAGATCATGATTTACTGTGGCCTAGGGGTGGGAGAACTATGTACCTTGTACCTTGTACCCTTTAAGGATGATTGAGTTAAGGATGATTGGAAACTAATATCCAGTAAAGAAGGAAGAGGACTTTTTGACTGAGAGATTAGGACAATGTGACCTAGGGGTGGAGAACTTTGACTTTTTTGCTTTCTGTCCCTTGAGGAGGATTGCTCCTTAAAGATGACTGAGCTAAGGACTTACTGAATGATATCTTTTTTTTTTTAAACTATGTGGCCACTTTAGTGATAAGTTATGTTATATCATTGTGAATTCTATACTTTTGTTTCTGTGAATAGTTTGCTTTAGTTTACTGCTGAGCAAATAGACTTCAGTATACTATGTGATCAGAACCTTAAAGCTATTCACAGCAGCAGTCCTCTGGAGATCTGCTTGTGCTTGGCTTTATAATCACTCAACTTCATCTTATACTTGTACCTTCTATTTATGTATATTCTTTCTAGCTGTACTACTAGTGAAACAGTTTTTAAAAATTATATGTATCATCTTCCCATGTAGGGATATAAACAGTTCAGCTCCATTCAATACCTCATATTTTCTTTTCCCTTTTCTCCTTTTTAGGCTTCTCTTGGGTCTTGATATTGGAGATCATTTTGTTTTTTGTTCAGTTCTGGTCTTCTTCTTATAAACATTTAAAATCCTTCTATTTCATTGAATAACCATTTCCCCTCTTAATGAGTTATGCTTAATTTTACCAGGTAGGTAATTATTGGATGTTGTCCTAGCTCCTTTATCTTCTGGAGCATCATATTCCATGACCTCTAATTCTTTAATGTTGCAGCTATTAAGTCCTTCTAATGCTGATTGTGGCTCCTCGATATTTGAATTGTTTCTGATCACTTGCAGTATTTTTAACTTGATCAGATAGTTCTGTAATTTGGCTATAGTGTTCCTTGGAGTTTTTATTTTTTTTTCTGATGTGATTTGTGGATTCTTTCAATGTCTATTTTGCTCTCTGCTTTCAGGATATCAAAGCAATTTTTATTGATAAGTTCTTGAAAGATGCTATCTAGGTCTTCCTTTTGATTATGGCATTCAGGTAGTTCAATGATTCTGACATTGTTTGTCCTGGATCTATTTTCCAGTTCAGTTCTTTTTTCCCATGAGGTATTTTACATTTTGTTTTATTTTTCATAATTTTGACTTTATTTAATTTATTTTTGATGTCTCATAGAGTCATTATCTTTCACTTGCCTGATTCTAACTTTTAAGGAGTTGCTTACCTCAGTTAGCTTTTGTACTTCCTTTTCCATTTGCCAATTGTACTTTTTAAAGAGTTGTTTTCTTAAATGGATTTTTGTATCCTTTTTTTCATTTGGCCAGTTCTACTTTATAAGGAGTTGTTTTCTTTTTCCAAGATGCTGATTTTTTTTTTGTAATTCTCTTGCATCACTCTCATTTCTTTTGCCAATTTTTTTTCTGCCTCTCATATGATTTTTAAGCTCCTTTTTGAACTCTTCCATGAGTTCTTTCTGGGCTTGAGATCACTTCTCACTTTTTCTTTGGGTTTTGCTCACATGTGTTCTGATATTGTTTTCCTCTTCTGAGTTAATGACTTTCTATGGTCAGTTTTTTTTTGTTGTTCTTTTGTGCTCGTTTTTTGCATCTTGTCTTTTAAATTTGAGTTCTGTTCCTGGGATGGAAGGCGCTTCTTGTACCTGTGGCTGTAGACTCTTGGTGTTTACCTGGTGCTGTACTGATATTACCATGAGGCCCATGGGAAACCCTTGTGACTGTTGCTGTGCTGAGGAGATAGAGGGTAATTGGCACTGCTAAAGGCCATAGGGGTCTGGCAGCTTACTTGGTGCTTAGCTGGGTGTGGGTGCTGGTGTCTGGAGTGTGCTGAGGTTCATGGGAGTGTTTCTGCATTTCTCCAAGGCTATGCTGAAGCATGGGGAGATCTGGCTGCTGGAGGCTCTCTCTCTGCCCAGGGCTATGTTGAAACACTTGAGGATCTGGCCCCAATTGGATGTCTGTTTGCCCAGGGCTATGCTGAAACACATGGTGCTTCTCAGAACTGTAGTCTGCCCATTTTCTTGGCTCTGTTGAGACACATAGGGGGAGGGGAGGGTTCTGCCCTGCTTCACTACACTGAGGCTTTTGATATCCTGCTACCTTGCTGGGATGCTTCCTCTTCTACACTGCATTCCCTTTTTTACCTGAGTGAGACAGACCTTTCTTCCAAGTTTTTGGGCCAAATGATTGTTTTATCGCATCTTTTTGCTGGTTTTGCTATTCTAGGACTTGTTTTGGGGGTACTATTTTAAGGTTGCTTGGAGGTGAATATGGAAGAATTTCAGCAATTTATAGCTTATTATGCCATCTTGGTTCCTGGAAGTCCAGAAACTGCAAATTTAAACAGACTTTATCCTCAAATAGGTAGTAAGTAGTAGAGCCAGGATTCAAATTCAGATCCTCTGATACCAAATGAAGGGGTCTTACTACTGCACCTCACTTTCTATCTGCCTAAGAGTGCCTGACCCAGCCTTCATGCCAAGGATTCTTTCTTCTGCAGTGACTTCTTTGTATGTTCTAACAGAAGACTTAGGATGGCAAGTATTTAGACATCAATTCAAATAGGTCACCCCATTTGGGAAACGTTTTGAACCTGACATATTTAGAAAACATCATCATCAGGGAAATGATCACCGGAAGAGGAGGATTGACATGAGTCAGTGTGAAATCTGCACTTGGCAGAGCTGAGCCGCTAACGTAGGGTTGTATTTTGGTACATCCGGCCTCTTCCATCCCTCAGGATATGGTGAGTGACTGCTGTGAGGGGTGACATTGCTAACCACTTGACATTTTCCTGAAAAAAATATTTATTCTTCTGAGAATAAAAATAATTTAAGGCTTGACCCAATATACATGTACCAAATTACATCTCTGCTGGCAGCAGAGAGCAAATAAACACACACACACACACACATACACACACACACACACACGCACCTGAATTAAAAATTAGACAACCTGGGTTTGAATTCCAACTCAGCCATGTGGGCTTGGACAAGTTCCTTCACCTCTCAGTTTCCTCACCTGCAAACCTGGCATGCTGGGTTAGATGGTTTCTAATATCCCTTCTGGATCCAACATTATATGATGCTATGATTGGTGGCTGCCTTGAGGGGATACACTATGGTCTTAGATGCCATGAATGTGTTGGCTCAGTCTGCCCAGAGATTCTCTTTCCTACATTAATCCTCTTCACATACTCTATGATTTAACCAAACTAGCTTTTGGTTTGTTTATTTTTTGTTTTGCGGTTCCTTACACACAGAATTCTATTCTCTGTCTCCTTGCCTTTTCTATCCCTTGGGCCTGGAATTCACTCCTTCCTTATATCCTACTCTTAAAACCCTTCGCTTCCTTTAAAGCACAGCCCAAACGCCACTTCCTATGTGCTTCTTTCCTAATGCACCCAAATGCTCTTGCCTTCCCCTGGGCACATCATCTTGAGTTCACACACACACATGCATACACACACTACATATTTATATGTGCTGATGTACATATATGCTATTTCTCTCAATACGGTGTAAGGTCCTTGAGGGCAGAGACAATGTTTATTTATCTCTATGGTCCTCAGAGTCTTACGCAGTGGCTGAGAAATAATAGTTACTTAATTAAATGCATCTAGTCAGTGCAGTAGATAGACTGCCCTGGGCCTGGAATCAAGAAGACAAGTCTTCCTGAGTTCAAATCTCACCTCAGACATTTACCATGTGACTCTGAGCAAATCACTTAACTCTATTTGCCTCATTTTCCTTATCCATAAAATGATTTGGAGAAGGAAATTGCCAAACCATTCCAGGATCCTTGCCAAGCAAACCTCAAATGGTATCACAAAGAATGGGACATGACTGAAAAAAAAATTACTGAATAAAAAAAAACAATTAAATGCTTATTGATTGATATAATTAATTTGTCATGTATTATTTCTTAGGCATTTACTAAGCAACCACTTTGTATAAGGCACAGTGGTGGGCACAGGTAGAGATAAACAAGAAATAACTTCTTCCATCACAGAAGTCTTAGCCTAAGAGGGAGAGATAAGACATATACAGAAATGAGATTAAATAAAACTAATAAGACAAATAAAATGACCATAAAAAGATAATGAGAAGTACATGGGAGAAATATGAAATGCAAGGAGAGTTCAGAGAATGATAGAATCTCAGATCTGTAAAGGACTTCAGACATTATGTAGGCCCATGCTCCTTTATTTAGAACAGGTTCCTTCATTAATATCTGAAGTATTCATGGACTAAATTCCCTTAATGGAACAAAAAAGGCTTCATGGAAAATATAGCATTGGCCAGTCCTTGAAGGATGGGCTAGAATATCAGTAGGTTAAGTTGAGAGGGAGGGTGCTTGAGATACAAGTAACAATGAGAAAAGGCACAGAGATAGGGTGGGGTATGTTTTTGTTTGCTTGTTGTTTGTTTTGGTTAGCTTAGCAAGTAGTATGATATTGATGGAGCATGGAGTATGTAAAAGGCAAAGAGTTGTCCAAAATAAGAAAGGCCTTGAATGCCAGGCTAAGAAATTTGGGTTTAAGCAACTGAGTCATTGAAAGATTTTCATCTGAGAAACGTGCTCAGACCTATGCTTTAGGAAGTCTAATCTATAGAATAACTGCATGAGAAGCTATTGTAATAGTTGAGACAAAACATGGTAAAGATGTGAATTAACTTTTCCTTATTTCTTCTTTTCTCAAGGTGACACAAACCTTACTTACATACTTACAAAGGTACTTCCTTTCCACTTCCTCTTCCCATATCCTTCCTGTTTCTGTACCCTTTCCCCAGCCTTGTCTCACTGTTTTGGATGTCCAAGGTGTTTGCTGACAATAGCTCATCTCTCCTAGAGGAATTTACAGTTTTATAGGAAAACTACAGAAATGTCTTGAAGAGCAGAAAAAGCAAATCTTTAATAGTAGGATTTTGGCCTCTTCTCCAGTCCTCTCCTCATCCTACTCTGCACATACTTAAACTGGTCAATGTTCACCTTCAAATGTGGTTGCCAGAACTGAACACAACATTTCTAATGTGCTCTGACCATAATAATCACCTCCTTTGTTCATGTAGAAAATTAGCATGGATTTGGATCAAAATCTTCTGACTCCCAATCTATTGCTGCCATCATTCTCAGGGGCCGCGAGGCTTCCTGGTTTACTTTTCACAAAGTGGAGTCATATAGGTGACTAAGCCAGAAAGAGTTCTCTGACCAAGGCAACTGTAAGCATATGGAGTAGGAGCATCCTGCTGTGAACTGAACTGTTCAGCAGCATAAAAGCCTATTTGATTTCAAGTAATAGAGATTGGGAGAATTCAGAGTGAGGGATAGAAGAGGTTCATTTACATTTTAAATGAACACACTGCTTGCCCAGGGACAATTCCCACTCCTAATAACCTAATCTGTAAAACAGACCATCCTTCCTTTCTCCTGCCCCCTCCCAGTCTTCTTTTTCCTAAAACCAATAAACAAATATATTTCTGGCGGCAGACGCTGTTACTATATGATTATAATCAAGGTTGTCTCTCCAATGAAGAGATGTTTAGACCATCTGAACATTTTCACATGGACTAAGGGAGCAAATGAGATGCTTTCTTCTCTGTATATAAAATCCACCAAACAGACTGTCTGGGGATTGTGAAGAATGCAGTCCATTAGAATGTTAGGGATAAAAGGGACCTTGGAACATAGAAAGCTAGAGGAGACAATACAGAATGTTAGCTAGTGATAGAAATAACCTTGGAGCCTAGGTTATCAGAACTGGAAGGCGTCTTTCAACACACAATACAAAATGCTACAGATACATGAAATCAAGGAGCATGGGAGAAGCAGTCAACAGTAGGAGAGACTCTAGAACACAACACAGAATGACAGAATTTATCTTAAAAATATAGTTACAAAATAATGGAGCTGGAAGAATCCTTGGAAACCTATGATTCAATTTACAGACTAGCTGTAGGTTTTCAGTTAACATCTTAGTAAGGGATCAGTAGGAATAGGAAATAGGATAAGCATGGGGAAAAAGTGATTGGTGACTGAAAAAAAAAACTGAAAGGCAGTAAGGGTAATTGGAGGGGTGCCAACTTTGACTTTCACAAGATTCACAATTTTGCGTGAATTTTGCATGTGTGTGTTTGGGGGGAGTGGAGGTTTGACTTCTATCAGTCTGGCTGCACAGACCAGGGTGTCTCTACCATCTCCTATTTCAAAGGTTTTAGGTTGTTGGCTCCTGGTCTATCAAACTGGTTCTAAATAGCACTTCATAGTATTGTGACTCTCCCAGCCAATATGTCTGTTAGGCAGCAGGAGACTTGACCTCAAATAATACTCAACCAGTATTTGAAATCCAGTGAGACTTTTTAAAAAAATCAGAAAATTGCATGACAGACAGGGAAAAAGATTCATTCTTTTTTTTTTTCCATCTAGAAAGAGACATTCAGCTCAGAAAGAAAAAGGAGGTAGCTCAAATACCACCACTTACACATCATGATAAAAAATGATTTTGGCAGCTCTGCAAAGCTAATGGCTGATGGAATATAATGTAATAACACGCTGTACTTGCTCTATGAAGATAATGCTCCTTGCCTATAACAATAATTGCTCCCGTTGCTATAGGGCCTTACAGGGGTAAAGTGTTTTTTTGTTCACATTATTCCATTTGATCCCAAGAGAGAGGTAGGGTTTAGCACCTATATTTTACATAAAGGGGAAACTAAAGGTCATGGAAGGGAAGTGGCTTACTCAGGTTATTGTAAGGTTATCAAGTAACAAAGCTTTGACTTGAATCCAGGTCAACTGATTCCTTGTTCAGTGATTTTGAACTACACCATGAATCAGGTGTGCACTCATGTCAAACTCTTTGACCTTGACCACTGTTTCCTAGCTAATCCCAATGGCCCTTTTTCTTCTGTCTTTATAGACTCTGAACCATGAGCCTGGAAAAAGATACCCCACTTGGTTTATATCAAGCTATTTGTAAATCATGAAATTCAACCCACCTCTCAGTTCTTTCGTTCACAGTTGAATGCTTCTTTCTATAAGGAAACAAAAAACAAAGCTATTTTCCCCCCATCTGTCATGTAGTTTTGTGATTCATTTTAGAAGACTCTTACTGTATTTCAAAAAGAATTTGGTAGTAAGCCTAACTAAGGGACCTTAGACCATAGAATGTCCACACTAGAAGGGACTTAATATAGAATGTTCATGATGGAAAGTACTTTAAACATAAAATGTCAGAGCTAGAAGGGACATTAGAAGATATAATATTAGAACAGAGAAGGACTTAAGAAAATAGAATGTAAGCATACTCTTGAGAATCAGGACCATGCCTTGCTCATTTCCTCCATTACTTATATCTGCCTCACCACTGAATTGGGCCTTGCACATAGTAGGTGCCTGATAGATTTTGAGTTATTGTTGAGGGGAGATTTGAATTGAGTCTTGAAGGGTGAGAAGACATGACACCACAATGAGACGACTTGACCAAGTTTGACCAGCTGGACTGTGGAAGCTTGCACATCAGAGGAGGACTCGGAGGAATGAGGGCTTTAGAAAGGCCACTGAGTTAGCTCCAGATGGACACTTGGCAGGATATTTACCCAGTTATTTCCTACAGATGGAATTACAAAGTTCCACAGCACAAGTTCAGTTCCATTCCAAACTTTCCGTTGGCTAAATAAAACTCAAAACTGGATTTGGCTTCATTTCAGGGAATGAGTCCCAATCTCAGAGGTTGTGTGGAACAGTGGAAATATCATTGGGCCAGGAGTTAGAAAACCTGTATTCAAATCCAGCCCTATCTTCTTATGTGACCTTGGTAAAAGAATCAACCTTTCAGAGCCTTAGCTTCCTTATCTACAAAATGACCTTGAAAGTTTTTGCTGTCTCTAACATTTTATCTTTTTAGGGTCTATCTGTAACACTATGAAGGAGGCTGATCAAGGGAATTTTCTTATCAGCTTAATGAGGTTTAAAGGTAGCAAAACTTTACATTTTTTAAAAGCATCTCCTTATGGAATATATGGACATGGCCATTGGCAACTTTTTTTTAGAGGATTAAAGATAGCTGATTGTCCCAATAACCAGACCTTCTTCTGAGATGAAATGGTTGGTTTGGTACAATGGAGTGCTGGAGCTAGCTTGAGAGACCATCGTTAAATTTTCAGTGTGAGAATTTGCAACTTAGAAATTGGCTACTAATCAGGAATTGGTTTATCATTTTGTTGGTTGTCTATACTTAAAAAGGTGATGGAGAAAATGTTAAGAAGGTAGATTAAATTAAAAAATTTATCATGGGCACATTGGGTGAGCTAGTTTAGCTCTAAATTCAGCTAAGCCATTCTATGTTCTAATGTCCTTTCTGACTTTAAGGTTTTTGGTTCTAAGATTAATACTGCATTGTAAACCCTTTGAAGGGATGTGTTATGTTTTATGTTTTAGGTGTCCCACTCATGTCTTAGCACTGTATATCACAAATAGTGAGAGCTGGCTGAGTAAATGTTTGCTTAGTGAATAGACTAGATCAGTAGAGAAATTATCAGGACTTTACTCCCAGCTCAACTCTGGGCCAGGATATAGCTGTGAATTGGCTGTTCTCTAGAACAATGTGAATTTTGGTCAGGAACCAAGGACTTCAGTTCCAGAAGTTGAACAAGCAACACAGAAATTATCATCCTGAATGTCTGGCTACATTTTTAGTGCTCTTCTTCCCTGTCATGTCTACGTCAAGAGCGAAAGGGAACAGTGTTCTTTATGTCCACGAGAGGCTCCAAAACCTTGTCATCTAGAAATGCACACTCAGTGATAGTAAAGTGATGGGAACAGAAATGAACCACAGATTTTACCTCAAACCCTGCAAATTGAAAAAGATGGTAAAAGAAGTAAATAGTCAACATTGTAGGTACTGTGAGAAGATAGATATACTAGCGTATTGCTGGTGAAGCTGCAAATTAGTAAAAAAAAGTTTGGAAAGCATTTTGGAATGAAGTGAATAAGATAAATAAAATCCCCATACCTCTTGATCCAGAGATTCCATTACTCAGTTTATATATACCCCAAGGAAGCTATCAATAAGAAGAAAGTCCCAATATAGACCACAATATTTATAGCAGCACATTTTGTGATCAAATCAGAATCAGAAGCAAAACAGATATCCAATGATGTGCTGTAAGAAATGAAGATTGTGATGAACACAAAGAAGCATGGAAAGACATATGAATTAATGCAGAGTGAAGTAAACAGAGCCAAGAAAAGAGTATAAAAAATGACTACAACAATGTAAATGGAATCACCACAAAAAAGCAAAGAAACCCAAACAAACAAAAAATAAATGTTGCAAAATTATGAACAATAAACCTGATCCAAAAGAAGAGATATCAGGAGACACTTCTACTACACCCCTTGCAGAGGAAGGAGGACTATGGGTATGATATATTGCCCATATTTTCAAAGGTTTTTGATATATTGATCAATTTTCCTGTTTTTTTTCCTCTTCTCTTTAAAAAATGTTATTTGTTATATGGAATTACTCAATGGGGAAGGGATGCTGAAGAACATTTTGGTGACTTAAGAAAAAAAGACTTTTACTTTGGACAATAGGCAATGTTTCCTAAAATTCCAGTTTTTCTCCAATTGATATTAGGATAATAAAGGTATTAGAATTAACTGATGTAGAGTAGAAAGAATGGCAGATTACAAGTCAGGAGACCTGGAGTAGTTTACCCTTTCTGACTTGAAATTCCTTTATTTTTAGAATGAGGGGGCTGATTTTAAAATTTCTTTCCTGTTTTGATATAAAAGGCCTATGATCTCTTCCAGCTATAACATCTTATGTTCTAAGTTCCCAGCTCTGCTTTTTATCAGTTGTATAATCTCGAGTGAATCACTTATTTCTCTGTGTTCTCATTGTTCTCATATCTACCTGTGAATATTGTTGTGGGAATCAACCCAATGGATGCAAAGCATTTTGGAAATGATAAAATAATGTACATATGCTAGATTTTAAAAAATGTTCTAAGTTGTATAATCTTTTTTTCAACTCAAACATATTTTCTGATTATCCTACCTAGTCATTCATTAATTTATCCATAACAAATATGTATTGAGTATGTATGTCCTTAGCTAACCCTATACTGGGTGTTGGGAATCAGATAAAGATGTAGTCCTGGTCCCTGGAAATCTATCAGTCTATCTACAGTCTATCAGAAGGCATGAAACAAGTCCAGAAATAACACAAGTTCAACTATGAAGTGGCATATAGGTAATATGTAATAACCTATACTTGGGGGAGAAGTTTAACACATAGGATTATATAGTTTTAGAATTGGAGTAGACCTTAGAACTAAAATAATACATACTACATATATATACATTTATGTTTATATCTATATCTCTATATTTATCTGTCTATATCTATCTATCTATCTATCTATCTGTCTGTCTGTCTGTCTGTCTGTCTGTCTGTCTGTCTGTCTGTCTGTCTATCTATCTATCTATCTATCTATCTATGTATCTATCTATCTATCTATCTATCTATCTATCTATCTATCTATCTATCTATCTATCTATCTGTCTATCTATCTACCATGTCATCTATCCCCTACATTTTGTAGATGACAAAACCATTCCAGTGAAGTTAAGTAATTTGCTCCAGGTCTCAGAGGTAATAAGTTTTAAGTGTAGAATTTGAACCCGAGTTCTTTGATTCTAAATCCAGTATTCTGGGAATACTTTCCTCATCTTTGCCTCCAGCATCCGTGGCTTCCTTCCAATTCTTGTTAAAATCTTGTCTTTTATAAAAAGCCTTTCCTGATATACCCTAATGCTTTCCCTCTATACATTATCTCCAATTTATTACCTATAAATCTTCTTTGTACATAGTTATTTTTCATTTTGTCTTCCCCCTTTAGACGGTGAGCTCCTTGATAACAGGGACCATCTTGTTTTTCTCTGTATTCTTAGCACTTAGCACAGTGTTTGGCATATAGTAGGCACTTAGTAGATGCTTTTTGACTAACTGGCTATACTCTATTGTCTCTAAGGAGGTCAGTGTGGTTCACTGGGTACTAGGTTAAAAGTTGGCATCTCTGGATCCTAGTTCTGACTCTGTCTGCCATTGGATGTGTGACCTTTGGCAAGTTATTTTGCCCCAGATTCCTCTTATTAGTTAAGGGTCATTTAAGACTTTAATGAAGGTCCATTAGATAGGTATCTTACTAGAAATTCTAATTTAGAGAAGCCATCCTGCTACCTCCTGACCTTTCTCAGGCATGTACCTGTTGAGTACAATTTGCAGTTTACTAAAAGTGTTAGAAATTATATGTCATTTCATGAAATGAGCCTGGTTCTATTTGCCTTCTAATTGGCTTGTCATGTTCTGTTTCATTCTTTGGGAAAAAAGCCCACCCCTGGATGTTTTAAAGGAAAAGAAGGATGACCACTTATTGAAGATATTTCAGAAGGAACTCCTGCCCAGGTAGGCTTTACACTGGGTACGCTCTGATATCCCTTCTAACTCTGAGACTGTGAGGGTCTATGATTACCTCCACACTGCTGATACCAAACTTTAAACCCATTTTACTCTGGAACTCATAGATTGGACAAAAATAGGTACCTGCCCAAGCAACACTTAATGTCTATATTCTGGGCCCTCTTGGCTCTGAGTGAATGTAAATGGTAACTTTCTCTTTTGACTAATAACCCTGAGGTCTTTCCCCTCCCAGTATGATTTTCTTTTAAAATTAAAGGGGCCACCCCTTGCCTCACTTCTTAAAGAGGTCTATTCACTGAATGGATGTTACCACACTCAAAGCGAGACCCTGAAAAAAAGGCCTTAAGCCTAAAAGGGCCAGGGTCTTCCATTGCATCCTGGGCCATCTCTAATTTTCCTGATGCATATCTGACCACTGGATCCAGATGGCTCAGGAGGAGAAAGTGAGGCTGGTGACCTTGCACAGTCCTCCCTCCCTCAAATCGAAGTCAAATGCAAGTCATGTCATCATTTCCCTGATGCCATGGTCCTCTTCGAGAATGAAGGACAGCCATAACAATAACCCCTTTACTGATAGCAGCTTTTCTGCTCTTGCTGCTTCTTTGGGTAGTGAGTGATTTGGGAAGGTGGGGGCCCACAGGGAGATATGTATGTATGCCTGTAGATATGTGTATGAAAGGTTATATATGATTATTTGGGACAAGACAGCAAGGAAAATTCAAATTTGTGTAGGCATATTTTATGTAGGGTGAAGAGATGGACATGTGTGTGGTGTGTATGTGTGGGGCTCTCAGGACTGAGGTAGAAGAAGGATTTATGAGTATGGGTTTGTGGTATGCTTGTAGCATATGGGAATGTATGTATGCTAGTAGGGGCAGAAAACAAGCTAACTTCAGTGTGTTATATGTGGTCATATGTGTGTATATGGGAGGGCTTTAGATTTCTATGTAGTGTGGATATGAGGTTGGGGGGCTCTGGTATGTATGCCATATGGTATATCTGTGTGAGTGGGGTATACGTGGGCTTGGGTTAGAACTGCAGTACATCTTTGTATTTCTATGAAAGTATGGGGTGTGTTTATATTGGCAGTGGTGTTAGGGTATCTTTGTGTGTTGGTGGCATGTGGACTCTGTGTGTTTTGTGTGTGTGTGCTGTGTTGTGAAATCAAAAGTCACACTGACAGAACTCAGCCATTCTTTCCAGCCTGCCTGTTCAAGGTTGGGCTCTGCTCCCTTTTTCTCTCCTTCCCCCACCCACTCGTGCTCCCCACTCCCTCTCCCCCCTCCTCCTCTCTCTACTGATTTTCCTTCCCCTCCCACGCAGGCGAGATTCACTCTCACCGATTGTACCCGCCACTCAGTAAACTGTAACTTGCCATCTCCCTCGTGGAGATAAGAGCCTCCTGTATTCATCTGGCGAGGGGCCTCCCCCAACTTTGCCAAGTTTCTTCAAAGTACAAGATGCCTCCAGTTCCCGTGGGGAACATGTTGTTTCAGATTTTTTCTGCAGCCTCCTGCTTCTTCTACCTAGACTGATGCTCAGCTCTTCTTTGCAGGGGCTTGCTGAATCACATATCCCTTTCTTTTCCTTCCCTATAAGAACCCTTTAAATTGATTAGGTATTTAGTTATTGACTAACCCCTGTAAACCATAAGATTTATACCATATGGTCATTTTCAATCCAATCCAATCCAAATGACATTTTTTTTTGGAGGGGGAAAGGCAGGGCAATCGGGGTTAAGTGACTTGCCCAAGGTTACACTGCTATTAAGTGTGTCAAGTGTCTGAGGCTGGATTTGAACACAGGTCCTCCTGACTCCAGGACCAGTGCTCTATTCACTGCTCCACCTAGCTGCCCCTAAATGACATTTTTAAAGTGCCTAAAATGTGTAGAACATTTTGTTTAGGTGTTGCCAATACAAAGACAAAATGAAAAAATAAAGGCAGGGGGAATAGGTCCCTGTCCTCAAGGAGTTTACATTCTATAAGGAAGGAAGGGGCAGGAGATTTCTGGTGTACACAGAAAATAATTTGAGGAGGAGGAGAGTAATAATAGTTAACTAGGGGCATCTGGAAAAGCTTATAGTGTAGTTAGCACATTAAGGGAACCTGGAAGTAGGTTAGGGATTCTAAGAGGGGGGTGTGAGGAAAGCATGAATTCTAGCTATGGGACCAGTTTGTGCAAAGGCATTGAAATAGTAGATGCTATGTCAAAACTTTGGGGAATAGAAATTTGGCCATTTTGAATGAAACCTAGAGTATATGAAAATGAGTAACAATGAAAACAAGGCTAGAAAAGCATGTTGGAGCTGGATGATGAAGAACTTGAGAAGCAGAGCTGAGGTGTTTGTGTTTGATCCTGAAGTCAATAGGGAGTTGTTGAGGACTCTTGTGCAGGGACAGTGAAGTAGTTAGATTTGGACTTCAGGAAAATTCCAAATTTATTTCAGCAATTATGTGATTGTTGGAGTGGAAGGGAACTGGAACCAAAAGTCCTATTGGGAAACTATTGCAGTAGTCCAAAGGAGAGGTGATGAGGGTCTAAACTAGTGTGATGGCCTAATGAATAGAGAGAAGGGGAGAGATGGGAAATATATTGCAAGGGTAGGATCCACAATAAATTGCAATTGATTATGTTTGAGAGATAATGTTTGTAACCCTTTAGATTTTTCATAGCACTTTCCTATTTATCATCATAGTGTCATAGATGGAGAGCTGAGAGAAATCTCAGAGGTCAGGAAGTCCAAACACCTAATTTTACAGATATGGTGATTGAACCCCAGAAGGGCTCGTTCCTGACACTAGCTCTATAAAGAGGCAGCACTGAAATTCTGTAATAATTTTAATTTTTTTCCCTTTTATATTTAATTTTTTTGGTTTGCCCCAACATTTTGGCCTATTGAGACATTTTAAGAAGGTTTTTAATCATATCTCTCTCATTCAATATGTTAGCTATCTTGGCACCACCCCTGGCTTCGTGTCCTCTGCAAATTTAATAAGCCTCATCTCTTATCCAAATAAGATGGGGGAGGATAGGCCTCCCTTTATCCAAATCATTGATGAAGATGTTAAATAGCACAGACCAAGTACTTGAAGGGAATCTCTCATGGAGTGATATAGGGCTTTTTTTTTTGGTCCTATGCTGTGCAAAATTTTTATCAAAGACTTCAATGAAGGCATAATTGACATGCTTTTCAAGTTTCTGGGTAAGAGAAAGGACAGTTAATATATTGCATGATATCATGAGGATTAAAAAAATTCTTCCTGGTCCACAATGATGGGTCAAATTTGAGAGGATGCAATTTGTAATTAAAATAATTGCAATGAATTGTAATTATCAATACATCAGTGGATCTAGTTGCTGTGGTTATTGCCTCTATTGGTATCATCTTGTAGGAGTCTTTTCCATATACTTCTATTAATTACCCACAGAGAATTTGCCAGGTACCCTGGAGGTGTTTTTTTTTTTTGGTGGAGAATGCTTTTAAAAAAATCTTTAACATTTCTTTCTTTTTAAATTTTGAGTTCCAGATTCTCTCCTATCCTCCCACATCTCCCCCACCCATTGAGAAAGTGAGCAATATGAAATCAAATATACATGTGAAATCATTCAAAATATATTTTCATATTAGCCATATAGCAAAAAAAGTGAAAAGTTATACTTCAATGTACAATCAGAATTTACAGGTTCTATCTCTGGAGATGAAGAACATTTTTTTCATCATGAGTACTTTGAAATTGTCTTGGATCATTATATTGATTGGAGTAACCAAGCCTTTCACAGTTGATCATCATTACAACTTTGTTGTAACTGCGCACAGACATATCCTAGTTTTTCTGACTTCACTTTGCACAAGTTCATATAGGTCTTGCCACATTTTTCTGACCCTCACTCCCATCCTTTCTTATAGCTCAATAGTACTCCATCATAAGCCATGAATTGTTTAGGCATTCCACAGTTGATGAGAATCTCTTCAATTTTCAATTCTTTGCCACCACAAAAGAGCTACTATAAATATTTTCATGAATATAGGTCCTTTTCCTTTGATCTCTTTGGGATAAAGATCTAGTAGTGATATTGCTGGGTCAAAGGGTATGCATAGTTTTATAGCTGTTTGGACAGTTCCAGATTGTTCTCCAGAATGGTTGCACCAGTTCACTATTCCACCAACAATTCAATAATGTACCTATTTTTCCTTATCTCCTATGGTATTTGTCATTTCTGATAGGTGTGAGGTGGTACCTCAGAGTTCTTTTAATTTGCTTTTCTCTAATCAATAGTGATTTTTATATGACTATAAATAGCTTTGATTTCTTCTGAAAACTGACTATTCATATTCCTTGATCACTTATCAGTTGAGGAATAACTTATTTTTTTTACAAATTTAACTCAATTCCCTATATATTTGAAAAAATGAGTCCTTTATCAGAGAAATGTGCTGTAAATTTTAAAAATATTACTTCACTGTCTATGGCACCTTTTGGAAAAACGTAATTTCTCCAATTTTCCCCCAATCTTTTGATTAGTCTGTTTTTGCTTTTGCTTTGCCCGAGATCATGATTGCTACTCTTCCTTTCTTTACTTCAGCTGAAGCATAATTGATTCTGCTCAAGACCTTTGTTTTAACTCTGTGTATGTCTTTCTTTTTCACCTGTGTCTTTTGTATAAAACATATTGTTAGATTCTGGTTTCTAATTCATTCTACAGTGACCTTTGTGCCCAAGAATAAATCATCCGATACTACTTCCATTTTTTTCCCTCCATTTGCTGGAAGTGATGGGACTAGTTGACAAGATCTTAGGGTTTTTTATTGTCAAGCCAGCTTTTACACTCTCCTCTTTCACTGTCCTCAAGAGGTTTCTTGATTCTTCTTTGCTTTCTGCTGTCAGAGTGGTATCTACATATTTGAGATAGTTGATATTTCTCCTGGTAACGTTAATTCCAGATTTTGATTCATCCAGGCTGACAATTCATGTGATCTACTCTGCATATAGGTTAAATAAATAAGGTGACTATATGCAGCCTTGTCATACTCCTTTCCTCATCTTAAACCAATCAGTTGTGTAATGTTTAGTCATAATTGTTGCTTCTTGATGTGAATCCAAGTTCCTCAGGAGATAAACAATGTGATCTGGTACTCCTATCTCTGCGAGGACTTGCCATATTTTGCTGTTTGTTATCCAGACTGTCAAAAACTTTAGTGTAGTTAATAAAGCAGAAATATATATGTATATATATATATATATGTATACACACACACACACACATATATATATATATATATTTTTTTCTGGAACTTCCTTGCTTTCTCCATAATACAGCAAATGTTGGCATTTTAGTCTCTAGTTCCTCTGCCTTTTTAAAAACCAGCCTTTTCTTCTGGTGCTTCTTACTTCAAACATTGTCCTTTCTCCCAACCCCCCACCGATATCTCTTATTTTCTTCCTTTTCTATTTCTCTGTTTGGCAAGATAGATTTCTATACCCAATTCAGTGTATATAAATATTCTTTCCTCTTTGAATCAATTATGATAAGAGTGAGGTTCAAGCTATTCCAACCCCCTTGTTGCCATCCACTATAAAAGTGCTTCCTTGAGTGCCTCTTTTATGTGAGAAAATTTCCCCATTCTACTTTTCTCTTCCCCCTTCTTCTTGTGCATTCCTCTTTCTCACCCCTACTTTTTTGTGTTTTGGAGACCATTGCAACATGATTCTCCCAAATCATGCCCTCTGTTTATGTAGACTCTTTCTAACTGCCCTAATAATGATAAAGTTCTTAAGAGTCATATGTATCATCTTCCCATAGAGGAATGTAAACAGTTTAACTTTATTTAGCTCTTTACTCTTTCATGTTTACCTTTTCTCTACTTCTCATAAGTCTTATATTTGATGGTACAATAGTCTATATAGCTCTGGTCTTTTCCTTTATTAAATGTCCATATTTTCCCTTGAAATAGTATACTCAGATTTTCTGAATAGATGATTCTTTTTTGTAATCCTAGTTCTTTCGCCTTCTGGAATATCACATTCCAAGTCCTCCACTTCTCTAACATGGAGGCTGCTAGATCTTATGCTATCCTGACTGTGACTCTATTATATTTGAATTGTTTCTTTCTTGGTGCTTGAAATATTTTCTCCTTCACCTGGGAACTCTGGAATTTGGGTATAATATTCCTAGCTTTAATTTGGGAATCTCTTTCAGGAAATGATGGGCAGATTCTTTCAATTTCTATTTTACCCTCTTGATGTTTTGAGGCTGTTTTTCTTAATAATTTCTTGAAATACGATGTCTAGATTTTTTAATCCTGGCTTTCAGGTACTCCAATAATTCTTAAATTGTCTCTTATCTATTTTCCAGGTCAGTTGCTTTTTGGATCAGATATTTCACATTCTCTTCTATTTTTCATTCTTTTGACTTTGTTTTATTGTTTCCTGATATCTCATGGAGTCATTAGCTTACACTTGCCCAATTCTAATTTTTAGGAATTGTTTTCCTCAGTGAGCTCTTGTACTTCTTTTTCCATTTGGCCCATTCTGCTTTTTAAGGAATTCTTTTCTTCAGTGAATTTTTGTACCTCTTAATATTAGGCCAATTTTGTTTTTAAAGGATTACTTTCTTTAGTATTTTTTTGTGCTTCTTTAATCAAGTGATTCATTCCCTTTTCATAACTTTCTTGTATCACTCTAATTTCTTCCCCATGTTTTCCTCTACCCCTTTTATCTCTTTCTTTTACTCTTCCAGGAATTCTTGCTGACCTTGGGCATAATTAGCATTTTTCTTTTAGGCTTTGGTTGTAGATGTTTTCACATTGTTATCTTCTAAGTGTATGTCTTGCTCTTCCTTGTCACCACAGTAACTTTTATGGTCATATTATTTTTTATTTTATTTTATTATTTTTTTGCTTATTTCCCAGCTTATTACTTCATTTTGAACTTTATGTTAAAGTTGGGTTCTGCTCTCTTGGGTGTGGAGAAGCAATATGCCAAGCTTCAGGATTTTTCTATTTTCAAAGCTAGCTCTGGGAGTCTGCAAGTTTTTAGTGCTTCCAAGGTGGTGTTTTTCTTTAAGAAGTGTGGTCACTGCTTTCCTAGTCTATATTCTGGTCTTTACCCTGGAAGGGCCCTTGTTCTCCTGCAGGTGCAAGTATTAGTGTTCTTCTTGGTCCTGGAATTAATTGAGTTGTTTAAATATTTCAAGTACCTATAAAAGCACTCATGTTTTCTATTTGTTATCTATCCCTTGTGCTTGCTAAATGACTGACCTATCTCCTTTCTAATAATCCAGGTATTTAGGTGGTGGTATAGATAGTGTTCCAGATCTGAAGTCAGAAAGACCCAAGTTCAAATTCAGCCTCAGATATTTCCTAGTTGTGTGATCCTGGAAAAGTCACTTCATGTTCCCCCAGTTTCCTCATATGTAAAATGGTGATAATAATAGAGCCTCCTTCTTGGGGTTGTTATGAAGATCAAATGAGATAATATTTGTAATGTGTTTTGTTTACAAACTTCAAAGTACTGTATAAATGCTTACTATATTTATCATGGGCAATTAGGTGAGACAGTAGATAGAGTGCCTATCTTGGAGTCAGGAAGACATCTTCTTGAGTTCAATTCTGACCTAAGATAATTGCTAGTTATGTGACCCTGGACAAATCAGTTAACCCTGTTTATCTCAGGTTTCTTATCTGTAAAATGAGCTGGAGAAGGACATGGCCAAACCATGTAAGTATCTTTGCCAAGAAAAATCCACAAGGGATCATGAAGAGTTGGACATAACTGAAACAACTCATTAATGAGCAACAAAAATATTTATCACACATTTCTTGGAAGATATATCCCTTAGACTTCTTATTTTTGGATTATTGTTAGTAACATACTACCCTTTGACACAGGTCCCCCCATTACCCTTTTGAATCACATGCTGTTATGAAGCTTTGGTGATTATGGGGTTGCATGATTTGCAAGTATCTAGTATTCCTAGGAGAATATTGATATTAAATTTTTTTAATATGTGTCTCATGAAGAAGTTGAACATGACTGTTGAGAACAGTGCACAGTTTCTTGGATGAGATTTAGCCTACTTTTTCCCATTCCATTCTGGGTCCAATAAGATGAAGTATTAGAGCAGTAGGTAGATCACCCTATATTTGGATTAAAAAACCAACAGTATAAGTATAGTATGGTATGGGTCATGTGACTAATCATTTGTTTACCTGAAAAATGTGAAGAATAAATCAGTATTTAAATCCTAGAGATAACATGCACATTTATAAAAAGTTGCAAAATAAATGTTTGTTCTTTTTGGAAGGCGAGGCACTAACATCTGGGGGGGGGGAATCAAAAAAAGATTCATATAAAAGGTGGGATTAAGCTGAACTGTGAAGGAAACTATGGACTCTAAGAGGCAGAGATGAGGATATATTTCATTCCAAGCATGGAAGATGTCCATGCAAGAGCATGAAGGTATAAGGTGAACACTAGAGGACTGATCTAAGATGGGTAGTAATGGTTAAGAGGAAGATTTCAGTTCATAGAAGGGAAAACTTCCTAACAATTAGATATATCCAGAAGAGGAATGGTACATGTTATGAAAGAATGACTTTCTCATCTCTATCAAAAATCTTCGAGCAGATTATGGATGACCAGTTCAAGAATGTCATCATGGAATTTCCTTTGCAGACATGAGTTGAACTAGATGACTTCTGAGGTCCTTTCCAACACTGAGATTCTATGATTCTCTCACCTCCTTTATAGTACTTATAGACCAGAAGAACCCCTCGGTAAAATTTCATTCTTCTCTAGGCAGATGGATATAGTTCTTAACACTGGATTGAGTAAATGAAAATCACACAACAATCAATAAATATTAATTAAATATCAACTATGTGCCATCAAGGATACAAAGAAATAATTAATCAGCCTCTACCCCCAAGGAGTTTATATTTTAAAAGAGGAGACACTATACACATATGGATAAAATACATACAAAACTGATATTGGGCATGTCACTTTGGTCATCTTCCTGACATTCTGTTATGTTTTAGCCTCAACTTTTGACTGTTTTGCTTTTGTATCTGTATCACTAATACTTAGCACGGTTCTTGGTACATCCTAAGTATTTAATACATGTTTTTTAATTCATTAATTTATTCAATCTAGCCTTGATGATGTGATATTAATAACTGAGGGAATCAGGAAAAGTTCTCATGTGGAATATTTTCACTTGAACTGAATCTCAAAGGAAGCTATGATCCCTAGGAGGTTAAAGTGAGGAGTGAGTCCATTCTAGGAATAATGGCACCAGCAGTCTTCTTAGTAGGGTTGACTCATCCATGGAACCTTCACAGGAAAAAAAAAGTGAAGTAAAAATTATGAACCCCAAGGCCATGATCTATAGGGAATCAATGTCTAATTTTTCAGTTCCATACCATTCTTCCTCTTCTTGAAAACTAGCTATGTCCACATTCCCCACCCAATCTCAACAGACACAATTCTCTTGGGCATCAGATTTCAAATCTATAGAATGAGAATAATTGTGATCATACTATCTACCTCATTGAGTTATAATGGAAAGTTCAAAGAGGGATCATGTATGATGTGCAAATGTGGGACATAATTTTATTTCCTTAAAAGCTTATGTATATATAGATCTTTGAAGTTTGCAATGTTTCAGGCATGCATTATCTCATTGAAACCCCACAACAAAGCTATCAGATAGGCATTACAATTCGCATTTTGTGAATGAAGAAATTGCAGCTTAGAGAGATTAAGTGATTTGTTAATGGTCATATGTAGTAAGTGGGAGGGCCACAATTCAAACTCTGTTCTTCTGACTTCAGATCCAGCACTCAACCCATTACAAAATACTGGATAATAATGACAAGGAGGAGGAGGATGAAGATGATGATGATGACGATGATGATGATGATGATGTAATAGCATGGCACAGTGGAAAGAGGAATGGATTTGGAGTCCAAAGACTTGGGTTTGAGTCTTAACTCTACTATTCACTACTTGTGTGACTTATAGTAAGTCACTTAATTTCCCTGAGTCTCAGTTTATTTGCTCACCTCAAAAACAAGGACTTTACACTAAATGACCTT
Source organism: Petaurus breviceps papuanus (assembly GCF_028583685.1). Classification (NCBI taxonomy): domain Eukaryota; kingdom Metazoa; phylum Chordata; class Mammalia; order Diprotodontia; family Petauridae; genus Petaurus; species Petaurus breviceps. Next base: position 31,861,210 of record NW_027186372.1, on the reverse strand, counting down.
TTAGGTCCCTCTCATCGCTAAATCTATTATCTTTACAAATCATTATTGCTTGTTTATAGGTTAAGAGACTGGATAATATCTCTCTTGAATGGAATATGGAAACCCTTTTTCTTGGGTGTGTCTTCTTTTGCTGCCAGAGAGTCAAAGTTTCTGAGAAGGAATGCTGTTATATTTGCAGGTTGGTATACCAGGCACCCTGCCACAAAATTAATAGTAATATTAATAACCATGGTAGGCTATGAACTGAAAGTTGCTGGTACCACTGAATATTCATGCTTTCCTCTCTCCTTAGATTGTGTTTACAGGCCTAGTAATTAAGTTTCCGGAGCTCAGTTAGGGAAATAACAACCGAGTTTATTAATGATAACAATTTTGAATTATTGCAATTTTCTGGATACTATTTGCATAAAGCAAAAAGAAGAATTAATTCATTAACACCAAGAGGAAGAAAGTTCTGCCTTGTCTTTGATCTCTTAGCCCACTGAACTCCAACGTAGAGTAAGACAACACTATTCTAGCTATATCCTGATGGAAGGGACAGTTTCTAGGAGGACAGAATATTAGCCTGTTTTTTATGAAATCTTAGAAATAAATCTTGCCTTACATGGAAATAACTTATAGAGTGATTTAGGAAAAATCTACCTCTTTACTTCATTTTCTCAGACTGGAATTCTAAGAGAATATCCTGTTAAAAATGTAGTGTGTTTCAGTCATTCCATAATATTTCGACTAAGAAGATGCCTTTTTATAATAAACAGAATTTATGAATATGATCTCCTCTTGTGAGTCTACCTTTCTGATTAGTATTCAATGACTGAGAGTATAGACAATGAAAAATAGCTACCATATAATTATGTTAACATATAATAATGCTAACAAAATAATGATTTTGCATGCATTTGTATCTTATTAATCAAAACAGCATCTACATACATTTGAAAATGAATAATATATATTTGTGAAAGGTAGCATGGTGAAGTAGTTAGATGGTGAACTTGAGTTCTGCTTTTAACATGTGCTCACTAAATTATCACTAATTTGACCATTCAGGCAACTCCTCAAACTATAAATTATAGATGAAAGAATGATCTTCATTAGAGGAGGGTATTTTTAAACCAGTAATTACCCACATTGATTAAATCAGAGGTTTGATCAAATACCCACCTGCCTACCAACATATATTCAAAAATGAGAGACATATTATTTATTCATTCTACAGAAAGTATGTTTGTTTATATATGTACTGCTGGATTCCTGCAATGACTCCCCTGTGTCTGTCCACGGCCCGTATTCAGGGAACCAATAAGGCCGTGGAGTGGGAAAAAAACAAACCAACCAACCTTAGAATCAGAATCAGAAGACTTGAATTTAAATACTTCCTCTACCACTAACTAGCTAGGAGAACCTAGGAAAGCCACCTCCCCTCTTTGGGCCTCAGTTTCCTTATTTATAAAATGGGGCCTCAGAGCGGGCTATTGCCCAACTGACTTTTTATTAAGCAGCCTGCAATAGCACTCAGAAGGCAAGCATTTCCCGGTGGCAACCAGCCTGTCCACTACTGAAAACTGGCCTATGCCATCAAAATAATAGATTGGATTTCCAGTTTATCAAATGCTTTCTTTGAAGTGGCTGTGAAGTAGCTAGTGCAAACACTATTATCCTAATTTGATGAGGAAATTGAGACACAGAAGGAAAAAGTGTATTGCCCGGGGTGACAAGGCTAGTAAATACTCTGATAGAGTTAGGATTGGAAAACAATTCTTACAACTCTGATTACAGTGATACTGTTGTGTTTTCTTTTCATTAAATCCAACTGCTTTCTTTGGTGTCCCTTCCATAGGTTGGCTATCCCTGGTCTGTAGGAAACCCTCCCAGGGAAACCCATCATAAGTGTCATCGTCCTGAATATTGTGCTTAGTTCCTTTTCTAAATAGTATTTTATTTTTCTCAATTATATGTAAAGACAATTTTAACAATCATTTTTACAAAATTTTGAGTTCCTTCCCTCCCCTTTTCCTAAAATGGTGAGCACTTTGATATAGGTTATATATGTGCAATCATGTAAAGCATAATTCCTTATTAGTCACAGTTGTGAAAGAAGAGACAGACCAAAAGGAAAACACACACACACACATACACACACACACACATGCACACACAATAAAATGAAAAAAGTATGTTTCAATCTGCATTGAGTCCATCAATACTTTATCTGTATATGGATAACCTTTTCCATCATGAGCTCTTTGTAATTGTATTGAATCATTATGTTGCCGAGAAGAGCTACCGTGTTTCCCCGATAATAAGACCTACCCCGAAAATAAGCCCTCCCCTTACTGTGTAAGATTCCTCTAAAATAAGCCTTCCCCCGAAAATAAGCCCTGTTGAGATTGCTACTGTAGTGAAGGTGATCCCCTGTGCTACACGCTACATTACGGTACCCTCTGTATGCACCGCCCCCCCCCCCCCGCGCTCCGAGCTGCATCCAATCAGAGCTGCAGCAGTGAGCGCGTCATCCTGTTCTTCCCCAGTGATTTGCTTATTGAATAAAGGTACATTTTTTTGTTCACATTTACCTGTTTATTAAAATTGCTGTCAATGTTCATTAAAATAAGCCCTCCCCTGAAAATAAGCCCTCTGGTGTTTTTCTGTCCAAAAAAAAAAAATAATAAGACACTGTCTTATTATCGGGGAAACACGGTAAGTCATTCATTCGTAGTTGATCATGATACAATGTTACTGTTACCATGTACTAAGTTTTCAAGTTTCTGCTCATTTCACCTTGCACCAGTTCATAAAAGTCTTCCCATGTTTTTCTGGATACTGCTAGTTCATTATTTCTTATTGTACAACAATATTCTGTTACATTCCTATACCACAGCTTGTTGAGCCATTCCCCAATTGATGGCTATCCCCTAACTTTCTAATTTTTTGCCACTACAGAAAGAACTGCTATAAATATTTTTGTACATGTGGGTCCTTTTCCTTTTCTTGTGATCTCTTTTGGATACAGAACTAGTAGCGGTATTGCTGGATCCGATGATACGCACAGTTTGATTGCCCTTTGCACAGTTTCGAATTGTGTGTTTAGTTCTGTCATACCTTAGGAGGGACACTGACAAATTATAGAGCACCCAGAGAAGGATTTCTCCTCTTTGAAGAAGAAATCTACTATAGAGCAAATATCTCAAGAATTATTTCACAGAAGAAGGATTTCTGGATGTCTTTTGCTTTACCTCCTAGAGCAAAATTAAGAGATGGTGGAAGTTAGAGGGATTCGAATTTCAAATGAAGAACCTTCAAGCTATTAGGCTATTGGAAAAAGGAATGGGTTGCCTCTGGAAGTAACTAAGTTTCTTTAACTGGAGGTTTCAAAAGAATACTATGTCAATATGGAAATAGGAGAATGCTGGAGGTGTGACAGAACTGACTTCTTTATTAAGCAAGATGTTGGATGAGATGACCTCTATTTCTGCTGTCAGATCTGGGATTCTATAATTGAGAGATAAGATTCTGAAGGTGGAAATAGACTTGGATTGGGGGCTAGGCTTTAGGAAGGATGAAGTATATTGGGGTGGTGGTCTCTGGGGAATCTCTGCTGCCTTTGTCAGGTTCACCAAAGACAATTCCCAGAACTCAGGGGTGTCAACTCAAGGCAGAAACTCCCTGAGGGTAAGAACAGCTGTCTCCAGCTCTTTGGGGGATCTGGGAAGGAGCTACATCCCTTGTATCTACAGAGAACTGATAGCTTATAAAGTCTTTTCACATCCATTATCTCATTTGATTCTCATAATATTATACAGCTGAATATATTATCCAGCCCATTTAATGGTAAGAAAACTGAGGGGTTTTTATCCTAATTTAACAGACTGATCAATCAATACATATGTATTGAGCACTTAATATATGCAAGGTACTGTTCTAACTAAGTCCTCTGGGGCATAAAAAGACTTATAAATAGAACAGAAGTTCTGCCTTCAAGTAACTGACAGGTTACTTGAGGAAACAGAGGCCTAGGAAGATTAAGCGGTTTGCCTAAGGCCTCCCAGCAGGCCAGAGACTGAAATCGAATATTAAAGACTCATAGACTATTAGAGCTGTAAGGGACCCTAAAACATAGAATATCAGAGCTGGAAAGGACGCTATAGCATAGAAAGTCAAAGCTAGAAGGAACTTTAAAGACCATAGAACATGATAGGTCAGCACACGGAATGCTTGAGTTGGAGACGCACAGGGTATTAGCATTGGAAGAATTCTTGGAACATATAATATTGGAGCACTGAGATAAAATGCTATTGCTAGAAGGGACCTTGAAGTTCATAGGAACATGAAATGTGAAAGATGGAAGGAATCTTAGAGATCACCTAATCCAAATTCATCATTTTGCAATTGGGGAAACTGAGGCCTAGAGAAGGGAAGTGACTTGTCTGAGATCACACAGCAAGGTAGTGGCAGAGTAGAAATTTGAACCCCAATCTCCCCAATGTTCCTTTCACTGTGCTGCTTGGTACACAGGTTTCCATCACCTTCAGACGATACCTGGGCTTCTTATTTCCGATTCTGAGCTCCACTCTCCCAGGCCCTCCCTTCTCCCCACTCTCACCCCCCTCGAGTGGCAAGTACAGATGTAACACATCAGGAAGCCCCTTGATTCATTAAAATTCTACAAGAAGGAAATGCAACCACCTGCCATTCTCCTTGCTCATCATCCTTCCTCGTGTCAGTCTCACCTCATTGCATTTGGCAACATTCTTGACGGGAGTGACATTAGCCAGAGTGCAAAACAGGTAGCATCTGCTGAGGGGGGAAAGCACAAACATTGATCAAAGGGAGCACAAAATGAGGGAGACATCTACTTTGGCTGTTGGGGGCCTCATAAGAACAACAGCTCCTGTTTAGATAACACTTTCCAGCGACAAAGTGCTTTCTATTCCATATCCTACCTCAGTGGATCAGGAAGCAATATATGGAGGAAGTAATATGCACTTGTAAGCGACCTGTGTGCTCAGTGAAAGGCTTGGCAGTATTGTATTAGTCAATTAATGATCCCTTTCAATGGCTCTCTTTCCATCTGTGACTTTCTGTTTATCTCAGTTTCTGTTTGCTCTCCTCTCTCTTCTCACTTTCTCTTTCTGCTCTGTCTCTCTTTCTTTCTCATTTCACTTTCTCTTCTTATTCTATCTCCTCCTTCTTCTCTTTCACACCTTCTCTCATTCCTCTCTCATTTCTTATTTTCTCTCTCCTTTCTCCTCACTCTCCTCACTTTTCCCTCTTTTCTCTCCTCTCTTTCTCCTCACTTTCTCCTTTTCTATCTTTCTGTCTCTCTCTGTCTCTATTTCCTTGTCTCTGTCTCTATCTCTGTCTATGTCTCTCCCCCTTCTCTCTCTGTCCCTTCCTTTCCCTTCCTCTCTCCCTCCTCCTCCTCCTCCTCCTCCTCTTCTTCTTCTTCTTCTTCTTCTTCTTCTTCTTCTTCTTCTTCTTCTTCTCTCTCTTTCTCTCTCTCTCTGTCTCTCTCCTCCCCTCTTTGTCCCTTGTTTTGAACCTGGAAGATGACATGGTATCAGCTCAAAGTATGCAAAATGAGGCCTAAGAAAGGTATTGATTGGTAATATTGCAAGACCTGAGTCTGAATCCTGACTCAGACACTTACTGGTACTGTTATCCTGGGCAATTCACAATCTCTCAACTTCATTTTCCTCATTTTTAAAAGGGGATAGCAATGGCATCCACCTCACAGGGTTGTGGAAAAGCTCAAAACAAATTAAATAAAAAATGCAAAGCACTTTGGAAATGTACAAGTACCATATAAATGTTAACTGTTACCATCATCATCATTATTCTTTGACAGTAAGGCTTATGCTTCTATATATTTAAGGTCATTAAAAATTATACCTTGGGAGAGCTAGTTTAATAGAGCACCGGCCCTGGAGTCAGGAGGATCCAAGTTCAAATTCGGTCTCAGACACTTGATACTTACTAGCTGTGTGACCTTGGGCAAGTCACTTAACCCCAATTCCCTTGCCTTTGCCCCCTCCAAAAAAAGGAATCAAAATTCCAACTTATAAAAGTAATTTTTTGATGCATTGTATATTGATATTGAACTAGACATTTCCCTGAAAGTCTGAGTATTTGAAAGTCCTTACTAAATATCTCTCTCTAGAGCAGAGCTGTCTCTATTTATTAAAAGAATCTCAATCTACTCTAATATCCTTTCATCTGCTTTTTAATAAAGGTCCTGAGAGGAGCTGGCTTGAAAAAAAAAACCCAGTGACTTCAATCTCAAATCCCTTCCTAGGACATTAGATTGATGTTGGGAGTGGTCAGGAGAACTGGGTTCCAGTCTTATAGCTGACACTAGTCATGGGACCTTAAGCAAGTAAGTTGATTTCTCAGGGACTCAATTTATCTATGTGTAAAATGTAGTCCTCATACCACCTGCTGCTCAGTATTGTTGTGGGAAAAGTGTTTTGTATCAATCAACCAGCAAGTGTTTTAAGTCAACAAGCATTCATTAAACAGCTTCTCCCTGCTAACCTCTGGGGAAACAAAGAAAGGCAAACTGTCCCTGCCCTAATCTAACAGGGGAAATGACATACAAACAGCTAGTTACAAACAAGATCCATAAAGAAAACTTTATACATAATCTCAGAGAGAAGACAAGAGCATTAAATGGAATGGGGAAAGGTGGGATTTTAGGTGGGATTTGAAAGAAGTCAAGGAAGCTAGGAGGAAGAGGGGAGGAGGGAGAACATTAGAGGCATAGTGAAAATGCCAGGAGTTGGGAGATAGAATGTCTCATTCAAGGAACAGAAAGGCCACTGTCACTAGACTACAGAGTATTGAGAACCTATCATAAGCCAAGCAGTGGGCTAGATTCTGGAAATAGAAAAAAAACTGAATAGCACCATCCCTTCAGGAATTTATGTTCTTTCAGGTGAAACAGCATTTAATAGTAATAATAATAATAAGAAACTGGCATTTATGTAATGCTTCAAATTCTTAAAGCACATTATAAATGCTATCTAATTTCATCCTCACAATAATTTTATAATTATATATTATAATTTATATAATGCTATTATTATCTCCATTTTACAGATGAAGTAATGGAGGCTGACAGAGATTAAGTGATTAACCCAGGTTCACACAACTAGGAAATGTACAGGGCTGGACCGTGTATACTTAGGCCTTCCTGATTGGAGCCTATACAGATGTAAATAAAGATGAAATACATGCAAAATAAATACAAAGTCATTGGTGGGGGCAGGCATAGATGGGGGGATTAAGAAAGGCCTCAAATAGAAGGTGAAAAGGACTGAGCTTTGAAGCAAACTAGGGATTCTAAGAGGCAGTAGCAGGGAGGAAATAGACTCCAGGAATGGGGCAAAATCTGAGCTTTTCTGAGATTTTATGAACTGAGTTGTCACTATGATGAGGAATGAATGGGGAGAAAATGTATGAACCTAGAGTGACAGAATCCCGAAGATGAACGGGGTCATTTCTTCCATCACTCTTCCTCCAAGCTGGACCCTATTCAAATTGTCCAACTAGAGATGGAGGTTATCTAGTCATTCAGAACATTCCTCAATAACCCATCATAGGGTAGAATAACCCTCCATTGTCAAAAAGTCCTTTCTTGGATTAAATCTAAGACCAGATCATTGGATATAAATTAACTGGGCCAGGTCTTTGATACCTGATATTTTAGTCTTGGCTTTATCACTGATTAATTGTGTGAACACAGACAACTCCCTTAACTGTTCTTTATGCCTACTTTGAAAAATGAGCTCTATATGGCCAAGCTATTTTGGAGGATCAGGTCAGTTATAGGAAAGTATTTGGAAGGTAAAAATGCCATCTAAATTCTGCATTGGTCTGCATATAAGATATTTTCCTCTTTTTCTCCCTTCTTCTCCCAACTTGTAGACTGTATGAGATTCTTTGATATAAAAAAATTTGTCTATATGACCATATATGTATCTGTGTGTATGTGTGCATATACACATAATTACATACAAACAATTAAAAGTCCACATTCCATTTTTATTCAAACCAACTTATGGAGGGGCAAATGTGACCTATAGTTAGATCAATAAGGTTGAAGCCTAGTGAAGCATTCATGACCTTGGAACTTAGGGAGATTCAGTGCCCGGCTTTTGCTGACACTAAGCCAGGGTGACACAAGGGTGTTGTGATTAGCTATGTGAATCCCAACCAGAGACATCTCTGCGCCTGTTTCTTTGTGAAATTATGTGAATTTACGCCTACCTGCCAGAGATGCCACAAAAAAGACCAAAGGAGTTTCCACATGACCTCTGCATATGAGCTACTAAATTAGTTTATTCAACCATAATAATTATAGTCATCCATAACAATCCTTTGGCATTTCTAAATAACTTTAGCATACATTATTATTTTATTTGATCCACAACAACAAATTAAAATAGATAGGCAATATATTCCAGAGGGAGAAGCTAAGGCTCAGAGAGAGGAAGAAGCCTGCCCATAGTGATATAGGCAGGGAATGGCACCATTGGGATAAGAACCCAGGTCCTTTCATTCTTGAGTCCCAAAGCACTGTACTATAGCTGCTTCTGTAGGAGGGATTTGGAAGGCCCAGTGTGCACCTCTGCATTCTGGGAGGGGGGGGAGAGGGGTACAGTGCTGGAGGTCTGGAATTGGAAAGCTAACTTTCCCCATTCTAAGTCTGACTCAAGGGTCACTCGGCCCCCAAGGGCCTCCCATATCCCTGATTCCAGCCTTGCATCTCTGAGTATCTATAGTTGGAACTGTTCCCTGGACAACAATCAGCATTAACGCTGCCATAGAAAGGGATGGAGAAGCCTTTGTCTAGCAGGAAGCTACTGAATTTGGTTGCTAGGCAACCCAGGCTAGAGGCAATAAACCCCCTTGAGCTAGGGATCCTAGGGAAGATGGGGGAGGGAAGGGAAAAAAGTGATGCGAAGATGAAGAGAAGTAATATGTCTCCCTGCTCCAGCTGAACAAAAGGAACACACTTCACTGCCCATTGCCTGGAATAAGGAATTGGATAAACCTTGTGTTCTAGGAGGAATATACTTAGCAGTTCTAACTGTTCCCCTCTGTATCAGTGCTAGCCTAAAAACCTACAGATGGGAAAAGCTGTGTGACTCTGGGCAAGTCTCTTCTGCACACTGGGTCTCAGTTTCCTTCTTTGAAAAACGGGAATTTAATGCTCATGGAGCCCAACATCTTCATATTGCATAGGAGGAAACTGAGCCCTAGAGTGGTGGAAGAATTTGCTCAGCCACCTTATCAATAGCAGAAGCTGGGACTTCATACCCAGGACTTCTGATTCCCAATATCAAGCACTTTCTGCTATACTATAGCAGCCTTTGACAAAGAATTAGAATGGAACCCTCAACTGTCTGAAAGAATCTAAATCAGGGGTTCTATGAAGTTTGGATTTAGTCAAAGGGCCACACAGAGGACCTAGAGGGCCACATGTGGCCTCCAGGCTGCAGGTTCCCCACCTCTGGTTTAAGCCTTCTTAAGCATCCCTTCCCCCCAACTTTATGATTCTATAGCCAAGTTTGCAGAGCAAAAATAATCAGACCTTGGAAAGGCAAACCTAGTATATTTGTGCTGACTTGGCATGTCATCAATCTACCCAGATGCACCGCAGCTGAATCAATCCAGATGGACTGTTAAGACGGCCAAACTGAACAGTTGAGATGTGCCTCAATCCTTTCATTTGGATACAAACAGTCTACAAGGCACAGAACTGAACAGGGGCCTGAAGATGACAATTAAAGGGACTCAGAGTGCAAGATGAAGAAGGGCTGTGGCTAAGATGTCAAGTAGTAGGCAGGTGTAAATTTCAGTACAGAATAAGACTACTCTTGAAGAGTCTGCACAACTGATCCCGGCACTAAAACAGATTTTCTTCATTAACACTCAACCAATCTGTGTAGGCAAATGTATCTTTCTGCTTCAATGTAAAATCATTTGGAACAAATATTGGCATATATTTTAGAAAGTCTATATAGCATAAAAAATGGACGTTGGAGCTGGAGTCAGGAGATGTGAATTCAAATTCTAGCACTAACCTGAACTTAGCTCTGTGACCTTGGGCAAGTCAATTGACTTCTCTGAGACTTGGTTAACTCATCTGCAGAATAAAAGCAGTGAAACTTATAATAACTATCTCACATAGTTTAATGGGATGACAGATATTAAAAGACTTAAAAATGCTAATATTTCAAGCTATGTAGATTTATTAGTACAGATATTATAGATTCTTCTTTCCTTGTAACTTAGTAGATAGTCATTGATTTGCTGTGTGAATTGGAAAAATGTCAAAAAACCAGAAATAGTCAATGTTGGAAGGGCTGCATGAATATGGACACTAATATACTATTGGTGGAGCTGTAAATTGGTTTAACAATTTTTGAAAGCAATTTGGAATTATATGAGAAGAATAAGTAAATTGCTCTAACCATTTTGGCCTACTATTGGGTAATAAGAGTAATAATAAAAACTAACATTTGTATAGTATTTTAAGGTTTGTTAGGTGCTTTACACATATTATCTCATTTTATTCTCATAAAATTCCTATTATTATCCCCATTTTACAGATAAGGAAACTAAGATAGAAGTTAAATGACTAGGTCTAGGTCACGTAGCTAGTAACTGAAGCCATATTTGAAATCAGGATTTCCCTTACACACTAATGTATTCACAGCATCAATTTTTGTGGTAGCAAAAAAAATTAGAAATGAAGTCATCTATTGGGGAATGACTAGATATATTATAGTATATGAAGGTAATGGAATATTTATTGTGGCTTAAGGAACAATGAATGCCAGGAATTCAAAGAAACATGGGAAGACTTGAATGAATGGAGTAAGAGTGAAGGAAGAAAAGCTAGGGCAAAAATACACAGAATTACATCAACACTGAAATGAAGGGAATAGTAAAACAAAGCTAAATGCAGAGTAATTATTATGACTACTCTTGACCATCAGAGAAGAGACAAAGAACCCCACTCCTCCCAATAGGGAAGTGGTGGGCTACAGGTCTAAAATGCATGGGGGAAATGTCAGATGCTTCATTTGCTTTGACTTACCTGATTTTCTTTGTCACAATGGAAGGATCCTTTGGTAGTGAGGGTAGTGATGAGAGAATTACAAAAACAAAAGACATGACTGGAGTATCTAAAGAGTTGAAGTGGGTGAAAAATCGATCTCCTTGAAGGCAACTTGGTGATGAGCCATAGTGAATTTACCTAGATTAGTACTTAGATGAGAGGCGCTTACCCATAACATAGTGTAAACATTTTCAGCTTCAGAATACTTACCAGATCTTACATTCCATTGCCATAGACTTCCAGCATGTAGGTTCTATGCAAATTGAAATTATAAGGGAAATTAAAGGGGAGCTGTGAACTGAGATGGAAGGAACTGTATTGTTTATCTTTTTATTTTTATCTGTCATGGTACCTTGCACATAGTTGGTATATTGAATATTTATTGAATTATATTAGTTATAGAATCCCAGCAGTATGAGAGAGTGGACAGAAAACTGGATTTGGAGTCAAACAATCTGGGATGAAATTCTATTTATGCCTCTTCCTAACTGTATAACCTTGGACAAGTCACTTTACCCCTGGGGCTCTGTCTCCACATCTGTTAAATAAAGAAGGAGACCTAGATAATCTTTGGGGTCCCTTCCACTTCAAAAATCATGTATTACATGTACTTTGCTCCCCAGTGAAAAAGAATTTTAGATACTTGGTCATTTTAGCAAGTTAAAGAAAACATTTCCTTAGAAATTGAGTGAAATCTCTGCTTCCTTGAAATAGATGGATTCTTTTGAAAAGAAATGTTCAGATGTATGCTTATGCAGGTACTCAAGTGCATAATTATTTACTCAACTATGTACCTTACTAAGAAAATGCTTATTGATATAAATATGACCATCCATGACCTCAGTTTTGAGCATCCTCTTTTAAGACGGATATTGACAAGCTGGAACACTTCTAGCAGACAGTGACTAAGTTGGAGAGGTTTTAAAACTATTCCACAAAGAGTGTTTGAAGAAATGGAGTTGCCCAGCCTGAAGAAGAGAAAACAGGGGAGGGACATAGTTGTTTCTTCAAATATCTGAGGGGCTATGTAGGGAGTGGGGGTTTAAAGATTAGATTTTTTTGACCTGGCTGAAATGAGTGAAAGTTGATGAAAAGCAGAATTTTGACTCATTTTAATTAGGACTATTCTAACAATGAGACCTGTCCCACCATGGAATGGGTAGTTTCAGGAAGGAAGGAGATCTTTGGGGACTTTTAAGCAAAAACTGGATGACTGCTTGTCAAAGAATTACATGGTGGGAATTCACACTTCACTTAGGAATTGGACTAGATGTGGTCCTTTCTGATGCTACAATTTTATGATGCCATTTAAGCCCTGAGAGTGATTGAATATAGTATCTCTATTAAAGACTCATAGGATTTCAAGTTCAAATACATCTAAAGGTAATCTATCCATTCTCTGGATTTCACAGATGAGGAAACTGGACCCAGAAAGGTGATGTCATTTACCTAAAGTCAATCAAGAAGCAAGTGTCAGAGCTCAGATTCAAATGAAGATCCTCTGGGTCTATCCAGAGTTCTTGGGATCATACCTTTCCACAATTGGTTGTACTGTTTGTTGTTCTGGACTTTTAGGTCAGTGCACAGAGACCCTGTTGGTGAGATCTTTGATCCCAAATCAAGCAAAATTCTTGAATGAATGAATCAAAATTTTGAGGATTACAGCCCATGAAATGAGGGGAAATGAAAATGAGGGATTCACAGCTGAGAAACAAGCAGCCTCCAGATTAACCATAGTACTGAAGATAACTCTTGCTGGTTGCCATGGTGAGAACAGAACTTGTGCCAGAATGGATTGGAGGTTGTAAATAACTCCAGAGGTGCAGACAGATGCCAAAGAGTCTCTCTATACTTGCAACAGCCATGATATCTAGTCTTTTCACCTCTTGGGCACTTTTCTGTGTGTGTGTGTGTGTGTGTGTGTGTGATTGTGTCGTGTTCCTTGGGAAATGGAAGAAAAAAAATGAGAATAAAATGTTTCTAAACTTCCAAATGGATTGCTGAACTCAAAATAACCCAGATTCCAATTCACTCTAAATATCCACAGAGACAACATAGTATAGTGAAAGAACTTTGGATTTGGATTTAGAAAGACTTGAAATTGAATGCCACATGTTACTCCATTAGCCATGTTGTCTCAGGCAAGCCACAAGTCCACAAGCATTTGTTAAGCACTTACTATGTGCCATACACTGTCCTAAGTGCTAGGAATGCACATTCAGATAAAAAGAAAAACAGACCCTGCCCTGAAGGGGTTTACATTCTAAAGGGGAAGACAATATATGAAAGGGATGTGAAAAAGCAGGTATCCATGGGAAAGAAGTCTGGAGTGGAGAATGGAGAATTGAGTATTGTTTTGTTATTTAGACAAGTACACCCAAAGAAACACTAGAATTTTTCAATTTTTTAGTAGTTCTTTAAAACAGGGACACTGATTTCACTTTTTCTTTCTGAATCTCATTTTCCTAATCTGCAAAATAGGTGTCCCCTAACCTACAAAACTGGTCTGAAGAACAAATAAGAAAATGAATATGAAATTCACTTGTAAATTGGAAAATTACTGTAAGAGTTAGGGCTTAGATGATCCAAGGCAATAGAAGGGAAGAGGTAAGAATTCTTTTTTTTTGGGGGGGGGGGTCTTTATTAATTTGTTCGTTTACTTTTAGTTTACAAGATTCAGTTCCACAATCCTTTTAGTTTCAAATTTTATCCTCCCCCATGGTGGCATGCAATCAAGTAAAGGATCTGCAAATACTTTCACATTAGACATTAGTCGGGTTATAAAGAAGAATTGTAACCCATGGAATGAATGATGGGAAAGAGGAAACAAAACTAAACAAGAAAAAGAAAGAGAGCAGGTAGTTTGCTTCAATCTGGATTCAAACTCAGTTCTTTCTCTGAATGTAGACATCTCTCTCCATCATGAGTCTTTTGGAGTTGTCTTATAACCCTGAATTGCTGAGAAGAGTCCAGTCTATCAAAGTTGGTCATCACACATATGTTGTGTCTGTAATTGTGTACAAATTTCTCCTGGTTCTGCTTTTCTCACTCAGCATCAGTTTGTACAAACCTCTCCAGGTAAATATGAAGTCTGTCTGCTCCTCATTTCTTATAGCACAATAGTATTCTATTACATTCATATAGCACAACTTGTTTAGCCATTCCCCAATTGATGGGCATCCCCTTAATTTACAATTCTTTGCCACCACAAAAAGAGCTGCTATAAATATTTTTGTACATATGGGTCTTCCTCCCACTTCTATGATCTCTTTGGGATACTACCCTAGAAGTTGTATTGCTGGGTCAAAGAGTATGAAATTATTTATAGCCCTTTGGGCATAATTCCAGATTGCTCTCCAGAATGGTTGAATCAGTTCATAGCTCCACCAACAATGCATTAGTGTTACACTTTTTCTACATCCTCTCCAGCATTTGTCATTTTCCTGTTTTGTCATCTTAGCCAATCTGACTGATGAGATGTGGTAAAGAGGTAAGAATTCTTAAAAAAAACCAACAAACAAACACATATAGGCAATCCCCAAATTATTGCTATTTGGCTTTAGAATGCATTTTTCTGATTATTTTCTCTCAACAAATTCAAATTCACTTTGCTACTTTTATTTAATCCTATCTTATCTAACCTGAGAGACTGTTCACTCTACAGCATTGGACCTCAATTTGCTTATCTGTAAAATGTGGGGACTGGACCAAGTGCAAGGATGTGCTGAAGTCAATGGTTAAATTTCAGTGGGACCATTTTACAGCTGGAACTTGTTAAATGTTAAAAATCTGTTCTTGTTTTGTTGGTTGTTTAGACTTAAATAAATGAAACAGAGAAAGTTAATAATGCAGATTAAATTTCAAAGCATATCACATGTATACATATTTTGGGGGGGGGGGATTGGGGGCAAACCAGTTGTTAAACATTTACCAGCACATCCCTAACTAGATAACTTTAAGGTCCCATCTAGTTCTAAATATGTGATCTTGTTTTATTCATTTTGACTGAAACTAGTGTCTATAAACTGTTGATAGTCAATCTCTCCATAAATTAGATTCTGTGTCATTACTTCAATTTTACCTAAAATGTGCTCATCCAATTTGAAAGACAGTTGGATTACGTTTTGTTTTAGGATAATGTTCCTAGGCTAGACTTCTTGCTCGTTTAGACATATGATTATGGTTTATATCCCTCTTGTTTAACTGGGCTCCCAGATCTACACTACTATTTCCCTGCCCCCTGCCTGACTCACCCTCCCCCATGCCCCATCTCCCAATCTGGTCAGCTTTGTCATGAAGTCTCTTATGTTTGAGCATGACAGTAAATGCTGAAAGAAAAGGAAAACGATGACAATAGAATATGCCTGGACCCAGTGTCAACTGGATATACACAAAGATCAATAGCAGGGACTAGGGGTGTTCCTGGGAAAAAGAAGGCAGGAGGTGGGCAGGACATGATAACTGCCTCCAAGTATTGGCAGGGTTGCTGTGTGGAAGAGAGAATTATTCGACTTGGTCATAGAAGGCAAAACTAGGAGCAATTAGGGTTAGAGGAAGAGGAAGGAAAATGAACAGAGGCACATTTCATCTCTAATAAAGAAGGAAATTTTTAATAATCAGAATTGTACAAAGTAGAATGGGCTTCCTCACAAAAGATTAAGTGGTACGACTACTAGTCCTTCATCTTGAGGTGATCAAAGAGAGGAAAAAATGTGCACAAAAATATTTACATCAACTCTTTTTGTGATGTCAAAGGACTGGACACTAAAGGAGTGGCCCTCATTTGGGGAATTGCTAAACAAATAATGATACATGAATGGAATGGACAACTTTTGTGCTATGAGAAATGACAAAACAGATAGTTTTAGAGAAACCTGGAAAAACTTGTATGGACTGATACTGAATGAAATGAGGAGAACCATGAAAACATTGTCTATCATGACAACAGTTCTGTAAGGAAACAGAATTGCAAAAGACTTAAGAACTCTTAAGAATCAGTTAGGTGGTAGAACAGATAGAGCATAGAACTTGGAGTCAGAAAGACCTGAGTTCAAATCCTTCCTTAGATAGTTAGTCACCTGTTTGGTTTCAGGCAAGTAATTGAATCTCAAACTGCCCTAGTTTCCTCATCTGTAAAATAAGAATATTGATAGCACTTCTCATGACGATAAAATGAAATAGGACATGTAATGTGTTTTGTAAACCTTAGAATGCTATATAAATTTTAGTGAAAAGTTACCTAATTTTGGTGAATATAGTGGTCAACTATAATTCCAAAGGACTGATGATAAAGCCTGATATTCACTGCTTGATAGAGGGGTAATGGATTCAAGAGGCAGAATAACACATTTTTTTTGGCATGGTCAATGAGAGAATTTATTTTGCTTGGCTATACTTATTTGTTATAGGGATTTTTTCTTTCTTTTTTACTATGGCTTTGGGGAGTGGTGGAATGGAGAGAAAAGAAATACTTGTTAACTGAAAAAAATTAAATCCATAGGATTAGGGAAAAAAAGAATTGAGTCCCCATATTTGGAATTCATTAAGTGGAAGATGGATCCCTATATGTCATGATTTTTTTACTGCTTGAGGTAATAATTGGACTAAATGACCCCTAAGATCTCTTCCAGTTTTAAGATTTTATGATTGGGGGGGATGTCAGGAATAATTGGGGAAAACTTTTTAGAAGGTGTGATTCTAGAAGGTCATGATGGGCATAGGTCAAAAAGAAAAGGGATAGGATGGCATCTTGGGTGTATTAACACACATGTACTCTAGCTGGCTTCTGCAGACCCAGTTGTTAAGTTTGGGGAAAACCTTTTAAGACACTCATTTGAAATTCTGTTTTTTCTTTACAATGGTGATTTTATTTGCTAGAACAAAATACTTCCCTGCTTAGTAGGTGGTCTGGCTACAGTGCCTAATTCAATCTTTCATGAAATCTATCCCCTTGAATACAGTTTCCTGTTTGACAGTTATTAAATGCCTGGTTGCCACTAAGCATGAGCAAATCAAGGAAGACGCATCACTATCTGCAGACTCATTTAGCAATCAGGTATAACTGCTAGATAAATAACAAGGCAAGGTGATTTAGCTGAAGGATGGATGGCCAGTTGCTATAGGAATTGAAATGTGTACATTTGCCCTATTCATCAGCCCACTGGGGCAAATTCCAGGCTGCTTAGCCCAATTCACTCTTAGGCATGGCTTTTTAGTTCTCACTGCAGCTGAAGGATCATCCTTTTTGGAACTAAAATGCATTTTTTTCCTCCTCCACAACACACTTGGTGTTCCTTCTTATCCTCATTGCATAGCATCTGTTATTGGAGGGCTGTTCTTGGAGAATTTCCCTCATCTGCAACAAGGGTTTCTTAACCATCCCCCTCTACTATAAATGTGATAATAGGAATAATGAAACATAGGGATTGTCTCCTAGATTCTAAGGACTTAAATGGAACTCAGAAGTCAACTGGTTCAGCCTCTTCCTGATTGATGAATCTCCTCTTCAGCATTCCTGATAAGCAATCATTCAGTATGTTTAACCACCTACTGGGGACAGTCCTGGGCACAGAATCAGGAAGGATCTTTCAACACAGAATGTCAGAGCAAAAGGGACATTAGAATATAGAATATGCATGTAGAAGAGGTCTCTGTATATCATTTAGTTCAACCCTCTCTTTTTGTAGAAGAGGAAATATTGTCCCAGTAAAGGTAAATGGTTTTCCCCAAATCCAAAGGAGGATTATACTTGAACCAGGGTAAGAACATTGTTTTCTTCCTGAATAGGGATTCAATGCTGTTTCCATTGTACCCTACTGCTTATGTACTTTAGATTTGTCCTATACTAAGTACTGATAAAATTTCTTAGAAATAATCTAGGTGCTAAAAAGAAATGATGGAAAAAAGCAAACATGGGATATTTGAGAGATTTTAAAGGCAGGGGTGAGAGAGAGAGAGAGAGAGAGAGAGAGAGAGAGAGAGAGAGAGAGAGAGAGAAAGCAGAAGCATTGCAGGTAGTGAATCTGAGTAAGGAAGGTGTGGGAGGATTATTGATTGAGGCTAAATGTATTCCTCAACTGAATAATAATAAGACAAGGAATAAGATTGCGTAATGAGAGTAAGAAATCACCCAGATAGTGGGATGTTGGTTTGTTACCTCTACTGGTATTAAAGAAATACATTAAATCAGTCAGTTGAATAGTAAATATGTTTAAGTTCCAGGTTCTAGAATTCAGAATGGATTACCAAAAAAGCAAACAAACAATTCTTGGCAAAGTCATTGGCTTCCTTGTGGTTAAGGTTAAAAGAGGATTGGCTGCAAGCTGGAATAGAGTAGACTGCTTGTCCCAGCTCATGTCCCACTGGGCACATTCTCACCAAGTTATCTCTACCAGAATGAAACCCAGAGTAAGCATATACTTATTTTTCCCAATCTAAACCTATTTTTCCTCCCCTTCCATCTCTACCCCCAACTTTCCCAGCAGTGGCACAAAGAAACTGATTTTTAAAAATCACACAGGTATATAGTAGAGGAATTATTAAAGGTTATCAAAGGTTTGGTCTATCAGGCTGATATATTAAGCTCTCAGCTCGGTTATCTCTGCATGGTCACCTTAGGAACTGTGATGAATTGTAAAGAGAAATAGCCTCAGATTTAGGAGTCCTGGGTTCTAATCCTGACATTGCTACTTAGCGTGTGACTGTGGGTGAGACATCTAAAATCTTTAAGCCTTAGTTTTCTCATATGTAAAATGAAGTCATAATATACAACTTAATGACAAGTGTTATTGTGAGGAAAGGGCCCTTTGACCATAGTGCATTATTGGTCATTGGGATCACAGGACCATAGATTTAGAACTGGATGGTACTTTACTCCAATTCCTTCATTTTACAGATGAGGAAACTGAGGTTCAGTGAGGTTAAGTGCCTTTCCTAGGCACACCTGGATAACAAGTGGCAGAGATAAGGTTTAAACCATGTCCTTTGACTCTGAATCTAGGTTTCCCCTCCCCCCACCCCACTGATTCATTTATTCTGTCTTCCTAACCTCTATCTGAAATGGTTGGAATAGACAAAATAAATATAAGGACTATCTGTAGATTAGATTTGGGAACTTTTTACTATATAATACATTTGTAGCTCATTTTCCCTTTTGTCCCCAATCCTTTCTTATTGATTTAGAAGGAAGAAATTACCTCTCAACTTATTTTTGATTTCCATTGTTAACAATAATAAAAATGACATCAGTAATGATACCACAATTTCTATAATGTTTTATTGTTTACAGTGTACTTTTCTTGAAATGCCATAAGGTAAATGCTAAAAGATTCAATATTGCACCTATTTTACATATAATGAAACTGAATCTCATAACGGTTAACTGACTCATTACTGATCCTATAGTGAGTTAAGTGGTGAAATTATATCTCAAACTCAGGTCTTTTGACTCTGAGTCCATTTATCTTCCCACTACATTATGCTGAAAGCATGCCACAACAGAATTCCATGAACATTGAGAAAATCCACTGCATCCCTGTTCTATCCATCTCCTAAGATACCAAAGTTCAGCTTTGATCAGAGCTACACCTTGAGCCCCAGCTGTATTAACTCCCCTAAATATCACTGTGTTTCCTATCATTGTATTACTTTTGAAGTGTGGAGAAACCTCTATTTCTCTTATGGATCCACTCTTATCCATGGATATATCTATAACATCATTTGGCTTAACTAGGGTTTCTGTAAAACCAGCTTCTGGTATAAGTTGTGTCATGTTTGCACATGGGAGCACAAAGTGATGTTAGTCTCAGAAAGACCGACTTCTACTTAGCTTCTTACTGCTGCAGTGGATTCCACTCCTACCCCCAGCCCACATATATTCCCTGCCAAAGGAGAAAACCTGTAATGAATGGTGGGCTATGGCTTAGTGCTAATGAGCTATGGTCTATTCCAAAATGGCTCAAAGCTTAATCACTTAACCATTTTGTGAAGTTTAATCAAGACCTGGGATGACAGTCAATGGTTGCCCCATTGGAAGACAGGGACACTCATCTGGCTCCTTGACCATCCTGTCCAAATTTAATTAGCAATTATCTTGGCTTCATGATCCCTCACTCCTTGGCAACTCCAATACAGAATTAATATATTTAAGTTGTGATTTCGCCTCTCTCCTTCATGACTTGATTTTATTCAGTGTTTTTCCCCCAATTCCCAGTGTTTCATGAGCCTTCATGATGGTGAAATCTGTCATCAGATTAATAGTTTCATTAATGGTAAGATATAACAAAGTTATTCCAAAGGCAGATGGGAGTTTCTTTGGTCCTCTCTTCTCTTTTAATCTTCTTAGACTTCTTTTTTCTTGGTCTTAAGAGCAGAATTGATTTTAATGAAACCCATTTTGACTATTTTTGAACCCAGGAAGGAACATCCAAAGTATGTGACTTTTCTTTAGATCTCATACCAATAGGATCATCTGATCACTTCCATCTGGGACATAATGCAAGTTGTAAGGGAAGAGAGAGCATTCGGTTAAAGCTGAGTAGAATGGGTAAGATTTTCACTGGTGGAGATGGGAGACAGGTGGACAGTGCAGGCATAGGGGATGGTGTGAACAAAGATGTGGATGGACACAAGACAGGCAATATGAATTTGGGGAAGACAAAATGTTCAGTTTGGTTGGAATGTAATGTATATGGAAGATAATAATGTGAGAGATGATTAGAAAGGTTGAATCCAAATTGTGAAGGCCTGAATTTGGACTTTTGTGATTATGCATAATTCAAGGATGGATGTCTGCCTCATGGAATAGAGAACCCAAAACTCAGTTTAGAGATTATATCCATTTGCTGAGGACAACAAATAATGCCACGTTTCCTTTGTTTTTTTCATGGTCTGGGAAAACGAAGAACATCTTTTCATTTCTTGTGAAATTATTCACTAGATTTCAGAGGGGTCAGTTTGGAGTGGAAAAAGTTTTATCTGGGTTCTTGACCCTGCCTCTTACTAGCTGTGGGGCCTTGAGCAAGTCACATAATTTCTTTGAGTCTGGTTCTTTATTGAAGAAGTGACAAGAATAATACTAATCTTACCTGCTTTGTGGGGCTATTGTGAACAAACTGCTTTGTAAATTCTAAAGTACTCTATAAACGTAAGCTAATATTATTCTAGAAAACGAAGACAAGTTATGTTCACTAAGACTGCCTGCCTCATGTTCTGATACATTTTTAATATATAAGTCTGAAATGCAGTTCTACATCAGTATTCTTCATCTCCACTGACATTTTTGATAGCTTCAGATGGTGTGGTTAATGCCATGGCATCCGTCTTAGCTCTCTAACAACAGGCCAACTCCAGGCATAATTTAGGGTCTTGAACTCAGTAGCACGGTATTGCTTTAAGTCAGTATTTTATCTACAGGCCTGATGGGAATATTGCTTATGACAGTTTAATACAGCTATGGTATTATGGTCATTCATCTTCAGATATTGCCACCAATGCCATCCCTTTCCAGTGCCCCTAAATGCCACATTGAGCTATGGTTTCTGTTCAGGAAGAGAAAAGCCCACTGGTCCAGGAGAGAGGGTGAGAATTACAACAATACCATTTATACTATTTCCAAGTCCCTTTCTCGCATAAGCTTTTATCACTATACGTTATTTTCTTTAACCCCACCAGGACTTCTGAAGTCCTGAATTCCCTTGTGGGATCCTTGCTCAGAAAGAGGTTGCAGTTTTGCCTTTCAACATAGACAGTGAGAATTTCTGGTCAAACAGAAGCTAGGATGAACAGGATCAGTATTGACTTATCTAAGGGGCTGTCATAGGGAGATGGATTATTTGCTTTCTTTGCCCAAGAGAACAGAATTAGAGCCAATGAAGGGTAATGCAGGGAGTCAGACTTTGACTCAGTTCATGCAAGAGCTTCTTTATTGGGAAAATATTTCTTGAGCCACAGGGATTATTATTGGAGAATATACTCACATACCCCAATTTATTTAGAAGCTCTTATCTATGGAGGCTTACTTTGTTTCAAGTACTTTGCTATCACAAAACATGTTGTTGTGAATATGTTGGTGTATGTGGCATTTTTCTTTCTACCTTCGTCACTTTGGTAGCAGATCCTGAGCTTGGGATCTCTGGGTAAAAAAGATGTGGATGTTTTGCTCATTTTGTAAGCATGAACCTAGAATGACTGAAGCAGTTCACAGCTCTATCATTTCTATGTGTATCTTTTCACACAGCCCCTCCAATGTTGACTATTCCCATCTTTTGTGATCTTTGTCAATCTGCTGACAGTGGGGTGAAATCTCAGAGTTGTATTGATTTTCATTTATCTTAGTAATGATTTGGAGGGTAGCAAGATGACATAATAGATGGAACACTAGGCTTGGAATCAGGAAGATTCATCTTCATGAGTTCAAATCTGGCCTCAGATACTTATTAGCTATGTGATACTGGCAAATCACTTACCCCTGTTTGCTTCAGTTCCTTCTCTGTCAAATGATCTGGAGAAGGAAAGGGCAAACCAATCTAGTATCTTTGCCAAGAAAACTCCAAATGGGGGCATGAAGAGTAAGACACAACTGAAATGACCCAATACAACCACCACCAAAATGATTTGGAACAATCTTTTATATGGTTGTTAGTCTTCGCAATTCTTCATTTGAAAATGGTTTATTGTATTTCCTTTTCCCACTTAATGAAATAGTAACTTAACAAAGAGATACAGGGGCAGCCAGGTAGCATAGTGAGTAAGAGCACCAGCCCCAGTGTCAGGATGACCTGGGGATCGAATCCAGGCTCAGACACTTAGCACCCACCCAGAAACTACCTGGCTGTGTAACCTTGAGCAAATTACTTAACCCCAATTGGTTAGGGGCGGCCAGGTGGCTCAGCAAGTAAGAGCACCGGCCCCAGTGTCGGGATGACCTGGGGATCAAATCTGGGCTCAGATACTCAGCACCACACCCAGAAATAACTGGCCTTGCAACCTTGAGCAAGTTACTTAACCCTGATTGCTTTTAATAAAAAAAAAAGAAAGAGATACAGACTGGACCTGTGATTTCATCAGTAAAGAAAGCTATTGGGCAAGGAAACTCCCTATTCAATGTACCGCAGTGTCTTCCATTCAACTTATAGTTTTAGAGAGTTACCTAACAGTGGTGTCACACACTCAAATAGAAATATTTTTTTTCCTGGCCAAATATTGACTTAGAAAACCATATATTTACATTGTCTATGTGGTATTGTATTCTTTAAAATTAATTTTTGTTAAACATTTATATTTTAATCTGATTCCTGCTACATTCTGAAGGCCCTCTTTTTGCAACTTTTACATCTTTGGTCTAGAACACTGAGAACTTAAATAAGTTGCCCAGGGTTGCACAGTCAGTATTGGGGCAGATATGAGAACCTGGGGCTTCAGGTTTCAAGGCCAGCTCCCTATTTTCTACATTATGCTACCTCTCTTAAGAGATTCTAGAAATGGAAGGACTGCCTTGAAAGGTCTGATTTTCAGTGGACAATTTGAAAGTAAGGCAGAGTGGTCAACTTTTAGGAATGCTTTAGAGGAGATTCATAGTTCAGATAGAGGAAGAACTAGACTTCTAATATTTCTGTAAGATTTTATGATTTCTTATGAAGAAGTGAGTTCCCTGTAATTGGAAGTGCTTGAGTATAAACTGTACCACCATTTGATGGGGAAATGGTCAAGAAGATTCTTACCCTGAGTATAGGATATGCTAGATCACTTCTAATGTCACTCATAACTCTAGGATTTCATGATTCTTAGGTTATCCCAGGGGTAATGGGCAGATATCCTTGCTGGAATGTTGATTAGCTTGTGAGTTACAATCCTTAGGAGCTGAAATGAATTTAACCAAATTAAAATGTACTTATTCTTCTTTAAAATGATGATAATAAGTCAAATTCTACCTACTTCACAGACCTTCTAGGAGGATTAAAACAACTTAAGGGTGGCAGTGAAAGTATTTGAAAAGTCCACATGTTTTTGCTTTTGAGGAGTGCCCATACATATCTGGCACTTTGAGGCCCTGGAAAGCCCCATTTGGAGGGTACAATACACTAAAAACCTACCATCACCAAAACCACACAATCACTAGGATGTCTGTCCACTCATCATAAAACCCTTGCTCCCACAAAGTGGAAGTCTCCCAGGCCCCTCCTTTTCATTCATACAGTCTCCAATCTCTAGAACATAGAAGAAGGAAAAGGAGAAAAAGACCATCTACACCTGGGTTACCTTTTAAAGTTTAAGGAAGAAGCTTTGGAAGCTTTAATATGGAAGAAAGATATTAAGTTTGGGTGCCAAGACTGGCATTGAGAGGGTCACAAAGAATAATAGATATGATAGAAGTGAAAGTGGTATGTGATAAAAAAATGTCAAATATAGACTCTTAAAGAAGAAACTTTGAGAAAAGCCAGGTCCTGGCAGAGATACAAAGTTTAAATAGGACAGAGTTCCTATCCTCATGTAGGTTATAGTCCAAGGCAAATATGCACTAATTACTGTAATAAATTGTGTTGCATAATAAGTACATTAAGGAATTATAAAATGACTGTGTGTTGCCTGAGAGGGATGCTCATTACTAAATTGGAAAATAAGGGAGGCCTTTATAGAAAAGATATTTTTTTTTTTGCTTTTTTTTTTTTGGAGGGGGAAGGTAGGGCAATTGGAGTTAAGTGACTTGCCCAAGGTCACATGGCTAGTTTTTTGTGTTAAGTGTCTGAGGCCGGATTTGAACTCGGGTCCTCTTGACTCCAGGGCCGGTGCTCTATTCACTGCGCCACCTAGGGGCCCTGAAAAGATGATATTTGACTTGAGGCTTTAGTATGAACTGAAATTCAATTTAACAAGAACTTCTTAATAATGAGAAACACCTCAAATTGGAATGAGGTGCCTGCCTTAGTTTCCTCATCAGTAAAATGGAGATAATAATGGCACCTTCCTCCCAGGGTTGTTGTGAGCTTCAAAAGAGAGAATAATTGTCAAGTGCTTAGCATAGTGCCTAGCAATAGTAAGTGCTATATAAATGTTAGCTATTATTATTAGCATTATTAGCTATTGATTGAGTTTCAAATCAATAGAGGTCTTCAGAGTATGAATGATCTCCTGTCAATTATATTATAGAATAGATACACTTATGGGATGAACTAGATGTTTTCTAAGGTTCCTATTAAGTAGGGATTCTGGGATCCTTGTATCTTTTCATGATCTCTATCTCTAACTACTACTACTTCTTCTTTCTCCTCCTCTTTCTCCTCCTCCTCCTTCTCCTCCTCCTCCTCCTCTGGGGGAAGGCGGGGAAATTGGGGTTAAGTGACTGTAATTAAATATCTTCCCTGCCCCTAGGCTAAAGTGCACCTGGAGCCTGGGGTGGGAGGCTTGTTTTTCAGTAGATACTTTTTGATTGGCCAGTGAATCAATAAGTTTGTTACATTCTCTGAGCCAGGAGAAGGCTATATAAGCCCTGATGTGTAGCTTTGTTTTGGGGCTCACTTTGAGAAATGTTCTGTGATTTGATCTGGATTCTAGGAAGCCATTGTTGAGAGCCCCCCCTCAGCTTTGAAAAACCCAGATGCTGATTTGGTATGGATGTAATGGTTGAACAGTTTGGGAAGCTGTCTACTTGATCTGTTTCTGTCTTGATAATTCTGTCTGTATACTCTGAAGTTCGGGATGCTGACCTTTCCCCCCTGAACTAGGTAAAGGTGTATGTTTGACTGATTAAAGTATGCTTGTTAACCCATTTTGAGTTGCTTTCCTTTATCAAAGCAGATCTAAGAACCTGTATTGGCAACGACCCTGGGGATGCTGGGGTGCTTGCTGCTACAGTGACTTGCCCAAGGTCACATGGCTAGTAACTGTTAAGTGTCTGATGCTGGATTTGAACTCATGTCCTCCTGACTCCAGGACTGGTGCTCTATTCACTGTGCCATCTAGCTCTCTCTCTATTTTCTTCGTAAAGGAACTTCAGCTTCCTTGTATTGTCTCTCCATCCTGCAGAAAGAATAATTTTCTCTTCTTCTACCTCTTTTCCTAAAAGGCCTCACTATATCCCTCTTCTTTGCTTTCAGACACTCTGAGAGCTGAATGGGTTCTATAGCACTTCACTTCTGCAAGGGAGGCTATGGGGACTCATTAGAGCCTTCTCAACTCTCCACATCTCTAACCCTATCTTCCCTTTCTTTCCTTTTCTCCCTCCCCCTTCACTCTCTTTGTCCTTTTCTCCCCCACTCACCTCCATGCTTATTTTTGTCCTCTCCCATTCAGCATTGTAATTTGTAATTTAGAACCATTTCATCCTTTTAATTATTAATTTTTGCCAGTTCAATCAGCCTATTGGGAAATGTGCTATTTCAATGTAATTCTTCTCTCTCTTTTTTTTTCTCTCTCTCTCTCTCTCATCTGTAGGGTTAGTGTTAAAAGGTATCATTCCTATTAAAAGATCCTATTTTGGGTTAAAATGTTCCATTTTATTAACTTAAAATTTCCTCAAATAGTTCATATTATGTACATTTTAATTTTAAATATTTGTAGGAAACCAGCTGATAAGGGGATTTTAGAGAATTCTTTAACCCCCAAAAGCAGTTCTAGCAACTCATGAATTAATTTTGTTTCCTGAGAGGTCCTGAATCCCCTTGATCTTAGTTAATCTTTTCTACCTCAAGAGAGATTAGTAGCAAATTTGAGGACCAGAAAGTCACTGGAGAAAACATTTGAGACCTGTGTCAATACAATTACTTATCCTGAATCTAAGTTGTCTATAACCTCTCCAGTGAAGATGTTGGGAATTCACCACATCACTGCCTCATGCAGATACTTGGGAGTATATGAAGAGTTTGTTTCACAGACTATCAGAAAAAAAAAAATTGTTGAGCTATTGAATTCTGCCTCAAAATTTCTGTGAAACAGCTTGTTTTTTTTTTTAAAATTAAGCAATCAGGGTTAAGTAACTTGCTCAAGGTTACATGGCCAGGTGTTTCTGTGTGGGTGCTAAGTGTCTGAGCCCGGGATTCGATCTCCAGGTCGTTCTGACACTGGAGCCGGTGCTCTTACTCGCTGTGCTACCTGGCCGCCCCAAAACAGCTTGTTTTTCAAAGGAGTCAGATTATCTGGGTTTCAGTAACAGAGAGAGCATTTTTATAGTGAAGGCATTCTGTAAGTCAGAGTTGAAGGTTTTAGTATTGAGAATGCTGAAGAAGAACTTCATGGGTCATGATGCTCAAATCTTAACACGAGAAGACTGAGAGCTGTGGGACAATTCCAAGAAACAGTAGTCTGTTTTTCTCGAATTCATGGGACAAGTATATAACTAATACATTAGACCATTATTCTTGTGGCAGAATTGGAGTTGATATTGATGGTGAGTAAGGAGGAGGAGGGCAATGAAAGTAAGTAGTTACTCTAACTTTTCATCTTCAGTTTCAATAAAGGGCACATGCTGTGAGAAGCAGCAGGGAAAAGGAAAAGACCAGAGAGGTTTTTCCATGAGTTACTGGGTATTCCCACAAGAATCTTATCAATGGTGAGATATATGAAAGTAGGAAACTTCAGTCATTTTTTCCAGGGCTGTCATACAAAGAATACATAAAACATCAAAAACTATTTTCTGGGGTGGCCAGGTGGCTCAGCGAGTAAGAGCACCAGTTCCAGTGTTGGGACGACCTGGAGATCGAATCCCGGGCTCAGACACTCAGCACCACACCCAGAAATAACTGGCCGGGTAACCTTGAGCAAATTACTTAACCCCAATTGCTTAAAAAAAAAACTATTTTCTAATCTAATTCATACAAAATATTTATTGAGTGCTTGCTATATGTAAGATGATAAGGTAGGATCAGATGCAGGGTGGTATGTGTGTATTTGTATGTTTATGTGGAGGGAGAAGGAAGGAGGGAGAGAAAGACAGGGAAGAGAGACAAAGAAATAATAAGGTAGAGGAAAGGAAATGAACCAACATGTGGAGGTAGGAGGTAACATATCAAGTTTAGGGAACAGCTAATAGCTAATTTTAAATTAAGGGGAGTCATGTGAAATAAGGCTAAAAAATGAAATGGCTAAACCCCTATTGAAGATAAACGGTTTTCAAAAGAGGAATTACACATGATGAACATCCATCTAAAAAGTATCCTAAATCACTAACAACAAGTAAAATGAAAATTAAAAGAACCCTGATATTTTACCTTGTACTCAGAAAAAATGGCAAAGGTGACAAAAAAGGAAGTAATCAATAAGTTGTGGGAAAGCAGGTACATCAATATATTATTGGTGGAGCTATGAACTGGTACAGCCATTCTGTATAACAATTTTGAATTATGCAAATACAGGATCTAAAATGTCAGCCCTTGGTCATCTTTGCCTTGTCTTCTCCTTTGACCCTGAAATTAAACATATATCCCCTAACATGGTCACTGACAAAAAGAAAGTCTCTGCATGCAAGGGTATATTTTTGGTATTTTTTTTTTTGTGATAGCAAAGTGCTAGAGACAAAGAAGATATCCATTGATTAGGGAAGAACTAAAGAAATAGTGGCACATGGATATAATGGAATATTACTGTGCTATAAGAAATGAAGAGCATGATGAATATAGAGAAGCATGGAAAGACTTAGATTAACTGATGCAAAGAGAAGTAAGAAGAATCAATAAACAATACTACAACAATGTAAAGAACCACAACATAGTGAAAAATAAATGTTGCAAAATTATAATAACCAAGATTGGACACAAAGAAGATGATACATCCCCCCAGTGATTTCAAAGAGCGGGGTCTCAGTGTGGAACATTGCATGAAAGTCAAATTTTTTCTATGTGTTGATTGTTTTTACTGAAGTTTTAAAATTTCCTCTTAAAAAAAAAGCTTTGTTATAAAAGTTGGCTCTCTGGTAGGGGCTGAGGGGAAGGATTCTGAGGTGAATATAGGCAATATAAAAACAGATGATATCAATAAAAAGAAAAAAAGACAGCACAAATAATTTTGCAACTGATTATGGAAGACTTTATATACCATGCTAAGGAATTTGTATT
This sequence comes from Petaurus breviceps papuanus, assembly GCF_028583685.1. Classification (NCBI taxonomy): domain Eukaryota; kingdom Metazoa; phylum Chordata; class Mammalia; order Diprotodontia; family Petauridae; genus Petaurus; species Petaurus breviceps. The sequence continues at coordinate 31,832,038 of NW_027186372.1, read as the reverse complement.
TTCTCCTGGGGCAAGAAGGAGCTGCTAAAGGTTTTTGAGCAGGAGTATGGCATGGTTAGATCTCTGGCTTAGGAATTTATTTCACCAACCTTAGAATGATGAATTGGAGTGCTGGCAGACGGAAAGCAGAAAAAAGCCAAAAAGCCATTAATATCCTATTGCAATAGTCTGGAAGAGAGATGAAGAAGGCCTGGTAGGGGCACACTCACTTTGAAGGGGGAGAAAATAAGAAAAAGAGCCATTGGATGGTACTGAGAAAACACAGACATAAGGTTAGGAGGGGAACCAGAAGACAGACCAACATGGAAGCCAGGGAGATGAAAGTATTCCAGAAGAGGGGATTGTCAACAATGTTCAGTATCCCAGAGAAGTCAAGGCGGCGGGGGGAGTGAGATCTAAAGAGAAGGCCCATTAAAACGAACAACTAAAAGTCCATTGTTGATCTTTAAGAGAATAATTTCAGTCAAATGGTAGCTTTAAAAAACAAATTATAAGGGGGTGGGGAGTTCTAGAAATTTTGCTGTGAAAGGGGAGTGCATGTAGAAAGAAAATGAGAGAGGAGAGAGAGGAGAGGGGGGGAGAGAGAGAGAGAGAGAGAGAGAGAGAGAGAGAGAGAGAGAGAGAGAATATAAAGCATTTTAAGTGATTATTGTAAAATAATTGTACTAGTTGCTAGAGATACAAATAGAAAAGTCAGGCAGTCTGTATTCTCAAGAAGCTCATGGTCTAATGGGAGAGACCACATATATGGAAGGTTAAAGCTGCAAGCCAAATGGGAAGCCTCATGGTCTTTAGGGTTCTGTGGCAAATCAGGTGGTAATAATCCCATCACCTGATAAAACTATACCAGTGTTTGATGTTGAACCATCTGACAGTACCAAGGCCTTTGATAATAAGAACTTTCTTTTTTGAATTTTCAATGGCTATGCTTTTAGCACTGTCAGGAACAGTCTCCAAGCTGCAACTTCTCAAGATGAAGGCTGTGACCCTGGGCTAGAAGCATTGTTATTGCCAAGGCTCTTGGGTTCAGGGTCCTGGGTTGTCTCTAGCAGTGTCCAAGCAGAAATAGTGGTGAAAGCAGTGTTGGTGGTGTGACTTGCCTGGCGTGTATACTGCCTCCTTTCTTTCCCTCATGGTGCATTGCTGTTCAGATAGGCTGGCCTGCCTTCCAGGTGAGTGGCAGTTCGTTGGAAAATGGTGGTAATAGTGGTCTCCATTTTCATAGGAATCACTTCCCTGGATGATGCTTGTGAGGTCTGCACTGGAAGTAGAACCTGCCCCTACTAGGGCTCTTCTGCCCATCCAACTGTTGATGGCAATTAGCAGCAGCTGTGCTGATGGTGATGCAGAAGGTGGGCTTCTTTCCCATAATGATTTCTCCCCTAGATGAGGGCTACAGGGACTGGGCTAGAAGAAAATCTAGTGGCCTAGAGGATACCAATATTTCCAATACTCTTGGGTTCAGGGTCCTGGGTTTAGTTAGAGAGAATATAAAAATATATCAGCAAGAAATAATTAAGTATCTACTACATGCAAAGCACTAATCAAAGAAGTGGAGATACAAACGCAGAATGAAATAGTCTCTGCTTTCAAGGAGCTTACATTCTATCACTGAAAAGAGCTTGTGCATAGTTAAGTACAAACAGAACAAACACAAAATATTTACCAGGTAGTCTAAGGGGAAAAGGTACTGGCTATTGAAACAATCAGGAAAGACTTCATGGTCTGTCTTGAAGAAAGTGGGAAATTCCATGAGGAGAGGAGGGAGAATATTGTGAATATGAATGAGATCAGGATTAGAATAAATATTCTTTCACCATTTCAGTATTCTGCTAAAGGAGGGGAATGGTAGATGATGGTATCAAGGACACAGGTGGAGTGGTAGTGGCAAACCTAAGCAAGGAAAATGACTTCATCCCCTGAAATTAAAGCAAAAAGAAAGACTGGATGAAGATTTAGAGAGGTTTTGAGGTTAAGAAGAGGGGAGAAATGGGAGCTCAGGACTAATAGCCTCAATCTTTTCATTAAGTAGAAAGCAAGGTCATTTGTTGAAGGAAAGGGCAGCAAGGGTAGACTTGATAAGACAGGAGATGTCTTAGAACATTTACTGTAGGGATTTTAGTAGTGAGCCAATCAGAGCTAAATAAAAGGATTGCCTGCAGTCGTGAGGGCACACATGCTGTTAGAAAGGATGGATTTGTAGTAGAGCTATCTGTAAGATTTCAGGACTTTTGGAGTAGTCAGTGATTTGGGAGACAGAGCAAGGAAGGCAGATAGAAACTAGGACCTAGGATTGAGGATTAGGAGGATGTGAAAGGCAGAAAAATGAGAAAGCTGGGGTTCCAAATGTGGATGGAAAGACTGGAACTTCTTGAACTGATTGTATAATCCAGATTGTGAATTGAAGAGAGTGAAGACAAAAAAGAGGTAATTGACTAGGAAACAGGGAGGGGCTGAGAGTATGAGAATTCATAATAAAGTGTAAGGGAAGTTGAGATAGTAGAAGAGGCAGAATAATAGGCATGTATAATCAGAAAGAATACTTTCAGAATTTTAGATCTTTTAGGCAGAAGCATTTTTGGTGATGATGAGGTCTAAGGCATAGACAACATTTATATACCCATAGGTACAGGTAGGCAGAGGTGGAATGGAGATGGATGTCATGAGAATTGAGGCTGATGAATTGCAAAGCTAAGATATTTTCAGTGTCATCAATTTGAATTCACCAAGGATGAGGGCAGGTGTTGGAACAGTCTAAAAGTCAGACATTTAAATCATGGAGGAAAGAAGGGTGACCTGAAAATTAATGAAAGCATCTAGGAAGATGTGGGTCTTTTAATACAAAATATGTTCTCATATTCCTAGATTAGTATATTATCCTCCAAGAACTTCCTCTCAGCTGGCCATATAACAATCCTTTCTAAAGTCTAAGCTGATAACTAAGCTCTGGGATCATAACTAAGGTGTGAGGTGATAACTAAGGTATTGACTCACAGCTTAGGTTATGAGTTAGCTGACGACTAGCTAACTGAAGAGTTAGCTATTGTGAGGAAGACGTGACTCTTGCATTTTTTAATGGTGGATATGTAAATTATAGAACATAGAAGGTGAGAATGGAAAGGGAGCCTTACACATCACATTATTGTAAGCTGGACCTGATTGTTACAAACAAAACTATGTGAGGCCAGAGAATAATAATTTCCTAAATGCCAATTTGCAGATTGTAAAGGAAACAAAAGTATAGGAAAAAGTCAATTGTGTGTTTTTGATTTTCTAGACCATCCTCATTCTTCCCTGCCTAGCAACTTGGCAGGCCCCCAGGCTGCTCCAAAGCTAATGGAGCTGCAAATTATTAGTTATGAAAAAAATGCTTTTAGACTCCCAAAGGAAGCATAGTAAAAAAGACCTTGGAACTGGTGGCAGAAGGTACCTAAGTGTTGCCATTTATTAGCTGTGTGACCTTGGACAAATTAAATGCATTTTACTAACCTCAGTTTACTCCTCTATACAATGGGAATGGTTGCAAATCACGCTTTCTGGGGTTGCTTCTCTAATTCCTACTTCCACGAGTGTATTGCATACCCAGAGTGATCATTCCTTCTTTCTTAAAGGTTCTAGGGCTAACCTTGAGGGCTCTGTAGTTTCTAGTATAGGCACTCACAAAACATCGTCTGCTGTGCTTCTCAGTTTTAAACAACCTATTGACATCAATAAGCTTTTACAAAAGAGATAATAACTTAGAAGGCATAGCAAAGACAGAGGTCATGAAGTATCTCCCAACTGGGAGTCTACCTTCTTTCTAAATAAATATTCTTCCTGGGGACAATGGGCTCAAATTTAAAGTACATGCATGTGAAGAGCATGTGGGACTGAGGAACACCTTGTGACTCAGCTCATGCCTTCTTTTTCTTCTGACCCAAATTAACTTGGGACTAGACATGAGCACTGGATAAATGGCTCTCATACTTCTCTGGGATAGATACTTATAGGGCTTCATGTTTCAGTAAATTTAGAGTATCCACCGAAATGTTCACATGGACTATTTGTGCCCGACTTGTGGTAGAGCATTCCGAGCTCATACTGGTCTGATCAGCCACAGTCAGACACATTGAAACTTGACTCTAGCTAGTGATGTCATTTTGGCCTTCTTCAAGAACAAAGGACAACACACAATCGACATGTCAATCCACTGCTGGGCTGGGTCAAGCATGTCAATTGACTGTTCTATTCACTGGACTTAGCTGTTTTTGCTAATGAATTTGGTTGCCCTTGGGACCTTGGGTGGCTTTGATGGATCACTTGATCTCACTGGTTGACTGGCCTCTCCTCTCTCAGTATATGTATTCACCTAAGATCATAATCCCTCTTCCCCCATAAATATATATCATGGCAGCATTGTTTACGTTGGGTGGGGGGGGGGATGGCTAGCTTAACACCCCTCCTAAACATAACACAATTTTCTGAAAGCCTCTAGGAAAGAGACTTAGAGATGTCTGCTTGAACCTTTTGTATGTACCCAGAATTCCAAACAGCCTATTCTGAATCATCAGTGCTTCTATTTCTAAAGCTAATTTGAAGGCTTTTCACCATCCTATAGTGTTTCACCTGTGCTATCATGGCTAAAATTAGGTTCAACAAGTCTTTAAGCATAGGATTGAAACTAGGCAGGAAATATTTGTTCATGTGCCATGTGACCCATCAGGAAGGGTAAATTTGGGCATGGTCCAAGGGCTGGGTCCTTACTGGCCAACCTCCCCCTTTATACATGCCTGTTTGCCAGGGTTATACGAGGCAGGTGTTTAGTAAACTGTAAGTTATAATGTAAATGGGATTCAATGTTGTGGTTTTTAATTTTTATTATTATTTTTTGGACTGGATCTATGATTTCATGGTTATAGGAAATTCCTGGTGTGAAAACTCAATAAATTATTATTCTATTTATTATTGTTGGTTTAATCAATCATTATCTCATTTTCACATTTATTGATAGAATAAAGATAAAATAGTCCTTAGATAGTTTCCTATTCTGCTATTATTCTTTTACATATGATACTCATTAGATTATTATTGCACAGGTGGGTAAAATGCTTTTTTGTGTTTCAATAAATGTTGGAATGTATACACTTCTTCTATAGGCTTACTGAAAGGCTTTTCTGGACAACTTAAATAGTAGAGGCAGAATGATGAAGATGGTATGTACCTCATCTTATTCCCATGTGTTTTGATTTCCTTTGCTAAATTTTTATATTTTGAAGCTTTTTCAGTTTGTATAGCTTTGTGTAGATTATGAAGATTTGATATGCCAATGTCTATGAAAACCATAATTGCTATTCTTTATTTTTATGGATAGATGTTATATCAAGCAAAAGTGGGTAAGAATTTTGTCTATGATTATGTGCTTGCTCTTGTTTTGTCTATTTATTTAATTCCTGAGGTCTATATTTTTAGGAAATGGTTTTTATTATGTCAGTTCATGAAAGATCGTAAGTTTCTGATATAAAATTTCAGCCACCAGGTTTTGCACTGGTAGGTATTTGGTAGGTGCTAAACTTTTGTAGCCTATGATGATATGTTACAGTTTTGACCATTTTTTTCTGTGTTCTCGGCTTTATTTAAAAGATCGGGTTCCCTAAGGAGAATCTTTCTGTACTTATGGCAAGGACCTTATCTAAATTGCCATCATTGTAAACCCCTCTCTTTCTATAAACAAATCCACATTATTAGACTATTTCTTTGATTCTTTGTTGACATATTTTTGACTGAATTTATGTGGATGTTACCTATGGAGAGTCTTTTTATTATTCATTTTCATCTTTCTCTTCAATGGAGTCAAGATAGAAATGGTTCTGTGACAAATCATGGTTTTTCTGTTATTCTTTTATATCTAGTTTTTGACTATCATGTAGGTGGATAAAACACTTAATTTTGAATACAGTTATTTGGGAGGCAAATACATCCTCTTCAGACTTGCTGAAAGTATCTTTGGAGCTACTTTTACAGTCAAGAGAGCCATAGGGATGGTTTTTTACATGGTTTTAATTTCTTGTGATATGTCTCTATATTTTGGGAGCATTCCATTCCACATAGTTTTTGAGCATTTAGTATGAAAATATCTATTACAAGTTATTCTTAAATTTTTATGGGCTAATATTAGGGCGAGATGCTGATGGATTGTAGTTTTAATTGTTATAATGATGTGTTTTATTTTTTGAATTTTTAAGGATATTCTAAGGTTTGTATTTGTAGCTCAGGTATTTGTCATCTGTTAGATTATGAAGAATTGCAAACATCTTACATTTAATCCTGTCTTTCTAGCTATTGGGTAGGCACTAAAATTATAGTGATTTTTCAGTGATATGCTACCCATTTCCTACCATTTTCTCACAAAATCTTCACCTAATCTTAACCAGGATTATTAAGAAAGATTTTTTCTTATTTTTGGTAGCAATGACTCTATCCCATATCACTAGTATAAATCCCTCCATTTCTGTAAGAAATCAGCTAGAATAATGCATTTGTTAAAATGCTCTTTTATTACAATCCATATGTATGTTGGTCATATAGGACTTTTTGGTTCCATTCTTGGATCTTGGCTATGTCATAGTCTCCATCTCAGAGTAAGACACTAACCATTATATCCAATAAGTCCATTGACATAAATCCATCACTGGCCTTTGTTCCTCCTCCTCCTCCTCCTCCTCCTCATCATCATTACCATCATTGTTTCTGGAGACTAGAACACTTCTCTGAGGTTCTAATCCCTCTCAGGGAAGAAATGATCTCCCTTAGTAGAGATAGCCCAGTGGTGCAGTGGATAGAATTCTGAGCCTAGAATTAGAAAGACCTGAGTTCAAATCTGTACTCAGATACTTTCTAGCTGTGTGATTGTGACCAAGTCACTTAGCTTCTGTTTTCCTTAGTTTCCTCAACTGCAAAATGAGGATAGTAACGACACCTACCTCACAAGGTTGTTGTGGCGATCAAATGAGATAATATTTGGAAAAAATCACATGGCAGAGTGACTTACACATAGTAGGTACTACATAAATTTCCTTCCTTACTTGTTTACCATGGGTGCCTTTGGAATTATCAGTATCCTTTCCAGATATGCACTTTGAAAATGCAAATAATTCTACAGAAATAAATCATTAAGTGGTTATCAGCTTCTAACATCTTTGTAAGAATTAGTCTATTGCCTCAGACACTTAACACTTACTAGCCATGTGACCTTAGGCAAGTTACTTAACCCTAATTGCCATGCCCTCCCCCTCCAAAAAGCAAAAAAAAAAAAAAAAAGAATTTGTCTATCATTTGATATTAACCAAATCACATTAAGGGAAGCAGAATTTTAGCCCTATTTAAGCAAACAATAAGTAAGCTAAAATCCAGAGGGAGAAGGTAGTGGTTGACTTAGGATAATACAGTAGATAGAGACACCTATGTGGTACAGAGAGTAGAGCACTGGATGTAGATTCAGAAAGACCTGAGTTCAAATTCATACTCAGATACTTTTTCTAGTCTCAATTTTCTTGTCTATAAAATGGGGATAATGATATTCTCCTGCCTCCTAAGGTTTTTGTGATGGTTAAATAAGAAAACATTTCTTATATGTGGTGTAAATTTTAAAGCATCATATAAATGACATTATTATTGTTGATGTTATTATCATTTTCAGCATTATATAAATATAACTAGAACCTAAGTCTTCTGTTATCCAAACTTTAGGGGTCTTTCTACTGAACTCACAAAGGATCAGACACTATAGGGAATCTGGTTATATTAATAATAATTTATGGTAACTCAACAGATCATAAAACTGTAAAATTCTAGAACTGCAAAGGGACATAAAAAATAAACTGCTAAAATTGGACTGGGGAACTTGGATAGAGCAGGGGATAGAGTATTGGGTCTCAAGTCAGAAGACCAGAGGTCAGATTTGACCTCACATACTTCCTAACTGTGTGACCTTAGGCAAGTCCCTTAATCTTGTTTGCCTCAGTTTCCTCATCTGCAAAATGAGCAGGAGAAGGTAATGGCAAGCTACTTCAGTGTCTCTGCCAAGAAAATCCAAAAGGGGTCATGAAAATTTGAACATGACTGAACCTACTCAACAACAAAGAACTGGAATAAGGCTTAGAACATAGAACACAGAGTTCAAAGCCATCAGGGATTTTGATTCACCTTTTTTTACATATGAGGAAACAGATACAGAGAAGGGAAGTGAGTTGCCCAAGGTCACACAGCTAATTAATGTCCCAAACAGGAATAGAACTAATGACCTTTGACCCCCATATTTATTGTGTACCTTATGTTGTGCTCTTGCACAGATGTTCCATTTTCCCGTATCTGTCTCCTGAACTAGGCATTACATCCTACAGCATGTCTTCCCCAAATTGTTGATGAATTGATATTCATGTTTTTACCACCTTCTTCCATAGCATATATCATATTTGACTATTTTGCATATGAATTTGCATCAGATACCACCCATGCAGTTCAACCCAGTAATTATCCTGGCGAATGAAGCAGCATTAACAGGTAAACTAGACAGTAAATTAAGTTGTAAAATATGCAATATCACAGAGCAGCAAGAACCCTGCCCTGGCTTTCCAAGCATCATGCAAACTAAGGGAGAACATTTGTTTCCAAACAGGAGCCATTCCACCAAGCAGGGGTCTAAAACTTTCCTTGTGTCAATGACTGCATTGGCAGTCTGGTGACACCAATGGAACCTTTTATAGAATTGCATTTTAAATTCATAAAGTTAAATACATAGATGGCAGCTAGGTGGCCCTGTGGATAGAATCCCAGACCTGGAGTCAGGAAGAATTAACTTTCTGACTTTAAATTTGATGTCAGATACTTCTTAGCTGTGTGACCCTGGACAAGTCACTTAACCTTGTTTGTCTCAGTTTCCTTATCTATAAAATGAACTGGAGAAGGAAATGGAAAACCACTCTGGTCTCTTTGCTAAGAAAATGCCAAATGGAGTTACAAAGAGTTGGAAATACCTGGAAAACAACTGAACCAAAAATACTTGGGATTATAAAGGAAGCCAATTTTATTGAAACACCATCATCAAATGTTTTTTTCTTTAAAGTTCATGATCCCCTAGCTTATGAGTCCCTGGAAGGGCATTTGGAGTCAGACATAGTCTTAGCTTTTATATTTGTTCATAATCTTTGTAATGCCTACAGACCTGTTGTGAGGTAAATGTGACTTGTAAACCTTAAAGAATACATGTGTTAGTGATTTTGGACAAGTCAATCCATCTCTTCCAACCTCAGTTTCCTCATCTGCAAAACAGGAATAAAATTGGAACTCTCTACTTCAGAGGATTATTGTAGAAAATGTTTTTAAGCTGTAAAGCACACACACACACACACACACACACACACACAAACTGGACCTGTTATTACTACTGCCTCTGGTGGTAGTGAAAACAGGCTCAGAAAATAGCTCACAGGGACAAGGAATGATGGTACCAGAGGAGATGAACAGAAACACTACCCATTTTCTGTGGAGACAATTTGATAGTCTAAGAAAACAACTGAATAGGGCAAACCATAAATTCTTTTTCCATTTTGTTTTGGGATGGGGGCAAGGTTTTGTTAGGATTTCAGAGGTTTCTCAGCAGTTGTATTGAAACTAGTAAAATATCTGGATGGCCTAGCACAAAGAGCCCTGGTCTTTGAGCCAGGAAACATATATTCAAGTTCTTTCTCTGCCGTTTATTAGCAATGGTACCATAGTCACTTCACTCTGAACCTTGGATCCTTCTATAAAATGAGAAAAATAATACTTTTCCTACTTCCTGAAATAATGTTAATCTGGAAGAAAATTTCTAGTAGCCCCAGAACAAAGCCCAGCTCTTGTCCCTGTTCTGTTTAAATTCTTTATCAATGACTTTGATAAAAGCACAGATGTGATGATTTTCAAATTAGCTGATGGCAGAAAGCTGGCAGAGATTGGAGGAATTTGGGGAGAAAATTTAGCAAGATGTTATTTATCAGGAATAAATGTGAAAGTCTCACACTGAGATTTAGAAAGCCAATTTGACAAGTATAGGATGGCGGAGGTATAATTAGACAAGAGTATAAGTAAAAAAAAATCTGGGGTGTTTGGAGACTTCAAGATTAATAGATATTCTAGGTTATCCAGTGACCTCCCCACCCCCACTTCAACCGTTTCCTTTTTTAATACTCACCTTCCAAAATAATTTCCTTGCAGAAGCCAGCTGGGATCTCAGATTTCCATTATTTAGAATTCGACCTTATAGATTTTCATCACCTTTACCTCCATACTAGTATAGACTATACTAGAGGGGGACTGGGGTAGGAAGGGCAGCAGCATCAATGCCCTAACCCTTTAATAGTCTGGTAGGATTAGTAACATCCTAACCCTGTGCATAGTCTCTATTCTTACTAAGGGAATGAAAATGCAAATGTTTATAATTTCACAAGATAATATCAGTGTATGCCCTTTCATTGATCCCCAAAAGATTAGAGATGGGAAGGGGAAAATATTCTCTCAGATGGGACACAATCTGTGTCTCTTTTTTCTTCTGTGATGAGTGAAAGATGAAATGACAGAGAAAACAAAGGTTCAATCTTCTGAGCATATTGATTTCTTAAGCAACGTGTGCCATTTGCCTCATAAACTGGGACCAGGTCCCTTCCTTGGCTTAGGGCTGGACATGGAATATAGGGGAAGACAGCTTTTTATACAGTAAAAATAATTAGTCAAATAAGACCAATTAATTAAAAGAAAACAATTAACTAGGATACAAAATTAGGTAATCTGATTTCTAACTGGAGGAAAGATTAAGGACTTTTAAGTTGGGAGGGGGACACTAAACAGATACAGTTCCTTGAATTTAGAAAAAGAGGTGCTCTATTTTTCCTAAGCATCTGTAAACAATCAAGTAAAAAGCAACTGATTAATCAGTAAGGGGGCAGTTTTCAGATAAGACATGTGGATTGCTTGAGATATATAATTATGAGGAAATTCCTAGCGTCAATATTTGGAGCTGTTCTAGTCAGCACAACTTAGGTCCTTAGTTAAGGGTCTCTAAACAATAGGTAATGGTGGTCCAGCTTTTCAGCCATGAAAGATTAGTTTCAAACAATATGATAAGGTTTCCTCCCAAATCCTGCAATTGAATAAAGTTTTCTCACAACACAGAAACTGGAATAGATCCTAATTCAACAGAGAGGGAATTAAGCTAGCTCTGGAACTGAGCCACAAGATGGAGTCAATATGGTTCACTCAATCCTCACACTCACAACATCTGAAGGCCAACACAATCTTAGGCAGAATGAATGCCAAAACTACAGGATTAATAGTTCCTCTGTCCCAGTAAGACAACATTTTGTGTAATACACCAAATTTAATGAGGTGTATTAATGATCTGAATTATATACAGACCAGGGCAACCAAGATCATGAAAAAAACTAGAAATCATGGTCTTTGTGAGTTGATTTAAAGAACTGGGGATGTGTGCCTAGAGTAGAGAATGTCTATGGAAGAAACAATACGTCTTTGACTATCTGAAGGGTTATCTTGAGGGACAAGGAATAGACTTGTCCTACTTTCTACAGAAGACAGAACTAGAATTATTGTGTCACAGGTCAACTATCCTTTATATTTTTTATCAATACTCAATTGGAACTGTGATCTCATTGCTTTTGATGCTCCCTTCAATGAGGAAGATGGCAACCAATCCTTGCCTGCCTGTTTCATGGGACTCATGTACAGTGTGAAGTGAGGCTCAAATGAGATAATAATAAATTCCAGTAAAATAATATCATTATTACTATGATTATGATGAAAACTATTAGCCTTCAGACACCAGGCTTCCAATCTGGTAATGATTTCATTCTCTGAGCCTTGAACTCTACTCTGACTGAACTCAAGCAATGTTTCTAAAGCTATAATACTACAGTATACTGATTAAGCTTTAATAGACAGGTTGGGAGGTGGGAGTGAGGAGGAGGAATGTATGCACAAACTCTTTTAAGCTTAATCTGCATTATTAATACTTTCTTAAGTCTAGGTGATAAAGAAAACAATAGCTCAATTCCTGATTTATAGCTACTGCTGATTTCTGAAGTGTAAATTTTTACTCTGAAAATTTAACAACCAGATCTCACAAGCCCAGGGCTGGCTGCAGCACACCTCTGCCCTTTTTGATGGCAAGTTTAAAACAGGAACTCCTACTGTGCTGGAGGGCTTCTTCGCCATCTCCTACCATTTCAAGGATGCCAGTGGAACACTCTGATTCTCCACCTGTCATCCTTCACTCTCACCATGTGAAAAACCCATCTTCTCTTCCTATTTTCTTATTTTTCGATTATATAGTTTACTCTTGTCACTTTTCAGTTTCTTATTTATATGTTATAGCCTGCTTACTTGCTACAGACTCACTCCATCATGTATCTGTCCATTTTTCTCTGTGCAATATTATTTCTGAATTCCTTTCAGATCATACAAGAGAAAATTCCATTCTCAGTAGATAAGCGATGAAAAGAAATGAACAGTTCTCAAAAGAAGAATTTCAAACTATTAATAACCATATGAAATAGAGCTCTAAGTTATTAATAGTAAGAGAAATGTTAATAAAAAACTGAGCTTTTGCTTCACACCTAGTAAAATTGTCAAAGATGACAAAAGGTGGTAATAGTTAATGTTGCAGATATTGTGGAAAGGCAGGCACACAAATGCATTGTTGGTGGAGCTATGCATCATTTCAACCATTCTATAAAGTCATTTGACATTACAGTAAGAAAATGATGAAAATGTCTGTAGGCTTTTGCTCAGAGATACCACTGAAAGACATATACCACTGAAAGACAAGGAGGTCAATAATAAAATGAAAGGCCTTATATACACCAAAATATTTATAAAAACACTTTTTTTTTGAAGTAGCAAAGAAATGGAACTAAAGTAAATGGCTATTGATTGGGGGAGGACTAAACAAAAAAAAATTGATGACCATGATGAATACAGAGAAACCTGGAAAGACTTAGATGAAATGATGCCAAGTGATATAACAGGAATGAGAAAACAATTTACAATAATGTAAATCATTGTGCAAACAAAACTCAATGCTAAGAAATTATAATGATGAGGCTCAGTCCTAGAGAAGAAATGTGTGATAAAACTTCCCTCACTTCTTTGCAGAGTGGAAGGACTGTGACTTTAGACCATTACATGTAATGTCAGACTTGATCAATGTGTTAACCCAAAATATATAACTTTAAAACTAAAAAGTATGGATAAAATTTTCTTTAGACCCAATGAATAATTCACTGTTGGTGTCATTTAGCACTGGAAAAGTCAACTGAAGGTGAGTCTCTGTGCTGGAAGATTTGCTAGAAGAAAACAAGTAACCATCTGTCCTGGACAAATTAGATTTCCATTTGCCAGAAGATAACCATTATCAAGTTTGCCATACCTCAAATCTGTTTGATGGTCAATATTGACTCAGTTTTTAATACATTAGCTTTAATACACCTCAAAAACCCAATTCCATTAGAGGGGCAACATTTTCTTAGAAAAGTTACTGAATGGTGACTATGAAACTCATGAGTTATTGGGGAAATTTCTGTCAGTGTAAATACATAATCTATCAGAAAGGGTTCTTGTATAATGAATAGAATTCTTAACAATATGATCTACTTCTTAACAATAATCTTAAAAAATATGATATAGGCTTAATTCTGAAAGAAGACTGGAAACTGTCAATTTATATATGCAATATCTTTCACAGTTCAATTCCAATGCCTCTTTATGGTGTGACATGACCCTCAGGGTCTAGGAAGACAAACCACAAACACTGGTAAGTTCTACCAAACTGGTAAGTAATTTGAGTTTCATATTGGTAACAAACTATGACTGTTTTCCAAGTACCAGTCTAAAAATGGAACTGAATACAGAGACACTCTTCAACAGCAAATTGGACTATCAGTGTTAATTCTTTCACTGGGTCAATCTATGAAGCAAATACAAAATGGCTCTCCCTGTACTTCTAGACCCTTAACTCTAATCATCTACCCACTTTTGCTTCTTCAATGGCAATAAGAAAGGGGAAAAATATGCAGAGGATGCTGTAAATAGAGGTTTTTAGATAGCCTTCAAATATTAATTTAGGCATTGGTATTCTAAATATGAAGTTCTTGTCCAGTGACCAATGAGTAGACATACTACAGTAATGGAAAAATCAAATCATAATGATCTCTACACATGCTAAAAATGAAACCAGAGGACAAAAGGAAGTTGCATCTAAGTAGAAGGATGGCTCATAGCTTGTTCTTAGAGAGGAAAATAAAAGAATTGTTGGAATTATTTTTTATCATTCACCCAAGGCCAAAGAGGAAAGTAATTTCATGGAATTCTTAGTCATCTCATTTTGCAGTGCTCATGACAAATATTTGAAAAAAAAAAGCCCACTACAAAACTACTTTCAGTTTATACACCAACATTTGTTGCAGAGGATAGGAAGGTAAAGGAATTCTATTGAGAACTCAATAAGACTCACATTAAATCAGCATATATTTTAATAATTCAGTGACTTTAATGCCAAAGTGGATAAGGTATTGGTGGTGAAAAATGTTTGAAAACTTGGTTCAGGAGCAAGAAAGAAGGGAGTCCAGAGACTTGAACACTATATAGAAGCTTCATATCTATGTGTCAGGATTATGTTCTTCGATAAGAGAATCAGGAAGCACTGGGCATAGGAGACACCAATTATCACCACAAAAAATAAAATTGATTATAATTTACCATATGGCGGATGGGCAAGGGGAACTGGTTCCTTTTTTCTTTTAGAGCAATTGGGGTTAAGTAACTTGCTCAAGGTTACATGGCCAGTTATTTTGTGTAGGTGCAAAATATCTGAGGCTGGAACCGATCCCGGGTCTCCTGACACCGGGGCCGGTGCTCTTACTCACTGCGCCACCTGGCCACCCCTGGGAACTGGTTTCTTATGTAGGAGTCATCACCCAAGAGAAAAGAGAAAAATTAGTATCAAAAGAGAAGCTAGACTAGAAATCAGAAGGTATAGACTATACATGAAAAAGGAAATTCCAACTTTATTTATGAAAATTTGGACAATGAAAAATGTGAAATGGTATACTTAACATTGTCTACCCCAGGCCCTCCAGTATATTGAGAGGACCCCCAGTTGAAGATACAGGAAGGAAGAGACAAAAATTATGAAAGATAGGGCAACGTAGGTTATAATCTATATTGTTGGAGGCAGTAATCACTTTAATGAGATGACAAATATATCTAAATATTGAAATATCAAAATACCTGTATCATAGCTGGAGTGTGCCATGAAATTACCTGATTAAAGTAGAGACTCTAAGTGTTACTTGTCCCTTCAGAAAGAAAGGATACTGAGAGAGACCTAGGAAACAGAGAGAGTGCTACTGACCTGGGACACAGAAAAAAAAAAAACAAATAAACAAACAAAAAACAATCTATGGAAAATCCAGGAGACCTGAGAATTAGAATTTCACTTACCACTTCTGATCAACTTAGAGTGTAGACTCAAAGTCATGTCCTTTCTTGCTGAAATCTAGCTTTGTTTGGCCTCTCCATCCCTCTTGACATGTAGAGGCATTATATTATCTCTTAAACCCCAAACTCCATCAACTCTGAAAGTGAGTGTATTTTCTCAATCCTCTATTCCTTCCCCTCATCCTCCCCACCCCATCCCTGACCTTTCCAAGTATCAAATCAGTGTCGAGTAATGAAAAATTTAATCTGTTAATAAATGGGGAGCCATAGCTTCACATGACCTAGTAGGGGTCACAATTACTTAATAATTCTCGTTTGGGTTAAATTTGAAAAGGCAAAAAGTGTTTATCCTTTGTCTTTTTTCCACCCTACAGCTCTCTGACTCTCTCTCTCTCTCTCTCTCTCTCTCTCTCTCTCTCTACCCCCTCTTAATATGCAGTTATTAATTTAATTATTCATTCTTTCCTTGGCAACTTGTTTACCATTTGTTTGTGTTTCTACAATTTAGGATGTTTGTAATTTGATTATTTTGCTGGTATATATCAATCTCCACCACGACCCCACACTTAGGAATATATCTTTTTTTTGGTTGTCATTGAATGTCCAACTGTTTTCTTTGGGATATAGGCTCAGGCTTGCAGAATATATCATTTTTGTTTTCAGTTTTAGCTCCTTTGCTGTTCAGAATATACCGTTCTATTCCCCTCAGTGATTTATCATGTTATGGAGTAATCTTGCATTGTTAATTATTCTTTCCTTTATAGCTGAAGCCCTTTTTCCTTACCACTTGCAAAATGTATTAGTTGTCATTAAAACTGTTAAATTTAACAATAATCTGTTTTGGAGTTTGAAATATATATTTTTTTCTGGATGCAATTTATGAATTATCTCATCAGTGTTCTTTGTCTTTGTTCAGAAATTCTCAGTAGTTTTATTGCATTCTTCCTGTACTATTAAGTTTAAGATGTAAAAAAAAAAATCAGATTCTTTAGGGAGATTTAAGATCCTTAAGTTATCTCTGAGATCCTGTCTTCGAGGTCAATTGTCTTTTCTAGTATAAATTCATATATTATTTTACTGTTCTTGCCTTTTGCTTTTTTTCTTCCCAATTATCCTTTCATTCAGCATTTCTGCTCCAAATACACTAATATCTGTTTCACTCTACCCATTATGAACTTAGTTATTTCTAATACATTAAGTGAGTTTTAAAATTTTGTATTGAGGACTGTAATTTCTGACCCATATTCACTCATAATGTCTTCCCTTTTTGTTTTTTACATTTTTATTTAAAGTTTTGAATTCTAAATTCTATCCTTCCCTCCCTTCCTTCCCCAGATAGTAAGCAATCAGATGTAGGTTATATATGTGCAATTATGTAAAACATTTCCATATTAGTCATGTTGTACAAGAAGACTCAAATGAAAGAAAAAAATGAAAGAAAGAAAGTGAAAATAGCATGTTTCAGTCTGTATTCAAACAGTATCAGTTCGTTCTTTGGAGGTAGATAAGATGCTTCATAGTTAGTCCCTTGGGATTGTCTTGGATCTCTGCATTGCTGAGAATAGCCAAGTCATTCACAGTTCTTCATTGGACAATATTTCTGTTATTGTGTACAATGTTCCCCTACTTCTGTTCACTTCACTATAAATCCGTTCATGTGAGTCCAAGTTTTTCTAAATCATCTTGTTTATCATTTCTTATAGCACAATAATATTCCATTACAATCATATACCACAACTTGTTTAGCTATTTCCGTATTGATGAATATCCCTTCAATTTCCAATTTTTAACCATCACAGAAAGAGCGGCTACATTTTTGTATAAAAAAGTCCTTTCCCCCTTTTTATGGTTGTCTTTGGGATATAGCCCTATTAGTGGCATTGCTGGATCAAATATTATTCATAGTTTTACAGTCTTTTGGGCATAGTTCCATATTGCTCTCCAGAATGGTTGGATCAGTTCACAACTCCACCAGCAATACATTAGTATCCCAGTTTTCCCACATTCCATCCAACATCCATTTTCCTTGTTTTTCAGATTAGCTTGTCTGATAGGTACTAGTACCTCAGAGTTGTTTTGACTTGCATTTTTCTAATCAATAGTGATTTAGAACATTTTTCATGTGACTATAATTAGCTTTGATTTCTTTGTTTGAAAACTGCCTGTTTATATACATTGCATAATGTCTTCTTTTACAAATTTAACTTCCCCTTTGAATCCCTTTGGAGTTCATTTTTAATGTCTCATATTCTTTTGGGAGTCCATAGGCATCAGTATTTCATCAGGTACTAGTTGACTTTTTGTTTTAGTAGCATTTGCTCACATAGCTTTGTATTACCTTTGACAATTTATTACCTATCCTTACTTCTGGTTTTAGGATCTTCTGTTTATATGCTTGTGATTTGGAGTTTCATTGATGTTTTTCTGTTGAAATTTGTGTGATTTCAACCTTTTTCTTTCTTTTTTTTTTTTTTACTACATCATTGTACGGTTCCTTCCTCTTTGGTGATGGACATTCTTCCTAGACTATGATACAAGGCTGTCTCATTTTCCTTAAATGTTATAATATATAATATTCACTAGCCTGGGTTATGGATTTAATTACCTTCTGCAGTGATAGGACTGGCTCCAGCTGAGTTTCAATTCTCTTTTCTTCAGGCAAGTATAGACAATCATGCTGGTCCTCACCTCAATTTCCCTTGACATTCCTCCTTTCCTTTACATAGCTAGCATAAATCAGTCTGATGCTTTTTTTCAGGCAGGGTAGAATTGAGAAAAGAGTGTTGGACTGAACACTTGCAGTCTTGGGCATCCCTAACCTATGGACACTCACGGCAGAAGGCAGTACTTTTTCTATCACCCCTTTCCCACGTGTCTGAAAAGTCAGTGTTTGAGGCTTGTTGTAGGCTGGGGGGAAGCATGAAGATGGTAAGTTCTAGCAGAGACTCTGAAGTGTGTGTGATGGGAAGGGCCTCAATGTCCCAGGTACAAACCTTTGAGTCAGCTTCTATACCTGCTCTGTACAAGAATACTGAGACTGGTGGGGGTATGGAAGTTAAGTAAGTACTTTAAGAAGCAGAATTCTTGCTGTTAACGCATAAAGATTTTTCACCTCACTGAGATTCTCTCTTCTTTGTCTTTTGGAGCCACTCTTTCATCTTGCCAGTTGACTGATAAGAAAGATAGCTAACACACTGAATGATGGAGTCAGAATCCAAAAAGCTCCTTACAGGACAGAACATTGAGATAAATCTAATAAAATGAAAGGTAATAGGTATAAATGCAAAGTTTTACACTTGGGTATAAAAATCAGCTTCATAAGTACCAAGTGGGTGAAGTAGGGTTTGAGAGACATTTTGTGTGATACAAAGGGCTAAGGGTTTTAGTGGACTGCAAACTTAATGTAAGCCAGCCCTGTGACATGCTAAAGAAATCTTGTACTTCATTGAGAGGTGTAGTTTCCAGGAATAAGAAGGTGATAATTTTATTGTAGTCTGCCCTCATCAGACTGCATTGTCATGTTATGTTCCGCTCTAGGTATGTCAACTTAAGAAGAATATTGATAACAGAGAGAAAAAGATCACCGGGATTGTGCAAGATTTTGAGCCTGTCACATTAAGTATCAGTTAAAGAAACTGGGAATGTTTACCCTGGAAAAGAAAAGATTCAGAGGGGTCCTAAAAACTATGATCAAGTATCTGAAGAGTTCCTACACAGAAAAGGTATTTCCACTTGTATTTTGCCGCAGAACATAGAACTCAGAGAAATAGGTGGAACTGAGAGGTGAATCAACATCATATATCAGAAAAAATTCCCTGACAAGTAGAGCTATTCAAAATTAGAATAGACTGCCTTGAGAGGTGATGGATTCCCTTTTCTTTGAGGAATTC
Source organism: Petaurus breviceps papuanus (assembly GCF_028583685.1). Taxonomy (NCBI): domain Eukaryota; kingdom Metazoa; phylum Chordata; class Mammalia; order Diprotodontia; family Petauridae; genus Petaurus; species Petaurus breviceps. The sequence goes on along the minus strand of NW_027186372.1, from coordinate 31,812,623 downwards.
AAAAGGAGACTGGATAGCTAGCTGCCAGGTATGCTGTAGTGATGAAATCCTTTCTGGTTTGGGGTGGCTTGCATAGCTGCTGGGGTCCCTCTGAATGTTCAAAATTCTATGATTCGGTGAATTTGTAGCTTCTCTTATAATCCTTGTGTCAAAGGCTCCCTATTAATACAAAGGGACCAGAAACACTTTGGAAACCTGTAGTGGGAACCCTTTCTATCATCATGTATTTGGCTGATGGTCTACCTTCTAGATATGACATTGTCCAATACTGGAAACTCTTGTTTCAGCATTGAACCAGGTCCTGTTTAAGTTGATAATATATGCTGTGACAGGACTTAAATTCTGAAGTTTTGCAAGGAAGTTTAGGGTTAGTGAAGACATGTTTCATAGGCCATGAGGACTAGATATAGACGTGATTTAGAGAGAAAAAAAGAGAGAAAAGAACAACTTCTGTTTATTTATCGTCTTACAACTGTAGGGCATAAAACTTTCTATCTCCTACCAAAATTATTTTCCACATTTCAGATTTATCTAGTTTTAAATACACTTTGACTGACTTTTAAGGAGAAAGATTATAATGGGGATTGGGGGGGAAGACTTCAAAAGGAATTACTGTAATTGAAGGAATGTCTTCAGAGTCTTTCATTAGCATTCCTTTGGAAAACATTTCACAAGAATGTGAAATTCCTCAAGAGGAATTGTTTGTCCTTCATTCTTGAAGGGGGCCAATGACATCAAAAGGGTGATATCTTGACTTGCAAGTGAATTGGATTCAAGTGAGGCAGAGTAGTGCAGAGTCATCAGCCTCACTTTCTTCTCCAGAGTCATTGGAGTCCAATGACATAGTATACAACATAGATCAGAACAACTGGTGATGGCCCGGGCCACAGTGGCCCTGGATGCCGTGGGAGATGTTGGGCTTTTAAAGCTCTTTCCCAGGTCTCAGTTTGTCTGCTGCAATGTCCACTCAGTAATTAAAGGCTAGGTAAGAATTGAGGCAAAAGATAGCCTACTTTGCCTTCACAAAAGAATCAGTCTGGGAGAAAGACCTGCAGAGTTTCTGGTCAGAACAGAAACAACAGTTATTTACACTCATTCTGTGCCATCAAAACTCAAAAACAGTGAGCAAGGGAGGCTTGGACTTATTATTGGCCAATCAGTGAGCAACAGAGGGATTTGGGTTTAAAGGAATAGTCAAGTAGCTCTGTTTGAATGATAATGGGCTTTATCAATGCCTGGTTTTTCAGAGCCATATTTCAAGATATCATAAATGAAAATTATATGAGACAAAAGAGTTAATTTTTCCAGTTATTTTTAATGATAAATAAAAAAGGGAAGAAGAAAAAATACTCATCCCCCTAACCCCCAAATCTCTTGTAAAATATAAGCAATCAAAATTTATATTCCTTTGGGCAGAGCACCCATATGTAAGGGTATAACGCCCCATGTGGACAGATGGAGGAGAGAAAGAGGAAGAAGAGGTGGAAGAGAAGGAAATAGCAGCATTGCCCAACTCTAAGTTACAGTCATCCCTTGTCTTAGTGGGAGTAAAAAGAAATAAATGCTATAACTGAGATGTCCCTATAGCTCATTTTCAAAAATTAAACTATAGAAATAATTGAGTAAGTGGGCTGGTATTCCAGATCCCCCTCCTTTTTTTACTTATTTACTCTCAGCTGTGTATTTATCCCTCTTTCTCTTTAAGATAATAACTTCAAAAAGCTGACCAGAAAGAGAAACATCATTTTTAGTTTGTTGTGGTATTACTTTGCTATTTAGAGCTCTAGGAGTGATTTTTCCTTATTAAGAATAGGACAGGGACACTTGTTATCAAGCAAGAATGTCTATTCACATTATTCTGTCTTTCTATATATTGATGTTACAGCCTTTAGAAATATATGCATATTGCCTTTGTCAAGACCTCTTTTCCTCCTTTACCCATATTGAATAATGCAAATCATAAACTCTCCACACAAAGGGAAAGGTGTAACATGTATGTGCATTCATTTATGTGTCTCTACATTACATATATTTATGGATTTTTATACATATTTGTTTAATATATTCACATATATATTTATATGCATATTTATGTGTATATGTATTTCTATACACAGAGATACAAATACACAAACATTTTATATCCTGCTTCTATTAAAATGTGCTAAAACATTTGTTCTTTCACAGCCTCACCAACCTTAACAAGTTAAACCATCCAATCAACCAACCAGCCAACTAACCAACCAACCAACCAACCAACCAACCAAACAAACAAACAATCAAACAGCTACGCTATGGGGGATCTCTTAGATCCAAAAGATTTAAGAGTCTATAGATGGGTTGGAGAATTACTAAACAAGCTGTGGTATATGATTGTGATAGAATACTGTCGTGATGTAAGAAATGATGAGCTAATTGACTTGGAAAAACAAAAGAAGACTTATATCTGTGAAGGAAGATGTATCCACCTCCAGAGAAAGAACTTACAAATAAAAATATGCATAGCATGGTCTTACACATATGTATATGTGCATATACACACGTTTATGCATATGCATATATATGTACACACACATATATTTGTGCTTAATTGTTGCCTTCTGGTGGGGAGAAGGGACGGAAAAATAAAATAAAAATTCACAGCAGAGAACAAAAGAAAGCCTAGTAGGAAGCACAGAAAAGCTGGGTTGTTTGAAAACAACATGTAGGATTTATTACATAGGTTTCTGTGAAATGGACATTTATTATTTTATATTGAATCTTCTATGCTCTGCTGTATGCTTGGAAATATTTTTTGTTTTGTTTTGTATTTAAGTTAAAAATAAATAAAATATTAAAAAGGAAAATACAAGTCTATAGATAGGGAAACCATATGGAAGATGCTGTACAATGTTTTGAACCAGTGGGGGGGGGGGGCATCTCTTCAAAGACTAATATCATTGATTTTGTCGTTCAGTTGTTTTAGTCATGTCCAACACTGTGACCCCTTTAGAATTTTTTTGGCTAAAGATACTGATGTGATTTGTCATCTGTTTTTTCAGTTCATTTAGAAGAAACTGAGGGAAACAGGATTAAATAACTTACCAGAGTCATGCAGCTAGTAGGTTTCTGAAGTCAGATTTGAACTCAGAAAGATGAGTCTTCCTGACTCCAGGCCCAGTACTTTATTGCACCATCTGGCTGCTCATTGATTTCAATGGTCAAAGATAATACTTTGTCTCCCACCAAATAAAATGTTAGAAGATTCAGAATAAAGCAGGAAGCAGAGAAAACTATTTGAAATATCCTATCTCAGATGATAAGATAAGATTTTTATTATATGTAAATAAATTGCAGGAGTAACTATGGGCTGCTTTCTGAACTTTGTCCTCTTTAGACTATTGAAAGGATTTCAATAAGACCTTACTATTTCTTCAAACTAACATCTTATGTCTAGCCTCCCTTTTATAGACTAACATCTAGAGTGAAAAAAATAAAGCTGTCAATACTTATTGTCTCCTCTCTATTATGTATAACATTAGGCTTTAAGAATATATTAAATTTACTATGGTAGTGAAAATACTGCTTTGCTTTGTCTGTATTCTTTACTGAGTTTCCTTCTACTTGCTTTTATGTATTTAAAAATAAAATATTTTTAAGGGTGAGATAGAAACTACCTCAATCCCTTTTTAGCTCTGATACCTTAACTAGATGAGAACACATCTTAGCTGATCAGTCCATCAATTAAAAGGCCTTAGACTAAGGAGGAAACACCTTTTAGTAGCACAAGGTTAAAGAAATTTGAGAATGCCTCAGGATCATCTGTGACTTACTAAATTAGATGAGAAGAATATCTTCCAGAAATTCAAGTATGTGGTTTTGAAGCATACCCTGAAGAAGGAATAACTTGTGGAAAGAGGAGGAGAGGCCTTGGGTTTACCTTGGACATTCTCCTCTCCCTCTATGTCCTTTGCTCAGAGAAGTTTCTTGCAAACTTCAGAGGATGTTGGATCTCCTCACCTTGCTATCAGTGTCTTACCATCCTGCTCCTGGGACAGAAGCAGTTGCCATATTTCCATTAGTATCCAAAATAGTATTACCAGATTTCTGGTGATAGTCTGAATCACTGGGGTCAAAGGACTCAAAAGACTCAATTAGACTCTACAAGAATTTCAACAAAGGGATGACAATACCTAAGGAGAACTTACTTAAAAAAAAATTAATAGTATTTCACTTTCCCCCAATTATATGTAAAGATTTTTAAACATTCATAAAAAAATTAAGTTCCAAATTTTGCCCTTCCTTCCTTCAACTCCCCTAAACAATAAGCAAATACACACATACATACACATACATATACAGTTGTATAAAATATATTTCCATATTAGTCATGTTGTGAAAGAAGAAACAATTTAAAAGAAAAAACACACACAAATAAAGTGAAGAATAGTATCTTTCAATCTGAATTCAGACTTTATCAGTCCTTTCTCTGGATGTGGGTAGCATTTTTTTTAGATTTTTCTTTTTGCTTTTTTTTGGAGGGGGGAGGGCAGCAGGGCAATTGGGGTTAAGTGATTTGCCCAAGGTCACAAGGCTAGTTTTGTGTTGTGTCGGAGGTCACATTTGAACTCAGGTCCTCCTGACTCCAGGGCTGGTGCTCTACTCACTGCACCACCTAGCCACCCTTAGATAGCATTTTTCATCTGGAGTCCTTTAGAATTTTCTTGGATCACTGTATTGCTGAGAAGAGCCAAGTCATTCACAGTTGCTCATTGTACAATATTGCTGTTACTATATATAATGTTCTAGGTCTGTTCATTCCATTGTGCATCAGTTTGCATAAATCTTTCCAAGTTTTTCTAAATCATCCTGCTCATCATTTCTCGTATCACAATAGTATTCCATTATAATCATATACTTCAACTTGTTCAGTCATTCCCCAATTCCCCAATTGTTGAGCATCCCCTTAATTTCTGATTCTTTATCACAACAAAAGGAGCTGATATATATATATATATATGCACACAGTATACATATATGTGTGTGTATATATATATATTATATATATTCATGTATACATGTGTATCGGCCTTAAAAAAAATCTCTTTGGGATACAGACCTAGTGGTGGTATTGCTGGATCAAAGGGTATGCACAGTTTTTATGGCATCGTTCTAAATGGCTCTTCAGAATGGTTAGATCAGTTCATATATCAACCAATAGTTGCCCAATTTTCCCACAATGCCAAATTTATGATTTTCCTTTTCTGTCGTATTAGCCAATTTCATAGGTTTGAGGTACTTCAGATTGTTTTAATAAGCATTTCTCTAAGTAGTAGTGACTTAGAACATTTTTTTCACATACTATAGACAGCTTCAATTTCCTCATCTGAAAACTGCCCATTTATATCCTTTGACCATTTATCAATTGGGTAATGACCTATATTCTTATAGATTTGACTCAGTTCTCTATATATTAGAGAGATGAGACTTTTATAAAAATACTTGCTATTAGAAAAGTTTGCTAGCTTTCTGCTTGCTTTCTAATCCTGATTGCATTAGTTTTGTTTGTGCAAAACTTTTTAACTTAGTATAATCCAATTTATTCATTTTATATCTCATAATGCCATCTCTTTTGGTCATTAATTCTTCCCTTCTCCACAGATCTGAAAGGTAAACTATTTCTTGTTCTCCTAACTTGTTTGTGGCATCAACCTTTATGGCTAAATCATTTACCCATTTTGATCCTATCTTAGTATTCAGTATAAGATGTTGGTCTCTCCCTGGTTTCTGCCATACTGTTTTCCAGGTTTTTTTTTCAGCAGTTTTTGTCAAATGGTGAATTCTTGTCCCAGAAGCTGGGGTCTTTGGGTTTATCAAACACTAGGCTACTGTATCTTGTATACCTATGCTATCCCACTCATACACCATTCTGTTTGTTAGGCAGTACCAGATAGTTTGATGATTGCTGCTTCCTTTACAATAGTTTGAGATCTGGTATGGCTAGGCCACCTTCCTTTACACTTTTTTCATTATTTCTCTAAGGAGAAATTCTTGAGCAGCCCATAAATAGGAAAAAAGGAGAATTTTTAGTAATCAGGATTTAAAGTTATTCCTTGTCCTCATTTACTTACTAAGCTTGAATACACTTCACCAGGACTGTGGAGAGTATGTCATTGGCTTTTTTTTGGAGGGGGGGGGTATATTTGTAACAACTATTTTTATTATACCACCTTAGTAAATGATCATATTTAAGTATTGCTTAAGGCTGACTGACTAAATGATTCTTAATTTGGCTCTACACTTTCAAATTGCAGCTCTGCTTAGCTCCCTCCAGGATAATAAGCTGATCACTTGATATCTCATTATGCTGTTGTTTTTCAGTCCTGTTTGACTTTTCATGAATCCCATCCCTCCCTGGAGGATCTTCTCAGTTTTACTGGGTAGGTGATTATTGGTTGGAACCCTAGTTCCTCTGCTTTCTAGAATATCATTTTCCAAACCCTCCAATCCTGTAATGTAGGAGCTTGTGGTATCTTGAATGTGGTTCCATGATATTTGAATTGTTTCTTTCTGACTGCTTGCGATATTTTCTCCTTGGCTTGGGAGTTGTGGAAATTGGTTATAGTGGTCCTGAAAGTTTTCATTTTGGGATTTCTTTTAGGACATGATTGGTCAATTCTTTCAATTGCTATTTTATTCTCTGATTCTGAAACTGATCAAGTTTTCCTTGATGATTTCTTGAAATATGATGATCTAGGCTCTTTTAATAATCATGGCTTTCAATTAATTCTTAAATTATTATTTTGCCTTGATCTACTTTCCAAATCAGTTTTTTTCCAATGAAATATCTGACATTTTATTTTTTTATTCTTTGGTTTGATTTTATTGTTTCTTGATGTCTCATGGAGTCATTAACTTCCATTTGCCCAATCTAATTTTTAGTAAGATTTTGTACCTCTTTTCTTCAATTTGCTCAATTTTGCTTTTTAAGGAGTTATTCTGTTCCTCTTTTACTGTTTGGCCTATTCTTTAAAAAAAGTGTTATTTTCTTCAGTATTTTTTGTGCCTCCTTTATCAAGTGGTTTACCTTTTTTCATGATTTTCTTGAATTACTCTCATTTCTTTTCCCAATTATCTTTGACCTCTCTTATTTGATGTTTAAAATCTTTTTTGAGGACTTCTAGGAATTCTTTCTTTGGGCCTGGGTCCAGCTCACCTTTTAATTTTTTTAAATTTTTTGAGGCTTTGGATATAGTGATTTTGATTTTGTTATGTACTGAGATTATGTTTTGTTCTTCCCTGTCATCATAGCATCTTTCCATGGTTCCATTCTTTTTTTTCTTCTTGTTTGTTTGTTCATTTCCCAACCTATTTTTTTACTTTCAGCTCTATGTCAAAGTGGAGCTTTATTCCGAACTACATGCCTTTCTTGCTTCTCCTTTCTGAGCAAATTCTGGAGGTCTGTAAATTTTCAGTTTTTCCAATGTGGCATAATCTAAGGAGAGATACATATGATCACTGCTTTCCTGGCCTGTGCTCTGTCCTATGAGCAACTACAAGCACTCTTTTTTACCCAGGAACTGTGACCAGAGTCCCTGCTCCCCTTTGCCTGCCAGCTCTAGTGTGCTAGTGCTAATTCTTGCCCTGAAACTGTGTCTCAGCACTGTGATCCAGATCCCAGTATTAGCAATGCAAGAGAGTCCTTCCTTCAGTGCTAACAAAGGGACCTCTGCAGTCTTTTTTTCTGAATAATTGTCTGACTCCTTAACATCTTTGTGTAGAGAGCTCTGGAAGCCACTGCTGTTTCAGTCACCCCCAAGGCCTGCTGATGGTTAGCTGGGACCAAGCCTATGCTGGTACAGCCTCCACTGGACTGCATTTCACTCTCACCCCTATGCAACAGGCCTTTCCTGCTGACCTTCTAGGTTGTCATGGGCTGAAACATTGTTTCACCTCATCCTTTTGTGGATTCTACTATTCCAGAATTTGTTTTGAGACATTATTTAAAATTGTTTGGAAGGGAATTTGCAAGAGCTTGGTGAATCCTGGCCTTTTCTCTGCCATCTTGGCTCTGCCCATCAATTACTTATATACCTTGGCTTAGTTATTATGCCATTAATTAGTAATAATTAATTAATATTATTTCATTATCTAAGTTTCCTTTAACCATAATGGAGAAAACCAATTAACTATTTCTAGTTGAATTATTGTTTTGTCTGAGATTATGATGGCTGCCTCTACTTAAAAAAAATTTTGCTTGAAGCATAATAAATTATTCTCCAATTCTTTATTTTAGCTTTGTGAATTTTTATTTCATCTGTGCTTCTTGTAATTAGCATATTGTTTGATTTTGCTTTCCACTCCATTCTGGTGTCCTCTTCCATTTTATGGGTGAGTTTCTTTGATTTATGTCACAGTTATTGTTCATTCACTCAATCAATAAACAGGTTGCTTAGCTGGGATTCTTCATTTCAACTCCATGATGGCCAGGGCTGGGTCTTTTCTCAACTCACAGAATTCACAATCCTTAGAATTGTCCCTTGATTTAACTAACCCTAGAGAGGGCATTTTGGTTTTTAATGGACCATAGTTCAATTTTTAGACATCCAATGTCCAGATGGGGTTCTTAACATGGGGTCTGTGAATTTTTTTTATTACTGTCAACTTTTTATTGACAACTTTCTTTTTTATTGATAATTATATTGCAATGCAATAAATATATTGCAATACAAATGTTTTCCCTTGTAATCCTATGTATTTTATTCATTGAAGATATTCTGGGAAAGGCTTCACCAAAAAAAAAGACTAAAAACCCCTGTTCTAATTCCATTAAATTTAATTCTTTATACCTTGCAAATGAAGGACAACTAATCTCTTTGGGGGAGCTAAGTGGCTCAGTAGGTAGATGGCTAGGGATGGAGTCAGGAAGACCTGACTTCTAATCCAGCCTCAGACACTTACTAGCTATGTGACCTTGGGCAAGTCACTTAGCTTCCATTTCCTTTTGCCTAGGAGGCAGCTGGGTGACTCAGTGGATAGAGGGATGAACCTGGAGTCAAGGAGAACTGAATTCAAATTCTTCCTCAGATATGTCCTAGCTTTGTGACCCTGGGCAAGTCACTTAACCTCTTTTTGCCCTGATCCCCTGGTTAAGAAAATGGTAAACCACTCCAGTGTTTTTGTTAAAAAAAACTCCATGGATAAGGTGGTGCATGGGTCATGAAGAGTTGGGAATGACTAAAGAAGAACAATAACCAGACTCTGAAGTTTGCTGAAGACTTCATTGTTCCACTTGTTCAATTCTTTGCCTTCTGCAATTTCATCAGCAATTCTGGGGCTTAATCAATTAATGGGAGGCACCAGCTCAGCTGTCCCCACTCACCCCTTCCCCCCACAAACAAAAGAAGAAATTGAGGCTGCAGAAAGATGACACGGATACTAAGTATCAGAGCTAGGGTTTAAAAACTTGACCTCTGACCCCAGGGCCAGTAAGTTTTCCAATGGGCCACTCTATCTCCAAGGATTCGGCTTTATCTTGGCATAGGTAGCTCTTTCCCTGATCTAGTCACATTCTCCTGTTTTCTAAGACTTTTTGAAGTCAGACTAGAAGGAATATTACCTTTCCCACAAGTATTAATATTGATATATTTATATTAAAATCTAATGGGGGGCAGTTAGGTGGTGCAGTGAATAGAGCACTGGCCCTGAAGTCCGAAGGAACTGAGCTCAAATCTAGCCTCAGACATTGACACAAGTAGCTGTGTGACCTTGGGCAAGTCACGTAACCCCGATCACCTTGCCTTTCTCCCTCCAAAAAAAATCAGGAGGATCTGAATTCAAATTCAACCTCAGACACTTGACACACACTTACTAGCCATGTGACCTTGAGCAAGTCACTTTACCCCAACTACCCTGCCTTCTCCCCTCCAAAAAGCCAAAAATAAAAGAATAAGGAAACTGAGGTTCAAAAAAGGAGAGTGGCTTGCTCTGGGTCCCAAAGTGTACTTTGTGGAAGAGATGAGAGAGAGACCTACTTCTTCTGGCTACATTCCAAAGGGTCACTCTTCTCTCCATGGAGGCACAAGGCTGTCAGCAGCTGATAGTGCCACAGGGGCCATTCCCAACGCCTGGCAGTAGTCTGCATTAGATACACAGCCACTATTAACTTGAAAGGCACCATGACGCCTCATGAACTGCTCTGGAAATGTGTTCCTGTGCATAAAATCATATTGAAGATAACAGTCTAGTTGCTGCTAGAGAAGCTGATGCAGGAAATCACTAGACTGACAAAATTACTATTTGTCTAGGAACCCCCCTTCCCCTGCCTTCCTTTCCTCTCAGTGTAGGTAATGAACTCCCCACTTGCCAGAGAGAGCTATAGTTTGCAATGAATTAGATTATCTGCTATAATGTCTATTACTCTTAAAGTCTCACTCCTGTATTAGAGGACATTGAAATTCTTCCCTTTACTTGCCTTTCAATGGGTTAGGTTCTCAGTGGTGGCTCCAGAGCAATCCCATTGACCACAATTAGTGGGGATGTAGATCTGGGTTGAAGTTTAAGACCCAAAACAACCTTAGGCAAGTCACCATCTGGGTCACAAATTGCCTATCCCCTCCCAAATCCTCATTTTCTTTATCTTGAGAATAGGGATAATATTGCTTGAACTACCCACTTTCTAGGGTTACTCTAAAAAAAGTGTTATTGTTTTTTGTCTTTACATCTCAGCTTTTTTGCTCCATATTTTAAGATTTTCCCCAGTCCCCCAATCAAAAAAATATGTAATAAATACATCAAATATAGAAAACTTGTCTGAACCTTTTTGTTGTTTAGTCATTTTCAGTCATGCGTGTCCAATTCTTTATGACCCCCATTGAGGGTTTTCTTGGCAAAGATATTCGAGTGATTTGCTATTTCCTTCTTCAGGTCATTTTTACAGATGAGGAAACTGAGGTAAATAAGACTAAGTAACTTACCCAGGATAACACAGGTAGTAACTGTCTGAGGCGAGATCTAAACTCAGGAAGATGAGTCTTCTGATTCTAGGTCTATCACTCTATCCAGTATGACCATATTTAGGGCTTAGCACAGTGCTTGAGGAAGGTCTGGAATTTCACAATACATTGAAGGACTAAACTGTATCAAATGATAATGAAAGTGTTTTTTTTTAACCTGGAAGACAAATAAAATAGATAGTAGGATGAAAAAGTTTATTTCAAAGTAAAATTATAGTACCTACTTAATATTTGTTTATATTTAAGGTACATTTGCACAGATAGGAAAGCTTATATTAAATCATTGTAAGGTTATAAAATGAAATATGTATCAGTGGAAGGTCCTTCTAGTGTTAATAAATATTAGTTTACTGACTATGTATGTCATATTCTGTTCCAGTAGTCCCCCATTTCTCTGCAGCTAGAAAGGAAGATGATTTCATTGAATCTTCTCCAGAAACTTCATCCCTCCCTCCCCCCACTCCCTCTCCTCCCATTGCATCGTTTTAATTCCTTTTCTGTTTAGATGGCAGTAAAAAATGCATACACTGTTCTTTTGATTCTGGTTATTTTGCTCTGCCTCAGTTTGTCCAGGGATTGCTACTGTGAGGTAGTAGCTAGAGTTTATATATATATTAATTTAAGGATTGCAAAACACTTTACATACATTGTCTCATTTGATGTTCACAATGCTGGGGGCAAGTGCTATTATTTTTCCCATTTTATAGATGAGTAAACAGAATGAGAGAAGTTAAATGACTTATGCAGAGTCACTTTGTGTTATTATTCATATTTACTAGTCATTTAACCATTAATTAGTCACTGATTATTTATGTCAGTCTTGTTAATTATTAATTAGCAGTGTTATTAATCATTATTTCTAATGAGGAATGAGGGCAGATCAGTGGCACAATAGATAGAGTTCTGGGCTTTGAGTCAGGAAGACTCATCTTCTGAGTTCTAATGTGGCCCCAGACACTGTGTCCTTCGACCAGTCACTTAACTATGTTTGCCTCAGTTTCCTCATCTGTAAAAATGAGCTGGAGAAGGAAATGGTAAACCACTCCAGTATCTTTGCCAAGAAAACCTAAATGGGGTCACAGAATCAGACATGATTGAACAACAACAACAATAACAATGAGAAGTGGTATGGGATAGTGGTTATCAAGCTTGTCCTAGAATGAAGAATACTGGGTTCAAGTCCCATCTCTATTACATACTGCCTTATGATCCTAAGCAAATCACTGAACCTCTCAGTGCCCCAGAGAGTCTCATAATATGTTCTATTCTGCTTCAGTAGAGGGAGAATTCCTCAACAGGAGCTCCCTATACAGATGAAAACATTGGTTCAATATATTATTTGTACTGATGATAATATGCCTAGTGTGCTCTGGAGCTATAAATGTAGTCTGAGAGTTGGGATGAAACTTATCCATTGGTTTCAGAAGACTTGAATTTGAACCCAAGATTACTCATTTCTTTCTTGAAAAGGTCACTTCTCCTCTTATTGAGAATAAAAGGGTTAGATGAGATGATCAAGCCTGCCTTTATTTTCCCTTCCAACTCAATGGTCCCATGGTCCTCCATTGCTTCATAACTGCTATCACCCTTTCCCTGCCACCACTCACCTCCTAACATGTCACAGATTCCTCAGGACTCAGCTGATGGGCTTTGTTAGAAGCTTTCATGTGTGATTCTAATGAGAGGTCTGGGGAAAGAAAACCACATTTGGAGCTGCTCAGTCCTATGGGTTGAATAATCTGAATGCCTTCAGACTACAATCCCTTCTTCAACTCAGTAAATATGCAATGCTAGAATCACTAAGCATTTTAAGTCCATCATTTCACAGTTCAGCTTATGTTGCCTTCTTATTCCTGGATCTCTAGGCCCTACTAGACTTACATTCATAAGATTTAGAGCTGGAATGGGTTGTAGAAATCATCTCACTCAAACCTCCCATTTTATAGCTGAAGAAACCAAGGCCTAGAGAGTGCCTGTGTCTTAACCAGAGTTGACAGCAAAGGTAGGATTCATAGGAAAAGATGTCAGATTGAAGGTAGAGGACATTGAGACGAATCTCATCATTTTACAGATGAGAAAACTGAGACACAGAAACATGAAGTGACTTACCTAGGGTAACACATCTGGTAAATGTCTGATATAGGATTTGAACCTTGGTCTTTCTGACTCCAAGTCCAGTAACCCATTCAATTTGTTACACTGATTCTGACTGAAAATACAACACTCTTTCCACTCAGTGTCTCTTCATTAAATCAAGTTTTAAATCTAGGCACCCTGAGTCAACATGACACAAAACAACTCATTTGCCTGAACTCTGGAGGATGGCAGTAGCCTCAGTGAAGGCAGATATTCCCATGTTAACAATTCCCCTTCTCTAAGACTTTAGCTTGCATGCCTTTTGATCTCATTTATGTAGCTCTTTTGTAGCCTTTGATCCTTATAAGAGCCCTGGGAAGAAGGAAGGAAGGAAGGAAGGAAGGAAGGAAGGAAGGAAGGAAGGAAAGAAGGAAAGAAGAAAGGGAAGAAGGTATAACACCAATGCGATATTCACAGCACCCATGGTGGCTATGAATAGGCTGGCATAGTTCTGAATTGTAAAATGTAACATACTCTCCACATGTAAGACAGAAACAAAACATTTATCCAAATGCCAGAAAGCCAAATCTCAATATCAGAAAGCCAAATCCATCATAGAAACCAAGAAGTTAGTACACATTACCAATGCAGTGACAGCTGTCCTCCCCAAGCTTTCCCCCCATCAGACCTTCAAAACAAAACAGACTTCCTTAAGCAGAATGCCCCTCTCTCACTCTCACTAGCTATTCTGCCTCCACTCTGCCTGCTCCCAGCTTTACTCATGCTCTCTTATGCTCCTTCTTGCTCTACCCTTCCTGTCCCACTCTTTCAGCAAGCTCCCACCACTATGGGCTCCATGTGATTATATTTGGCCTATTAAGGGGCAGGGAAGGTCTTCAAATTCCTATTACTATTACAGAAGGAAGGACAGGCAGAAAGAAGGAAGGGAGGGAGGAAGGAAGGAAGGAAGGAAGGAAGGAAGGAAGGAAGGAAGGAAGGAAGGAAGGAAGGAAGGAAGGAAGGAAGGAAAGAAGGAAGGAAGGAAGGGAAGAAAGAAGGAAGGAAACATTCATTGAGCACCAACCCTGTGCCAGGCACTATGCTAAATGCTTTACAAATATTATCCTATTAGATCCTTACTACAACCCTGGGACATGGGTGCTATTATTATTCTTATTTTACAGTTGAGGAAACTGAGACAGACAGAAGTTAAGTGATGATCTCAGATCTAATAAATGTTTGAGGTCAGATTTATACTCAGGTCTTCCAACTCTCAGACCAGGATTCTATCTACCTAATGGTAGTCAGAGAAGACACTAACTTTACAGATAAGGAAACTGAGGTTTAGAGAGGTAAATGATTTTTTAAAATATGGTTGCACAGGGCAGCTAGGTGATACAGTAGATAGAGTGCTAGACCTGGTGTCAGAAAGATCTAAGTTCAAATCTGGTCTCAGACACTTACTATCTGTGTGACTCTGGGCAAGTCACATAACCTTGTCTGACTCAATTTCTTCATCTATCAAATGAGCTGGAGAAGGAAATAGGAAAACCACTCCAGTTTCTTTGCCAAGAAAACCTCAAATGGGGTCACGAAGAGTTGGACATGACTGAAAATGACTTAACAACTATAGTTACACAGTCAATAAGTGTTACAGTTGGAACTTAAATGCAGGTGTTTTGATTTTGCTAGATGTTTACAGCATGGTATAAGGAAAAATTCCACAGACTAGGATTCAGAAATTCTATAATCAAAACTCCATTTTTACCACTTTCAAATCATGTAACCCTCAGGCTACTCACTTGTTTCTGAGCTTTATTCTTCTCTGCAAATGGGAGGTGGAGAGTGGGGGAAGGGGTAGGAGGCGGGAGAAGATGGGCATTGAGGGCAGAGGGTGTTACTAATATTTTACAGGTCTGTTGATACAATGCGAAATGTACTTAATGCTACAGAACATTATTTAAATGCAAACCATCATTATTATTTGTAATTATTTTGCCTGTAATGGGTGTATGCTAGTAAGTAGCGGAGTTGGGACTGGAATCCATTCTGTTAGATGCAGAGTAAAGACGTAATAATGGGAAAGAGCACTCATCTTGGAGTCCAAAATCCTACATCTGGCAACATCTAGCTCTGTGATTGTAAGGCAAATAGTTAGCTCTCTCTTATCCTCAGTTTTATCATCTCTAAAATGGACATAAAGGCAGCTAAGTGGCACAGTGGGTAGAGTGCCAGCCCTGGAATTAGGAAAACCTCAGACACTTACTAGATGTCTAGTGACACTGGGTAAGCCACATAACTTTGTTTGCCTCAGTTTCCTCATCTGTAAAGTGAGCTAGGCAAGGCAATGGCAAACCACTCCAGTATCTTTGCCAAGAAAATTTCAAATGGAATCATGAAGAGTTGGACATGACTGAAACAATTGAACAAAAGATGGAGACGGGAAGAGTTATGTTGCCTCTCTTGAAGACTTCTTAGCTAGATGATTTGGGGGCAGTTGAACAGCTCTTTCTGAGCATCAGCTTCCACCTTTTTAAAATAGATTATTTATAATAACGACTAAGCAAACAAACTCACAAGATTGCTGTAAAGAAAGCGCTTGGTAAGCTAGAAATCACTTTTGAAATGTGGGCTATTTTTATTATAATCCATGATAATGATGATAGCAACAAAAAAATGTGAGCTTAATACAGGTAGGTGGCTGGGTATAGAAAAAAGTTAAAGCTTGTTCACTTTAGTTGATTAATAAATTTTTGTTGAATATGAATCAAATGAGTTTCATCGCTATTCATCAGATGTAAATGTAACAATTTGATTGTAATTCCTGGTAACTGTCTAATAACGATTTATGAGCCCAGTATGAAGGGATTTCTAAGTTAATGGGGAACCTAGTTGAGCTATGGTTTTATCTCAACCTTTATGGCCGATGGGCTCAGTTATATCCATTAGCAGCAAAAGCAGGCATTAGATAAAGGTGATTATCTAAATTCTAAGGGATCATTCTATGGGCCTTTGGAACAGCACTCATCAAACAGAATTGCAGTTGAACCTGAATGAGGACTGCCAAATCTAACAAGCTGAAAGTCCCCAAACAACCCTTCCCAACCACCCTGGTAAGTTGGTCTTAGGCTTTCCCGATCACATTTGGAAGCTGTTGTGAGATGTTAAGTATAGAGAGATTGTATCTGTGGACATTTTTTAAAAGCCTCTGTGATGGCACACACCCTCTGGTGGGCAAGGGTCTATGGATTGTGCAGGAACAAAGAGTGTGATTTGGTGGAAAGGTTGCTTGGCTTGGAATCTGAAAAGCTATATACAACTCCTCTTTGGGAACTTTGAGAGGTCACTTCATCACTTTGGGTAAACCACATGGGTGATCTCTGCTTCCTTCAAGGTCAGCAGATTAGAAATGCTAAGGAAGTGGAGAAGAAATTGACACCCCCCTCAAACTCACATGATACTAGCTAAGGAAGTTGATGTTCCAAGCAATATTGCTATGTTCCCAAGGGTACACTAATGATAGTATTCTTTCTATATGGTGTCATTGGTGCGTCTGGAGATAGTACTTTAGCCCAAAGTGGGTAGGCTGGTAGGAGGAAGTATTTGAAGATGGAACTTCTGTCGCACTACAAGGGATGCCATCTTCTCTATCCACACAATTACATTTTGCACACAGCAAAAGGTGTGATGGATTACCAAGGATATAGTCGAATCAATCAGTTCATAGACCAGGAACACAGGCTCATAGATTTAGAGATGGAAGGGGCCTCAGAGGCAATAAAATCTAATCTGTTCATTTTATAGATGAGGAAACTCAAGACCACAGAAGTCCTCTGACTCTAAATCCTGTGCTTTTTCACTAGCATCAGTTTTAAGTTCAATTTAGAAATTCAATTCATTTCTGTTCTATTTTGTTCAGCAAGATTTTATTGATCATCTACTTCTTCAATACTGTGCAAAGGGGTGTGTGTGTGTGTGTGTGTGTGTGTGTGTGTGTGCTTGGGATGGTGGTGGTGGTAAGGCACAATGATAAGGCTATCTTGACATGTAGCAGAATGCAGGAAATTATTGTTTGGAACCCAACATGATCACCATGAGCAGTCAGCCCCCAGGAAGCAGCTCTCATTTCCACAAAGGGATAGAGCAATCATTCCTTATTTAGCAGGATTGCTCTAGATCTGGGCCTTTGTCTTCGTTCTTCTATATTTACCACTTGCACTATGCCTTCTTTCTCTATTTACCACCTCCCAGCAACAAACTCCTTTTTTTTGTCCCCCTTTCTTGTACCACCTTTCTGTATTTGCCCCCTCCTCATATTTCCGTATTTACCTTTTCTCTGAGCTATATATCCTTCCATATTTACCTTCCATATTTTATCCTTCTGCAATTACCTTCTTATCCATGTCATTCTTTATTTGCCCTTCTCCCTGTGACAACCTCCAATATTTATTCCCCTAGGTGCTATCCTTCTATAATTGCCTCTGTCCCATGTTATCCCTCAATATTTCTCTATGCTAAATTACTTTAGTTACTTTCCTCTCCTATGCTGTTATCTATCATTTATCTATCTATATGTCTGTCCATCTGTCCATCTGTCCTTCTCTCTCTCTCTCTCTCTCTCTCTCTCTCTCTCTCTCTCTCTCTGTCTCTTTCTCCACCCCCCTTTCCTATTCATTTAAACAAATCTCATGACCTATGACATACACTTATGTCATTACTGTTCACCTAGCCCAGGTAGGGAGAGTATCATCCACCCCTGCTGTGTGCTCAGCAAATGGCCAATCCCCAGGTGGAAGACAGAGCACAGGTGGGCGGCTCCTGTCTGCAGAGGCAGTGACAGAGCTGGGAGACCTGGTAACTGCAGCACAGAGGGTGAGATCACCATGGTAACCAGAAAGCCGATTACTCCATCGCAGCAACCCTTCTTCAGTGCAATGGAACACCAGGGGACAAAGGAAATGCATTCCCCTCCCCCTCCATCCCATAGCTGGTCCCCCTCTCCCAAGTGCTTTGGGTTCTATGGAGCTGCTTTCTGAGGACATCACCCTCTTAGGTTGGTTGACCTTTAGAACTACATTATTATCTTTCAAGTTCCTTTAAATGCTTAAGGAGGGGCTGGATAAACTACAAAGAAATCTTTGGGGAGGCAAAGAGGAAAGCAGAGGGTGAGTGCAGCTAACGGGCAGGCATGTTTTCAGACCACATTTGCATAGCAGAACACTTGACTTTACTCTTTTCTGTACCAGTCCTGCTCAGAGCCTCAGGGGCAATCTCTCGGTATTAATTTTTAAGTGTTTTCCAGCCATCAAAGCCTACCTCCCCACCTTCTTCTCTTCCTCCACTCTTTAAACTCTCTATGTGACCTTGGAGGAAGTCAACAACTGTTTTTGCTCCAATGTAAGGAGAAAAGTGCATAGTATGTCTGTGCATTTTTTTTCTTTGTTGGACAGCAAGCCTATTCTCACTGAGGACTATGTTGTACAGAGGAAGACCACTGAATTTAAGGTGGGGGCCCAGCATTCTAATCTAGACTCTATCTACCTATATGATCTGATGAAAGTTATTTTCCATTTTTAAGCCTATTTCCTCAATTGCAAAATAAAAATTAGACTAAATGATTTTAAGACTCCATCCTTCTATAAATTATATGGTTTTACGGTTCCCTGAATGTCTCATGCTCATTTGTAAAAGGAAGGTTCGATGATTAATAACTGGGAAATATGGATGTTAAATTGGTTGACAAATATTGTATACAAATTCCTCACAAACACACATAAAGACAAATATGTGGATGCATTTTCACACATACACATAAGCATGTGAACATGCCACATACATCCAAATGCAGGTATATACTTTCTATGCTTTCCATAAGCCCTCAGAATTATGACTTTCTTTGTCTTTGTGTAGCAATCATAATTCTGTAACACGTATTATTAGAAGAACCTTGGATGCTGTAAATAGGCAAAAAAGTTTCATCATTTTTATTTAGATATAATGTTGGCTAAGTCATTCAGCACTCCAACCTCAGTCTCCTTGCTTCTGAAATGAGGATGGAAGGAAGACCAGATGATCTCTGAATTGATTTACTTGGAATCATTTCATTTACTTGGAATTTTAAGATGTTAGAGATATGAATTAAAATAGTAGAATGAAGAATATTAGAAGTGAACAGGTTTTTTTAGGTCTGTACTTTCAGAATATTCTCATGTAATAATAGGGAACATTCAAATTGTGCTTTAGGGTTTTCAGACATTTACAAAGATTACCTTATTTTATCTGTGCAACAAAAGGTGTTATTATTATCACTATGTTACAGTTGAGGAAACTGAGACTGATAGAAGCTTTCTCAGTCATATAACTAGTGTCTGAGACAGGATTTAAACTCTGGTTTGCATGACTCCAGGTCCAGAATTCTATACACTGTACCACCTAGATGCATTTGTGCTTTATTGCAATTATATATTTATTTTGCATAGATAGGTGATAGACAGACAGATAGATATATAGATAGATGTAAATATATCTTCTCTAAAAGAATAGAGCTACTTGAGCACAGTGACAGTTTCATTTTTCTTTTTGAATCTCCAACACCTAGCATGGCACCTGGAATACCATACGTGCTTAATAAATGCTTGCTGATTGATTGCTCTCTAAGTTCTCTTTAAGCTACTATATCTGATGTTCTCTCTTCAAGGTCCCTTCCAGCTCTAATATTTTCCACCATTTTCTCAGCTCCTTTTTATCTCTGACTTCCCATATTCTAATATTCTAATACTCTGTTTTGGAGTCTGGCATTGTGTCTAGAGAGCTGGCTTCAGAGTCAGGCACACCTGGGATCAGGTTCTTTCCCTGTCACATAGTGGCTGTGTGACCTTGAGCAAACCAACCCTTCAATGTCCGCAGGAAACTCTCTAAGACTGAAAGTTGCATAGACCCTGACAGCTAGCATCGGTAGAGTGAAATCTCTTCACAGGAGTTCCTTACGTCAAGAAAACTATGGGTCTAGACTGAAAAAAAAAATTCCCATCAGCTTTGAAAGTCCACGTCCTTCAACATCTCTTCTAGTTCTAATATCCTAGACATTGATTCTAATAAAACCACATCTTTGTTATACACCTGCCATGTGCTCAGCCCTGTGCTCAATAAATAAAAGGCAAGTAGATGTAGTCCCTCAGGGAGAACAAGGCAGTATGTAAACAGGTGCTTAATTGCCATGGCACAGACTATATGTTCCCACCTAATTCAGCCTCCTCTGCATACCAATGCTACTTAATGTCTGTACCACCCTTCTTAATGCATTTCCTCTTTATTGTCATCAATGTGCTTCATGGAGATTTGCC
Source organism: Petaurus breviceps papuanus (assembly GCF_028583685.1). Taxonomy (NCBI): domain Eukaryota; kingdom Metazoa; phylum Chordata; class Mammalia; order Diprotodontia; family Petauridae; genus Petaurus; species Petaurus breviceps. The sequence continues at coordinate 31,792,210 of NW_027186372.1, read as the reverse complement.
TTGCTTTACAAACTTGACTGTATTCTCCTCGATGGCGAGAACTCTAGCATCATGTAATGGAAGACTCATTGCAATTGGAGCTAGAATCAACAAGCATTAAGTGCTAGTCTCGGACCAGCCCCTTAGAAGCCTCAATTATCTCACTTACAAAATCAAAATTTTAGTTACACATTTTTCTTATGATTGTTAAATGTGAAGCATATCCTAACCTGCTATGTAAATATGAGCTACTATCAGTATTATTGTGATTTGTCTTTAAATATTAAGGAATTAATACTATACAGAGGGCCTTTGTAACCAGAGATTGTTTCCTCCACAAGACATTTCATGAATCTAGACATGGAAAGATGAGTATAATTCTCAATCTATTACCTAGTCATATGTCACATGTTAATACAATCTGTCCTCTCACTGCATGGATCAGAAGACAGACATTGAAAGTAGCTCACATTTTTATAAAGCTTTATGTCTTGCAAAGTGCTTTCTTGACAACAACTATGTTTCATATAAACATATATTTAATACATACACACAATGTATATTCATTCCTACATATAGACATATATGCCTACATATTTATACTTATGTGTATATGTATATACAGATATATACATATATGATATTAAAAGTTAAAATTACACTAAGAATTTTGGGACATTTTGTATATACTTACTTCCCTTCCTTGTTAAATACACACACACACACATACACACATACAAACATACACATTATGAAGTGTTAAAACTGAATTAAGACTTTTGGGACATATTATATGTGTGTATTTCCCTTCCTTGTTAAATTTATACATGTATATATATACACACAGAGGCTATTAAATGTTAAATAAATTAAGTTAAATGAACTAAAACTTTTGGGACATTTTGTATATATCTATTTCCCTCTCTTGTTAAATACACAGACACATCATTTCCATGTTACAGATGAGGAAACAGAAGTATAGTTTGGCCCCAAGGGAGGCAGGAAGATCACTCTAGGCCCTCGGAGATGGGTGGGGTATAGGAGGCATATAGGAGGTAGAGAAAGGGCCTCTCACAATTTTGTTGAAGATTGGTCTAGATGTATGTGGAGGGCTTTTTTAAAGGGGTTAGAAACTAGGGAAGATTTGAATCGGCAGAGAATAGACCAGATATCAAATGCCTTTCCTGGGATGTGTAACCCAGATGATCCCAGCACCTTAGAAAGTTCATCAAGGCTGTAAACAGCATTGTAGAAGAGTGGTCTCATGGGAGACAATCAGAGTTGGCTATCATCAACTTCTCATTCTTAGGATCATAGATTTAAAGTTGGGTGGGGCTTAGAGACCTTGTAGTCTAAGTTAAACATTTTTCAGATGAAGAAACTGAGGCCCAGGGATGTTAAGTGACTTACTTGGGTGGGCAATATGTAGTACAACAGGTGGCCACATAGGTAGCACAAGAATAAGGATCTGAAGCCAAGTCCTCCAGAGCACACGTTCTTTCTGTCATAACACACTGTCTTTTCCTCACAGCTCTCACCGTAGGTGAGGGTCTAATGATAATAATAATAAATCTACTAATAAGGTCTAATAATAAAGAGACTCACTATTATCCAGAATCACAGGAAGCAATTCCACAGAGGTATGATGTGAGGACCCAGCAAGGAAGGACTTAGTAGTCATATTAAGTCAACGAGACTTTATCATGGGCTTATTATGTGCCAAGAATTGTGCTAAGGGCTGGGAAAACAAATGCAGGCTGAAAGAAAGACCTACCCTCTGTACTAATGTGAGAAGTTAAGAATTGAATGGGAGCTGAAAGGTGCTGGAGCAGTCAGTATTGAAGCCTGGAGGGTGATAGAGACATGGGAGGCTTGAATGTGTGAAGTCCAGGGGGTATAACAAGCTTCCAAGTTGAAGAGGTTTCTGGGGCACTGTAGAGAAAATCCAGGAGAGTCAGAAGACCAGCCTGGAGAGAAAACCCCTAGAATCTCTGGCCCCTGAAGGGCCTGATATGGTTTCTTATTATGTGAGTTTCCCTCTCAGTCATTGCTTTATTCACCAATGTAGGGAAGAGTACTCAACTTTTGTGGCCTCCCTAGGGTGGACAGGGACAAGAGGCAAGCACTGGTCCTGACCCTACTGGTGTCTGTCTCTGAGAGGCAGAAGAAAGTCTGGGCTGATTGAAGTGATTAGGTTTCTGGGGGTGGAAGCGACTGCTGAGGACTTTTTAGTTGGAAGTCTGAGTGAGAGTGAGGCTCTGTGGGTTGCTTTTCTGTCACTAGGTGGGAGAGAATGCTGGGAAGTGAGAGCTCCCTCTCAAATGAGCAAACCTCCCTCTCTGGACAAGGACTGAGAATGACCAAGGGGAAAAGAACTACATACTTAGCAAGAACAAAACAAAAAAAGCACCTGTCAGGAGAGCACTGACCACCCTGTCCAACTGAGGCCAGCAGGCTCACGTCTGTATTTGTCTTCCTTTTTAGTTCCTCCTAACCCTGCCTGCCAGATGACTGCATTTGTGCAAGTAACCAGACCCCCTTTTAAATGTGGAGTCAGCTCCCCAGAATGGGTTTTCCTGACCACACAAAGCCCCACAGCATGGGGATCTGACAGCTTCATGTCATTTCTCTGTGGCAGCTGCATTTAGTCCCTGGTGTCTTTGCTTTTGACAGCTCATCAGCAGAGATACTGGAAGGCAGCAGCAACTTCACTCTTCAATTAATACTTAGGTTTCCCAGGCTATGCGGGGGAAGGGAAGGGAAAAGGAAAAGAAGGGGCCAAGGAAGAAGCAGGTAGATAAGCAGAGAGTTTGGCAAGAGAATTAGTGATTTCTTGGCAACAAGGCAGGTCTTTTAAAGAAATTCAACAGTGTCCTTAAATGGACTGCAATCAGATCTATATTCTCATGCTTTTGGTTGTTTGTATGTTTTTAATTTTTTTTTCTAGATTTACAGCTTTTGTATGGATATCTGGTGGTGGTAGGATAAAGAACAGGACTGGTCTGGAAGTCAGGAGACCTGAGTTCAAATCTCTCTCTGCCAAATCATTGTGTGCTTCAGACAAATCATTCACTTCACATTGCTCATTTTTGAAATGAAAGAGATGAAGTTAGAAGACCCTTCTAGCACTGGCATTCTGGGTTTGATAGTTTGAGGTCCTGAGGGAGCTGATGTTGCAATAAACAGATTGCCAGACCTAGAGTCAGGTAGACCTGAGTTCAAATCCAACCCAATTCACTTACTTGCTGTGTGACCCTGGGGAAGTTGCTTAATCTCTGTTTGCCTGTTTCCTCATCTGTATGGAAAATAGTAGCACCTACTTCCCGGGGTTGTTGTGAGGATCAAATGAGATAATATTTGTAAAAAAGCCCTTAGCACAGTACTTGGAACATAGCAAGAGCTTTATAAATGTTTATCTCTCCCCTTCCATTCCTTTTCTGCTTTGACATTCTAAGATTCTAAACAATATGCCAAGCAGCCTTATTAAAGCCAAGTAGTTCCTTTTTTTCTATAAATACCCAAAGGTACAGAAACATATTCCACAGTCCAAAATTGCTTGAGACAAATGTCCTTTCCTCATCCAAGTTCATCTTTTGAGGGATAATAATTCTTAATTAATCACTCTAGGGTGCCAGTTTACATGAAGCAACTCTAGCCCTGCTGACCCATTAATTAAATCACAGTTCTCTGAAAATTTGGAAGAAAGGGAGGGTGAGAAAAGGGTTTGAAAAATGGAAATGGAGTCTCCACCCTCAGGAATGTGGGATGGACACACAGAATACTGTAGTCTTGAGATCAGAACATATGAGTCACTGGAGGCTAGAAACACAATTCATCTACAATAGGTAGCATTGTTTAGATGACAGAATGTGCTGAACAATGCACATTATCTCTAGCTTCCACATCATCCAAACACTGGATAACAATTTTTTGTTTTTCCATTTTGCTTGCACTTTGACAACAAAAACAAAGAGATCCCACAACTTGGAGATAAGAGATAGTCGTATGCATACATATGAGAAGGGATAATAAGGAAAAAAATGTATATGTATATGTATATATAGATTATATATAATGCATTATATGCTTACATTAATAAGTATGCATATATCACGTGGCATTCTTACAGAAATCCTCACATTTGCTTCTCACAGCTAACCTATAATGTAGTAGCGGTGAAGACAATGAATAATAGATTGTCTTATTTAATACCAACATCTCTCTGTAAATCCATTCATTTTCTCAGACCCTATTTCTCAAGGACAGGCAGTTTCTGAAGGGCATAATAGAATAAGGCAATCAATCCCAGACCAAGGCATCTGTTGGTTCACCAGCCTGGCCAGGGCTCCAAGTCCCTGTAAACAGAAGCCACCCTGATCTAGATCCTCCCTTAGGGACATGTCCTTTCATCCTTGCTTTTACCTTCATCAAAGTTGGGGTTAAATTGTTCTACAAAGGTGAGACTAAGCCAGGGAAATCCTGATTGGGATATTTTTTTTTCTTGGCAAGATTGCTAGAGGCAGCTGGGTCTCATGACCAGCACACTTTCCTTGGGTCATCTCCATCTTCCCAAAGATGAATAGGGAGAAGTTGAGAACCCTTAGCCTGCCTCCTCATTAAAATGTTCACCAATGGGAATTGCTTTGCTTTTACCAGGGGTGGTCCAACCAATGTACTATCAGGCCAATCAGAAGATATATTTGGGTTTAAAAAGCCTTTTCAACCCATGTTTTTGGTCTCTTTGGCACAAATTGGCCAGAGACCCTTTTACTAATGGGCTGGATGTCCCATTAATAAATCATATTTTATTCAGAGAAATTTCCTTATTTTTATCTATGTGGCCAATTTCACTAGCAGCAAATGTAACATCTCCATCATTTTAGTGATAAGGGAACTGAAGCTCAGAGAAAGTGTGATTTGTCCTCTTTGAAACTATATTGTATTTAACTACTTTGTATATATTCACTTTAAGCACTTATTGTCACCCTCATTACAATGTAGGGATTATTTATTTCTTTGTCCTGCCATCCTTAGCACCCAGGACAGTGCCTGAAACACAGTAGACACTTAATAAATGCTTGTTGATTAACTGATAACTAGGAAGTAAAGAATCCAGGGCAGAACCTAGATCTTCTGATTCCTAATTTAGAGTTCTTTCCACGTTATCTGAAAACAAATACCTTAAAACAAATGTTCCTGAAATAGCTAATTGCAAAGTTTTCAGGACATCTTGCCTTCTTAAGGTTTCCTTCCCACAGCATATTAGTGACAGAACTCAAACCCAGGTCTTTGGCCTCTCAGGCTGGGGCTCTACACTCTGATGTATATTATTTGATTATTTTCTCCCTGCTCCCCCCACCATTTTACAGACATGAAACAAAGACTCAGGGAATCACAGTTTGATGTCAGTGGCAGAGAGCTATGCCCATCAAGCAACGAGTGCCACATTGCTTTGCTTATTTCAGAAGTTTAAGGCTCCCTAAGGTTCTAGGATCTTTTGCCTCCTAGGGTTACATTGTTGACTTAGGGATTCAGTCATGTTTTCTGGTTTTCCTTGCTTTTTATTCTTTTGCATTCATTGGAGCATTCTGTTTGTGCAAATGTCCCCCTGTTCAAACACAGCTGCTTCAATTATTTTTTTATTGCACGCCTCTTTTCCACACTAATATCTAAGCATTTAAGTTGGAAGAGATATCGTTCCCAACTAAGCTGTGGCTGACAATTGGGCTTCCCCTGTGAATGAAGAATTGCATCTCAGCAGGTAACTGGAATATGTTTTGCAAAATAGGAAAACATAAAATAATTTTAAAGGGGAAGGAGTGGAATGTATCAGTTATTTATTTCTGTAATTAGCAATGGACTCTGCTCTGAATTCTGAAATTTCTGGAAGACTGCACTCCTGTATTCTAGTTAATAAAGCAACTTTTCATACTTCATAAGAAAACAGTAATGAAGACCTGTTGTGATCCATTCACCAGATTGCTCTAATTGACTCTCTTGCACAAAACTTGGAGGCAGGAGTATGAAGTTTGACCTATGTCTTTGACCCTAACTCTCTATGTGACCTTGGCTAACTTAATTTCTGAGGCTCATTTTTTTTCACCTGAAAAATGATGGGGAGAGGTGGGGGATAGCATATGGCATAATATAAAAAAAAGCTTTGAACTGTATGTTAACACCTTCTGGATTTGAGTAAAGGATCTGCTTTTACTTTACAGCATAACCTTGGGCCAATCACTTCCCTTTCTGGGAAAACAGAAAACCTTTTGTTTGTCCCATCTCAATAATGGACTACATAGCTACTAATCCAGGGATAATGTGGTAGAATTAGAATTTGGCTTCCCTAATTTCTATTCCAATGGTTTTTTTATACTACATGAGGTTACTGCCAAGAAATAGTCACACTTGTGGGCTTCCTAGCTTTTTCCATCTTTAAACTAAAGGCACCTCCCTCTATGGCCACTGTCTGGGGAGCATTTCCATACACAAAGTACTACGTACTATATGCAAAAGAGGAACTATGAGTTAGTGTCTTGCCTCCAGGTTCTTACAATTACAGAGACAGAGCGCACATGCAAGCAACGATCTCCATTTTCCTTCCTGACTAGAATAATGGTTGATTTTAATTATGAAACAGTGTTGTATGAACTTTTTGACAGCATGTTGGGATATAGATAATGGAGATGAAGTTTTGTACTCAATAGATCTGAATTGGGCCAAGATGAACATCTGTTAATTCCCAATTACATTTCAAGCTCTTTTGATATGTGACAAATCCCCTTCTTTCCCACCAGGGGGTATTTGGTTTTAACTCTTTCCCCAATCTACTCCCCAATACCCCAATCCCCCCGAGGAAAAACAGAAACAAAAAGTTTGGGCTCTAGACTTTGGAAAATGGTTCAAGGAGACTATTATAGAGAGGCAGTTGCAATGTAAGAACTGCACAGAAAAACACGGCCTCCTGAAGCAGGCTCTGTGAAAAGAGAGCTGAGCCTGAAGTCTGAAAAAACTGAGTTCAAATCTAGCCTCTGACACTTACCAGGGATGTAACCTTGGGCAAGTCACTTAATCTCTGTTTGCTTCAGTTTTCCCATATGAAAAATGGGAATAATAATAATACTTCCCTGGTTTGCAGGTCTGTTGTCGGCATGGAATACAATATTGTAAAATGCTAAGCACAGTGTACCTGTCATATAGTAGGTGCTTAATAAATGCTTGTTTCTTCTTTCCTGTCTCTTATGGAATTTTCTTTTCTTTCCCTTTCCTCTGACCTACAACACATCAATAGCTGAGGTTTATAAAAGACATTCAGTTTTACAAATTATTCTACATAATTATCTCATACCAGAAACCTGACCTCCACAATGGAACAGATTCTCTGGGGATCTGGCTTTCTGCCTCTTCACAAGGAAGAGTTCTGCAACTTTTGAATACATTTGTCATATAATAAATTGTATTATATTTATTAGCATTTGTTTTTTCTCCCTTACTGGACTATGAACTCTATGAAAACAGAGACTATATCTAATCTTAATTTTATTTTTAACTTATGTAATAAAAATAAACATTTCCATAGCACAGATTTCAGGCATTTCCATAGAAAAGATCTCAGCTTATATGTTTCAGTGGGTAAAATCCATGAGTGTAATCAGAGATTCTGCATCAGGAATTCTAAGTCCCTCTCCTGATTTTTCCATTTAGCATCATAGGATTATAGGCTTAAGACTGGAAGTAACTTTAGAAGCTATCAGGTTCAACCCTCTCATTTTGTACAATAAGAAATTGAAGCCTGGAGAAGTCGATCGACTCTCCCAAAGTCATATAGGTAGCAAACGGCAGAGCTGAGATTTGAAATCAGGTCCTCAATCTTCTATGGGAAATGTCAGTATTCTTTAAGCAAATCACTTGACTCTGATGAGTCCTAGTTTCATCACCTGTAAAACAGAGAGGATAGTTAGTTATATTCCTATGCTACAATCCACCTTCTATACCTCATTGTGGCATGGAGGTGACCATGGCTTCCTAAAGACAATGCCAGGACAGGGTAACTACAGACAGGTGCTATGACATTGGGGAGGATCTTATAATCATAGCTGTAGAGATAAAAGGGACCTCAGAGGTCATCTTGTCCAACCCTGTAATAGCTGAGGAAACTAAGGCCTGTGAAGATTGAAGGGATCTGTCCAAGGTCATGCAGGAAGCTCCATCAGATGTCCAGTTCTTTTATTTTTTTGCTTGTTTGGAGAGCAATTGGGGTTAAGTGACTTGCCCAAATTCACACATCTAGTGAATGTATCAAGTGTCTGAGGTCAGCTTTGAACTCAGGTCCTCCTGATTCCAGGGCCAGTGCTTTATTCACTGCACCACCTAGCCTCCCCAAGATATCCAATTCTTGAGCAAAAATCTTCTGACTGCAAAGCCAGCAGTCTCTCCACTGAATATGGGATTGGTGACAAACTCTATTCCCATTGTCTGAGGATCAGGCTGACTAAGCCTGCAGAAGCTAACCCCTAGAAACATGGTCACTAGCTCTTGAAGTTTTTTTTTGGGGGGGGTGCTATTTATGTAGATCAATTATTAAGGGACAGAGAGGGTGTTATTTGGGTTGACCAGGGAGTGGCCACACTGACAAATCACTGATCTTTTCAAATTCTACTTGAACTGGCTAACTCATAGGATTGTTGTGAAGTCAATGCTTCATCATCCGTAAAGAGCTATAGAAGTAGAAGCTGTAATAATAATGTTAACTCCTTTCTCTAGCACCTTAGGGAATTTCTCAAAACATCTCTTTGAGGTAAGCCCATACAAGGAGTATTGTCTACATTTGACAGGTGAAGGAATTGGGATTTAGATATGTGAGGTGATTCGTTCATGCTCATACCCCTAGTAAGTCTCAGAGCCAGGATGCAGGCCTGGGTCCCCTGACTCCCCATGAAGTACCCTCTATACTAGTCCATACTATTTATCATTATTGTTCAATATGGTGGCCTAGTGGATAGTACATTGAACTATGCCTCTGACATTTACTGGCTCTATACTTTTGGACAAGTCATTTAACCTTTCATAGTGCCAGTTTCTTCATCAGTGTTTTGGTGAAGAATAAAATAAGATATATAAAGTGCTTCCATAGACCTTAAAGCACCATCTGAATGTTAGCTATTATTTTCTACCTATCATGTTTTCTATCAGTATTATGATTATATCTCCCATTAACATTAATTAGTCCCCATGTCAAAGAATTTAGGAAAATATATCCAGGGGGCTTCATTCTGACATAATGATTTGTTTCTTCCAAGTACTGCATAATTACCAAAAGAACAAAGGCTCAGGAGACCCTGATTTTTCCAGTTTGCAAGAATAAAGGAGGTGTAGAATTTCTTGCCTTGAGTCTGCATGTAGTTTATGTATCACAGGGCAGTGAAATGTAATGGTAAGGAGACACATGGGCCACCCAGATCCCTGAAGGCTTAAGGCTTGCATTAGAGGGAAAGTATGAGTACCATGATTATATTAATGGAATGAAGGCAGTAAAAAGGCAGGTCCATCTAAGAGAAGGAGGGGCAAGGATCTTGGATTTGTGTCTGTCTCTGCTTCTCTCTCTCTGTTTCTCTGTCTCTCTCCTCTCCTCTCTTATTTTGTCTCTATCTCAGCATGTCTGACTCTGTCTCCTCTGTTTCTCATTCCTTCTCTCTCTGTTTCTGTTTCTCTGTCTCTCATTTTGTGTCTGTATTTCTCTGCTTCTCTGTCTCTTATCTCTGTCTCTCTGTGTTTCTCTCTGTCTCTCTGTCTCTGTCTCTCTGTCTCTGTCTCTCTGTCTCTCTATCTGTCTCTCTCTCTCTGTCTCTCTCTCTGTCTCTTTCTCTCTGTCTGTCTCTCTGTCTCTCTCTCTGTCTCTGTCTCTGTCTCTCTCTCTGTCTCTTTCTCTCTGTCTCTCTGTCTCTCTCTCTCTCCATCATTATTGTTAACTGTATGAGATTAGATGTTGCTGAGAAGCTGACTTGGCAGAGCAAGTTTTCTCACTTAGGGATTCCCTGTCCCAATAAAACCATAGGCTAAATCCTTATGTTTATCATCATCAACATAAAAACCACCAGAAAAATTGGCATAGTGGAGAAAGCTGGCCTGGAAGTCAAGAAGACCTGGGTTCAAGTCCTGCTTTTTACACAATGTCTATATGACTCTGGATATATCACTTCAGCTTTCACTGTTCTAAACAACTCTAAAATTATAAATTTCAGAGAACGAGCTTGCCTATATTGGTAGAGGAAGTTATTTCACCTGGAAATTCCCTCTACCAATGAAATCACAAGTCTAATATGTACCATCATCATCATGATCATCATCAGTAGTAGTAATGATCCAAAAGAAATAATATTTGTACAGTTCTTATCAAAGTGCCTGGTACACATTAAGTAGGCACTTCATACACATTTACTTTCTTCTCCTTCCCTTCTACCCAGAAGAGGCCTCCTTAGACCAAGTACTCTTAGGCCTTTTTGAGTCATGGCCACTGTTGGCAGTATGGTAAAGCCAATGGATCCCTTCTTACATATTGTTTTTAAATACATAAAATTACAAAGGAAATCAATTATGTTGAAAAGTAGGCATGAAAGTATATTTTTAAAAAAAGTTTATGGACCCCAGGTAAGAACCCCTACCTTAGGGAACAAAGATTTATATAATTCCTACTCTGTGTCAGGCACAGTGTTAAACGTTTTTTTACAAATATTATCTCATTTGATCTTCACAACTATCCTACCAAGTAGGTGCTATAATTATCCCCATTTTCCAGTTGGTTAAACTGAAGCAAACAGAAGTTAAGTTACTTTCCTAGGATCACACAGTTTGTAAGCATCTGAGGCTGTATTTGAACTCAAGTCTTCCTGATTCCAGCTTTATCCACTACACCAGTAGATGCCTCTGATAATAAAGACCTCAATGAATTAGTTATCCTGACAATAACTCAGTATGAAGATCAGTATGAAAAGCTTGAGGGTTGCAAGGATAATGATTTAAATTCATTCCACTTATAAAGTCTGAGAACAAAATAAAACACCCCCCGGCCTGTGTTAAGTTTTATTAAGGCAACAAATTTCCACCTTAATTTTTCTTATGAGTTTTGACAAACTTCAATGAATAGAACAGAAATTTCTCAAGAAAATTTCCCATAACTGGTTGTATGCATCACCAAAATGTGATGTCGATTGGCAGGAAAGTATTTCCATGGCCAGAATCTAAGTCTTGACAAAGTACAGAACCTTGGCAGTCAGACAACTGGAATATGAACACCTGGAGAATGAATGTCCCAGCTTATATTCCTACTCTCCAGTCTTCTCAACTCCACCTTTAGAGGAGAAGCTTGATCTCCCCTCCATTAGACACCTTTGACCCATCTCCCATAGACCCTCTCTCAGGTGGCTATAATGACCACCTTCATGCCAAGTCTTGCCTGATAGTAAGCATTCAACCATTCCCATTCCTTCCCCTCAAGAGTTAGAAGGCATTTTACTGACATTACTTTATTAAAAATGCCTCTAGATAGCTCCAAATATCACTAGAAGCTGGAAGAAGACAGGGTGTGAAGAAGAACCCATGGCCTTTGTGATGAGGAAATAGGGTCTATTAATTTAAGATCTGTAACTTTCCTATCTTTAGGGATCTTTACCATGATTCAGTAATAATTCCTGCTCAGGGAGAGGAAAAGCCTTATTGGCTCAAGTCACATTTATCTGCTTACTCAGGAGGCCAGTAGTCATTAGTACTGGTACAAAATGAGACAGTTTTGAATTTAACCAATGTGGGGGGGATCTGTTTTGCTTCACCATGTATAAACAACTTAGGTTTTTTTTGAGGGGGGGAGATATTTGTTAAAATTAAAAATAAAATAGATGCAGATGAGAATGATTAATCATAGTTCACAGAATACTGGTTTCACATGAGAAAGGGATGCTGGATTGGGTTACCATATTCCTTCTCTAGATCTGCTTGCTTTTATCTTTGATAATATAATTTTTATGTAGCCAGAAGATCCAGTTTCTTTTGCCTGAATTTGAATCATATTTACAGTGTACCCATAATCTTTTTAAAACAGGCAGTGGCTCAATAGTCCTCTCTCTTATACAAACTTCCAATAAGTCATTCAGATTCTCTTTACCTTGACTTCCTACTTCATGAGGCAGGATGCCCCAAGAACTAATAAGCATATAGTTATTAGACTGTTAGTGGTCAACTTCTACCTTCCTCCTTGAAGTTTTCAGCCATAATCCCTTTTGTAATGTTGTCTCATAATTCTCTTTTTTTTTTCTTTTTGGAGGGGGGAGGGTAGGGCAATTGGGGTTAAGTGACTTGCCCAAGGTCACAGGCTAGTTTTGTGTGTGTGTGTGTGTGTGTGTGTGTGTGTGTGTATGTGAAGTGTCTGAGGCTGGATAGGAACCCAGGTCCTCCTCACTCCAGGGCTGGTGGCTCTCAAAATTCTTAAGACCTCAGTTGATGGAAATTCCATTCCTTATATTTTGAACATCTTCTAATAGACTATTTTCTCCTGTCTTTTGCTACGAGTCACTCTTACAGTAAGGAAAAAATTCAGACATGCAATTACAAACCATGTAATACTCCCCAACCTCCATGGAACGAAGGAGAGGACACGCCCCTTATGACCTCTCCCATGTCAGGTTAATCACCGTTCCTGATTCTTAGTTTAAATCAAAGATCCCAAGGTCATTTATATGGGAACTAGTATCCTGGGAAACAAAATGACCAAAACCTTCTCTGGGTGAACAGACCCTGAAACTGAAGTCACTCTGATCCAAAGGAACCCTGGAAAATCTAAGAATCAATATGCCATGTATTCTGGTGCCTCCCCAATGTTATTTCCTATTTACCTTCTATGTAGTTTGCTTTGTCTATATTTAATTTGCATGTTGTCTCCCCCATTTTATTACAAGCTTCTTGAGAACAAAGACTGTCTTTTGCTTCTTTTTGTATTCCTAGAAATTAACACAGCGCTTGTCACTAGAAGGCACTTAAAAAATGTTTATTGATCGATTGGAGGATATCACCATACTATGTCTTTGTTTTCTCTTTTTTTCTGTACTTCTGATTTCTTTGGTGTAGAGAACTGATGAGGAAACTCCATCAGTCCATACCCTGAAGTCTTAGAGGTACTTTGGCAAACATCCACATTCTGCTAAATATTGAAGTTTTTGTTTTATGTTTTTGCTTTTTGGAGGGCAATTTGGGGGCTAAGTGACTTGCCCAAGGTCGCACAGCTAGTTTTTGTGTTGTGTCTGAGGCTGGATTTGAACTCAGGTCCTCCTGACTCCAGAGTCGGTGCTCTATTCACTGCGCCACCTAACCACCCCGTATTGAAGTCTTAGAGAACACCAAGAAGTTGAAAAGATTTGCTTAGAGTTGCATAGCCAGTTTGTGTCAAAGGTGAAAACTGAGTTCAGGTCTTCCTGACTCTGAGGCCATTCTGTATTGACTATGCCACATTGTCTCTCTGAGTTAGTTGACCAAGGGAATTGATTCCCCTTGCTTTAACAATATTATATATGTGGAGATTGATGAATCATAAGGTGTAGTGATCATTTTTTCCCGAGCCTGAATGTTTTGTTGGATATTTGAGGAGTTGGTCTAACCCCTAAGTCAGGGGAGTACCCTATTTTGTGTTCAGAATGATCTTGTCAAGACAAAACTAAACTGAAATCTATTAGAATTTCCACCTTCCTAGGTTATCCCTTCTAAATCCCATGGACTCTGAGATGACACTACCAAGAGTATAGGATCAATGACCTAGAGCTGGAATGGCCCACAGAAGTCATATAGTGGAACAAACTGAGACCTAAGAGCTTCAGTTACTTTTCCCAGGTCACAAAAGTAGTAAATGTAGAAGTAGGATTTGAATCTAGGTCTCATGACCCCAGAGCTACTGTACCATGATGTTTTGCCCAACTAAAGAACACTAGACTGGTCAGAAAGATCTGTCTTCAAATTATGTGACCCTAGGCAAATCACTTAACCTCTGTTGCCTCAGTTTCCTCATCTGTAAAATAGGGATGATAACTGCACCCAGGGTTGTTGTGAGGATCAAATTAAATTCATATATAATGTTTAGCACAGTGTCTGGCATATGGTTAATGCTATATTTTAGCTATTATTTTTTTTTATCTTGCCTCTGATACTTATTAATTGTGTAACTCTGGGTAGGTTGTATAGCCCTATGTAAATTGCTTAACCTCTGTGAGTCCCAGTTTCATTATCTGTAAAATGAAGGGGTTAGACTTCTCAGTGACCTATAAGGTCCCTTTCATTGCTAAATCCATGATCTTATGAATTACAGCAATTACTCCCCCTCCCTGCCCCCTTCAACTCTTCCATGAGGCTTGTAAAGAATTAATCATTTAGGGGTGGCTAGGTACAGCACCAGCCCTGGAGTCAGGAGGACCTGAGTTCAAATCCGGCCTTAGACACTTAACATAAAACTAGCCATGTGACCTTGGGCAAATCAGTTAACCTTAATTGCTGTACCTTTCCCCCTCCAAAAAGAAAAAAAAAAGAATTAATCATTCAACAAGTACATATAACTATGTCCCAAACACCTTGCTAGGTATTAGGGATACAAGAAGGAAAAATGAACAAATCCCTGCTTTCAAGGGACTTACATTCTAATTAGGGAGACAAATAAATATGTAAGTATTTACGAGTTGAAGAAACGGGTTGGATAAAAGAAAAGTCGTGAAGGTAGAAATGGCAATATTGCTAATGCTTTTAGTGTAAGCTTGTTAATTAGCAAGAACTTTACATAACCGTTCTTTGGGTCATCTCTATGGTCTTTGATATTCTCCTTTTCATCCCTTTAAATCTTTGAGAATAACTTGGGGGAGGGAGCCTTAGTCAGTGCCCTTTTAAAAATACTCCTCAGTCCTTTTCTCAGTTTTCCTTTATCCTGACCACCAGGCCCAATTTTCCATCATCATTTACAATCAGATAGCTATTTTTAAAGTACTTTCTATATGGTAGACTCTGTCCTAAGTGTGGGGATTTAAAACAAGGAGAAAAACAGTCCAAGCTCTCAGGGACCTTACTTTTTGACGGGAGAGATATGTCAATAATTAGGAATTTTAGTAGATGGAAGGCAATCTCACAGGGAAAGAAAGACATTAGCAATTGGGTACTGCAGTTTACGTATACTGTACTCCCACCCCTCTCCCCACCTTAGATTATATAAATTTACTTGTCACCTGCCATAATATCTAGAGATGAGGCCTGGGTGGAATGGGACAACCATGGAATGCTAATAGATTGCAGGATGCAATCCACTGCATTGATTATATAATGATTTAGGACCGAAAGCAGGCCTATGTTCAAGAAATGATCATTCCCATCAGGAATAAGACTTACCCTATTAAACTTGATAAGGTATAAGGTTCTTTCAAATTGGCTAAATTATTGTGTAAAATTGGAGAGTCTGACCACTGACAGGTTACATGGTGTAGTGACTGGAGAGTTGGACTCAAAGTCAGGAAGACCTGGGTTCAAATCCTGCCTCCAATAAGCTGACTCTGTGACCTTGGTCAAGAAGTTTTATCTTGAAGTACTCAAGGACAGAGGTGCCAAACTTGCCTTCAGTGACCAGCAAGACTTCCCACTGCTGCCTGAACCACATTCAAATGGAAGTGGGGAAAAGCTAACAAAATAAATCAAAATACAATACAACATTGTTGTTGTTATTTAGTTGTTCAGTTGTGTCTGACTCTGTGACTCCATGGAGCACACTGTTTGTGGGGTTTTATTGGCAAAGATAATGGAGTGTTTTGCCATTTCCTTCTCTAGTGGATTATTGTATGGAGAGGTTGTAACTTGTCCAGTAGTGGCAGTTAGGTCACACAGCAGATAGAGCACTGGGATTGGAATCAGGAAGATCCTACTCATTTTCATGAATTCAAATCCAGTCTCAGACACTTCTTATAGGATCTGAGCAAGATGTGCATTGGTGGGTATGATAAGCCCATTATCTGCCATGATTCTCCCCAAAATGTCTTAGATTTGTCTCCAGGATGGAGTAAGTCTTGAGTGTTTTGTCCATCCATTTAACTTCCTGGCAGCCTCTGGGTATGCTGATGTGGTTTCTAGATCATCCAAGGGTATTAATGGTCTCATCTCCATGTGAGATTGGGGTTATTTTTACTTGGTGGATGTCTAAAAACCAAGACAACACCCTGTCCTACTAATCAGATGTATTTTAATATGGAGAAGAGGAGACCAAGTCTATTCAAGTTGAATGCTGCTCTATGTTTGTTGCAAAGCCTTGCTATGTTAGGGCCAATTGAACCTCATTTTGTTAAATGATCAATGATCTTTAAATGCTTCCTTTCATCATAACTTCAAACCAGAACTAGGAGTGTGTTGGCATCATCTCCTTCCCTCTCCCCTACCCCCAACAGTAGAGGATGAGGAAGAATGGGAGAGGCTGAGACCAAGAAAGGCAAGAGGTGGCAGAGGGGTGGGGATTCAGCCAAAGAGTATTCCAGCAGGGGAGAAGGTCACACTCAAGATCCTAGAGATTAATTTGGTTGTATCTTCCATCCTCAGGCCTCCTTCTCCATGCTCCTGCTCCCAAGAGTTTTGCTTTGCTATGAGCCTCCCAAGATGTGAGTTACAATGTGTAGTAATACAAAACCTACTGCTTTATGCGTTGCTAATTTGTATGATGCTTCTGTGAAACTCCCCTTAAATCTCATAATTGCTGTGGGTCTCTAATTGTTAGGAAGTTCATATACTGAACCCTAAACAGAGCCATATATAAACCTGGATGAGGCAGAAATGCAGTCAGGATGGTCATGGTAGGAAAGTCAGGAAATTGGACAAATTCAGGAAGATCAGCACTTTGGAAATAAGGATTTAAAGTAGTAGAAAGAACCCTTAGAACTGGGGAAGAAATGTGTTGCAGAGGAAAGAGTATTGGATTCGATTCAGAGGACTTGAGTTTAAAGCACTGTTCTGTCACTGAACATCTGTGTGACCTTGGTAAAGTCACTATCTACAAAGCCTTGCTATGTTCAAACATTAAAATCTATCTAAATGTTAGCTATTACTAGAGATTATTACATTATTATTATATGATTACATTTATTATTATATATTATTATTAGAGATTCAGTGGCATCTAAAGCCCCTGCCAGCTCTGAAGTCCCTCCCTACATGAAGTCATAATCCATGCCCAAAAGACTAAGATGAATTCTAACCCTAGGACAGAGACTGCATCCTCTGAAGTTTTATACTATCTAGTATGAATGGGAAGTCAAAGAATTACAGATGTTAAACATAGTTGGAGAGAGGTCAGAGGCTTGCAGGTGACCCCTATGGCTGACTGAGGCAGGGAGAGAGCCACTGGCATTATCTCATTGTAGCCAAGGCTTTTAATTTTTCTTTGACTCACTCTAGAGAAACCTCATGAGGGGCTGCAAGAAAAACTGATGGTCTAGTTGTATTCCTATGTGATATCTCTTTAATAACCACATGGTTTGGCTTCTTCCTTCAAGCACCTTGCTGCTCCATAGGGAACATTTCTGAGCCAAAGGTTCCCAATATAGTTTTTACTTAGAGTGAGACCTTATTTGTATAGCAACAATTCCTTATATTTATACAGTTTTGCTTTTTTTGTAGGGGAGGAGTAAACTTTTAAGATATTTACACAAGCCTTTTCAAATTTCACATTTATAATTCATAAATTCACAATTTCACATTGATCCTCCTAACTGCCAGGGCTAGAGCCCAAATGTTCTAATTGAGCCCAAATGTTCTAATTTTTCTGTCAAGGCTGTTTTCATCAATAGTTATAACTCCATGAATGATTTCAACTCTTACTTACTGTATTCACGTGGCAGAGGGTGGAAGAAAGAGGAGGAAGAGGAGGAATTCAGGAGTGGGTAGGGCGAAAGTGAAGGCCTGTATGCAGAGGGGGGAACAACTAAGTCAGTCCGTCAACAAGCATTTTATAGTACTTACTATGTGCCAGGAACTATGCTGAGAGTTGAGAATTCAAAAGACAGGTAAAGAAAGCCATTAATCCCCAAAAGGTCACAGTCTAGTGAGGGAGACAAAATGCAAACTATCTACAAAGAAGATATGTTTAGGATAAATTGGAGATAATCTCAGAGGGAAAGTACTATCATTAAGGAGGATCAGAAAAAGCTTCTTATAGAAGGTGGGATTTTATCTGATATTTCAAGGAAGTCAGGGGTGAAGATAAGGAAGGAGAATTTTCCAGACATGAGGGACAGTCAGTGAAAATGCCTGAATTTGAGAGATGGAGTGTCTTATTTGAAGAATAGCAAGGAGCCCAATGTCACTGGATAGCAGACTATATGGAGTAGAGTAAGGTGTAACCAAACTGGAAAGGTAGGAGAGGTCAGGTTATGGACACCAAACAGGGTTTTATATTTGATACTGGAGTGTGTGATAGGGAGCCATGGGAGGTGATTGAATGAGGGGTGATGACCTGGTCAGTTTTGTGCTTTAGGAAGATCAATTTGACAGCTGAGTGAAGGATGGACTGGAATGGGGAGAAACATGCATCAGCTTAAGACAGTAGGGTTCACTTGCAACTATACAGGCCAAGGTCTGAATGTATCTGGAATAAAATGATCTAAGCATCTGGGAGAACATTTTGCATTCAGACAAATTATTACTGCCTTGCTCTCTGAGTATTTTGACTCCTTGACCTTTGGGAGATTTGGCTTTTGAACTGTGAGTGGCAGCTGATTCTCACATTCGAGTTCAATGTTTAGACATTAAACTCCCCATAGTCTGGGATCTGACTCTCATTTGCACTTCAGATTATATGTCTGTCTGCTTTCTAGAACCTCATCTCCTTTACTGTTGGAAAAAATAAATGACTCTTTCTTCCCTCTTCCACTGTCCACATTTTTAAAATTATTGGTATACTGGTCCTGCTTCCCTGCACCTGATATGCATTCATTCAAACAAACACACACAAAAAAACAACCCACATATACATAAACAAACCCCCTTCAAAAAATCCAAAAAAGCAAGTGATCTCATTCCCCATCTTAACCTCCTGAGAGATTTGGGGTTTCTCTGTTATTGTTTTTCTTCTGTCATTTTTAAGTCTTGTCCAGCTCTTTGTGACCCCATTTGGGGTATTCTTGGCAGGTACTGGAATGGTTTTCTATTTCTTCTTGGGGCTCCTAGCTCATTCTACAGATGAGGAACTGAGGAAAACAGGGTTCAGTGACTTACCCAGGGTCACACAGCTAGTAAACATCCGAGGCCAGATTTGAATTCAGGGCGAGGAGCCTTTCTGACTCCAAGACCCTCCCTCTTATCCACTGAACCCCTCAGCTGCTGTGTTTTGTGGCACAGACCAAACACAAAGTGATTAGTTGGAAGCTAGAAAGAACAATTCCTTCTAAGAGACCAAGGGCCAAGTCTGAAGTAGGACCTATATAAAGGAAAACCAGAAGTCCATGTCAGTCCAATACCTAGACTTTTTCAGTACTGAAATCCAAAAGGTTAAGACAGAAGGGGGAAATAGGGGCAGGTAGGTGGCACAGTGAATAGAGCACCAGCCCTGGAGTCAGGAGGACCTGAGTTCAAATCCAGACATTTAACACTTACTAGCCGTGTGACTTGGGCAAGTCACTTAACCCCGATTCCCCTGCCTTCCCCCCTCCAAAAAGACAAAAATAAAAAAGAAGTAGGAAACAGCTGTAGCAGAGATTCAGGCCAGGAGGTCACTCAGATTAGGAGGTAAGATACAGGGTTCATCAGAAAGCTAGTTATTTGTATGGTTAATCTTGTAGAAAAGTGAATTTCTTCTTATTGACATATTTGCTGCTAACTCTGGCTGTGTGACCTTGGTTAAGTCATTAAATATCTCTAGATTTAGTTTGATTTTTTTTCTTATGTGTCAAATATGAGGGACAGAGGAGTTTATCTTTAAGGTTTATAGGATCGTAAGGTTGAGAGCTTAAGGGTCCTTAGAGTTTATTTAATCAAACTATCTCATTTGACAGATGAGGAAATTGAGTCCCAAAGAGGTTAAACAATTTAGCAAAAGTCACATAGACAGTAAGAGGTTGAAGTAGGATTTGAACTCTGTTCTTCTCCATCTGTTAGAGTGTAAGCCCCTTAGGAATTAGGAATGTTTTATTCTTTGCATCTGTATTTCCAGAAACCAAGGCCAGTGCTTGGCACATAGCAGGTACTCAGTAAATTGACTGATTCCAATTCTTCAGCTATGACCTTGTGCTGACTCAGCCTTAACATTGATGACTCAGTGTGCTCTGGGGCTCCTAGCTCTGGCTTTCTATGTTCTGCATTCTAAGGCTACTTTCAACCATAACGTCCTTTGCAGCCTGTTCTAACGTCCCTTCTATGATTCCAGGCTTAGTATAGGATTATAAAGTGGGTTAGCAATGCGCAGTATATGCATTCTAATTCAGCTCCTATGTGATTCTGGTCAAGTAACTGTACCTCTCCGGTTGGATCTGGGCCCCAACAAATGAGAGGCAATAGGCTGAATTCCTTAAAGGAAGCTTGTTTGCATATCAAGAATGTGGTTTTTGCAACCTTTGGGATCTATGAAACCACTGTCAGGTGGGACTGCATTTTGGACTCCCCTGTAATTTATTCTCCTTCAACTATTTACTTCTTCAGTTCTTATTCCTACCCAGGTTCTCTGGGTTAATAACCCAATTGTGTGAAGACTGTTCATCTCATGTGAGCCAATTCAATAGGCTCTGATTCATTTCCCTTCTATAGGGAGCTGCTCAGGCACTGAGTCCCTCCTCCCCTCCTACTAGAAAACTGCCAAATGGATACTCACTCAGAATACTGTATGGCAAATGTAGCACACACACACACAGATACACACGCACGCACACACACACACACACGCAGGCACACAGGCATCAAAGGGAGGACAAGAAAACATTTTTTAAAATCCATTCAATTCCTATAGGTCTCTAGATGTGTAAAATGCTATATATATATGCATATGTATATAATTTTATAATATCATATATAGTTATATATACATATATCATTTATATATAAATGCTATACATATACACATGTATGCATATATGTGCATATATATACATATCTATCTATCCATCTATCATCTATCTATCTATCACTCTCTCTTTATATCGCTCTCATACCACATACATACACACACACACACACACACACACACACACACACCATGGGGTACGTTGTAAAGGACACTAAACCTGGCTAATAGGACCTGGGTTAGAATCTCAATTATCACCTACTTAATATTGGAGCAAGTAGCTTATCCCCCCAGGGTCTCAGTTTCCTCATCTGTAAAATGATGAATATTGAACTAGTGATTTTTTTTTCTTTGAGGCAACTGGGGCTAAGTGATTTGCCCAGGGTCACACAGCTAGTGTCTGAGACTGAATTTGAACTCAGGTCTTCCTGATTCTGTGACCAGGGCTCTATCTACTGTGCCAGCTAGCTGCCCCTGGACTATGTGATTTCTAAGTTGCCTTTCAGCTCTAGATCAATGATTTAGGTGTAGGGATGAGAAAGCTGTAGCCTCAAGGCCACATGTGACCCTCTAGGTCCATTTGACTGAATCCAAACTTCACAGAACAAATCCCCTTAGTAAAAAGATTTCTTCTATGAAGTTTGAATTCAATCAAAGGGCCACACTTGAGGATGTAGAGGGCCACATGTGGCCTTGAGGCCACAGGTTCCTCACTCCTGCTGGGGTCACATTTAATAAACATAACAAAATTATGAGGTAGGTACCACAGGTGTTATCATTCCCACATCATAGACTAGTACAATGAAATAACACTGTGCTATAAATAGGGAGTTGATCGATCATGTGAAACTCTTTGTGACCCTATTTGAGGTTTTCTTGACAAACAGGGTTAAGTCACTTGCCCAGGGTCACACAGTTAGTAAGTGTGTGAGACTGAATTTGAATTCAGGTCTTTCTGACTCCAGGCCCTGTGCTCTAACCACTGTACCACCTAAATGCCTCATAAAGAAGGAGACTTGTAATGCAGTCCCAAGTACGCCACTAAAAAGCTGTGTGACCTTGGGCAGTCTCTTCCTTGCTTTAGTACTCAGTTTTCTCATCTGGGAAGGAACTGAAGCTAACTTCTACTAGGTGACTTTTAAGGGCTGTCCCACTGAAGAGCCAATAGATACCATGAATTCTAAGGTTGTCACTAACTCTAACATTCTAGGATGTATGTTCTAATAGTATGATATTCTAAGGTTTGTCCTAGTTTCAAAAATCTGTTTTTCTCCTTCTTACGATTGAGTCGCTCCATCTAGCCCAGCTTGGAAGTGCATCAGCTTCTCATGGGCCAATCTTGCTACTGATAATTGTGTGGCTTTGTCAGACCTATTCTTTTTCCAAACTGGGCTAGTTTACCCTCCCCTAGGCAGCCTGGTGGCCTCTCCCCCACCTCTTGGGGGCTTGCAGCTCAGAACTGAGCTCAAGAGACCTGGCAACCTCTGTCTCCCCATCAGCTGAGATCACAGGTGTCTGCTACCAAGACTGTCTAATAGTCTATGTCCTAATGTCACTTCCAGCTCAGATAGTCTGCATTCTATGGTCTAAAATCTTTTTTAGTTCAGAAACATTACCTCCCCTGGAAAGAGATTGAAGAACAGAGAATTTCAGTGACTTGTCCAATGTTATATAACTACTAAGTGGCCCAGCAGGATTTGATCTCAGGCTTCAACTCGAGAGCTGGTGTTCTCACCATATTTTGGCCAAAACATGCAGTCAGTTTCCACTGTATTCTTGGGATGCTGAAGGTTGGTTTTAGATTCAACATTTACATGTCATTTTACAAGCATATGCCAGTAGTTTTTAATTTCTCCTGGATTTGAAAAGAAGTCATTTTTTTTCTTCCTTTAGCACACAATGGCAGAAAGGAAGATGTGTTATTAATATATGGTTAGAAAGACTTATTTTCTCCCTGACACATATTGTGTGGCCTAAGCTAGCTCATTCATTTCTCTTAACTACCGCTTGCTACTCTTATGCTCAGAATATTCCTGCTTCATCCTCCAGATTCACTGTGTTGAGGTAATTTTTATCCCTATAGTTATAAAATCTCAGAATTGGAAAGGCCCTCACTGATAATTAAGTCCAACCATCTACCTAAGCAGGGATAACCTCTCCATACCCCTGACAAATGGCCATCCAGTCTCCGCTTAAAGGCCTCCGAAGTCAGCCCATTCTATTGTTTTTCAACCTGTTAGGAATTTTTAAAAAATCATTTTGAACTGTCAGATGTTCATCTAGAAAGAACTTCTATCCATTTCTTTGTTATAGTAGTACCATGATTAAATAAGTCACTTAGACTTACAGGGCCCTAGCCAACTCCCTAAGATGATATTTGAAGAGAGGAATAATTTTCCTTAAATGTCTTATAGAGAAAAGAGAACTGACTCTGGATTCTGAAGACTTGGGTTTTCATCCTGCCTCTCATAATTATGACTCGTGTGAGCCTAGAAAAGTCACTATACCTATCTAGGCCTTCATTGTTCAGTCATTTTTTCAGTTGTGTACAACTCTTTGTGACACCCTTTGGGTTTTTCTTGGCAAAGATACAGAAATGGTTTGCCATTCCCTTCTCCAGACCATTTTATAGATGAGAAAACTGAGGCAAACAGGATTAAGTGACTTGTCCAGGGTCATACAGTTAGTGTCTGAGACCAGATATGAACTTAGGAAGATGAGTCTTCCTGATTCCAGGCCTAGAACTCTATCCACTGTGCCACCTTGTTGCCCCTCTCTAGACCTTACTTTCTTAAATGGAAAATGAGAAGGCTGAATTAGATGGTGAATGAGTTCTCTTTCAGCTCTAAATCTATGATACTATGGTTTTTCTTTTCACCATCTATAGTTTCCTTAAATGATCCTAAAATGACGTAATTTCTGTCCCCTCCCTCCTGCCCTTCCTCTGAATGCACTCTGACTCACCAGAGGGTTCCGTAAAATATGGCATCCAATTTTCCAGATGGAGTCCAACCAAGACAAAAGACCAAGGGCTCAACATGTTTTTTTACATCAGGCATCCATTTGTTCCTGCCCTTTGTATAGGATTCGTTGTGCAGTGAGCATCAGCTCTTCTTTGGAGAAATGTGGGGGGAACCAGCTTCTGGTGGTGGTTGCAGAACACAAGGAGGTTTCATTTCCACCTTTGTCCCAAATAGAGAGTGGCAAAGGCAGTTTTCCCAGGTGTGGTAAGGCTGCTTTGAGGAGAGTACTTCCTCCCTGACAACAGTAACTTTCTGCTACAGGCAAATTGAGTTGCTTTCATATAAATAAATCCACTGCTTCAGTAATATTTCCATTATCAGCTCTACCAGGGAGCTTGAATTTTTTGAGTCAGAAATCATATAAGTGGCCATTTGAGCACAGGTTATGTGTGGAAAGAAACAAGGGCTTGGTGTTGGCTGAAATACAGCACAGAAGTCAAGAGCTTTGTTGCTGGTTGATATGCAGGATAAAGGCAGAGATCTGAAACTTGCATGGTTCAACTAGGTTTATTTTCATTCTAATCAAAGCCGTTCTTGGGAGCAAATCTCAGCGCCATGCCTCCACCGAGATCCTCTGTAGGTATGTGTTTTTTAAAGTGGGGGTTGAGGGAGGAAGACCTTAAAAAGCATTTTAGCGACAAATTTACAGGTTCTTAATCGAGGGTTAAATAGGAATTGTAAGGAGTTTTCTAACCCAGAGTCAGATTATCATCTGGGGCCATAGGCTTTTATATCAGCACCAGACAAGGACAGTGAAAAGAATAAGCAGTCTTATCTGGTGGTATTCTGCTGACCTTCCCAAGTTCTCCCTAGCTAGGTGTCCTAGCTCAGGGAAAGATTTTCTACAAATTACATATCAGTAAATGGGAGAAAAGAGCCCAGCAGATGTCTCTGAAGAGCTGAAACTCAGTAAATTGTAATAGTAGAGAGTACTTAGGCAACTTATGTGGCCAACAGAGTTGTCTAGTAGAGACCAGACCCCAGAAGAGAGGAGCAGAGAACAGTGCAATGACATCACTGGAAGACATCAGTAGCTTTGTGATACTGGAGCAGTGACTTTGTTCAGGTCCTGCATGCACCATGACCACATGTGTCTCTATGTTGGTGTAATCCATAGGTGTATCCATGGTCATGTAAGTCTCTAACGTGTGCTCCTTTAAGCATATACCCTGATCATGTGTCTCACATGTGAGTGCCCTCTATACATGCTCTCTGCTTATCTATGCTCTATGTGTGTTCCCCCCTCCTGAATAGTGGTAGAGCACCCTATGACAGAGTGTATTTTACATGTGTGTTGGAAGAGAAATCTTTGCTTGTCAATTCATTTACTCTGTTCTTTGACTAAATGCTTTTTGCTTTGAACAAACGTGTCCTCTTGCTGACTGGTAAAAGTAAATTCATCAAAAATCATTCATGAGTTATGTTTCTGATTGGATATATTGACCCATAGAGTACCTTGAACCTGGAATCAATATTCTGGGTCTTCAATGTAAGAGGAGCTGCAGAGATTACTATTATTAGATCTGGAAAATAACAAGGTTGGACTAAATAGTCCTCATAGGTCATTTTCATTTTTAAATCCTCTGATCCCATGAGTCACAGATAAATGGATAAGATGACCATAGCATGAGTTCACATGAGGTCAAGAATGTCAGTGCTGAAAGCAACTTTAGAACATAGAACAAAGAATTTCAGAGTTGGAGGGCAGCTTAGAACACAGACTATAGAATGTCAGGACTGTGGTCGACCTCATGGTTCCGAGTTCATCCCTCTCATGATACCCCATAAGCTTGTCGGCATCCTTCTTAAAATGTGACACCCAGAACTGAATACAATACCCCAGGGTCACACATCTCCAAGGTCCCAGACATTTTTGCTCTTGTTTCAGGCCCTCTTGAGCTGAATGATAATCACTTGTCAAATTCTAAGAAGAGAATGAGAAAAACCACATGCTTTCTCCCCAGCAGTTCATCATATTAAAAATGTCCTGTAATTGATTTTCCACATGTGCTGGGGGGGGGGGATACAAACCCATCATCATTTTCAGGAGCACTTATATCGGTAGTGATGGATGTCTAATTGCATAATTTATCACTCTGAAATAAACCGATCAGGATCACATGCTTCCATGCCGATCAGATCATCAGGGGGGCGTTACTTTTGTTGGTGTTGTTATCATCTGATTTATCCAATTACTTCCTAAAGTCAGAACAGCCTGATTATTGATCAACTACAGATGATACTTCAATCTGTTTGCTAAATGCCTTATTGACCTTCACAGTTAATTAGTTTCATTTTGTTCATTTGGCGCTACCTCTTTTGCCCAGGCATTCTGCACCTGCTCCTTGAGGAGGCATAGTGGGAAGAAACTGGCCCTGGAGGTCAGAAAACCTGGGTCTGAATTCTGGTTCTCTCTCTAACTTGTGGGGGTGAATTTGAATCACAGTTCTCTTCTTTCATCCTCAATTTCTTTATCTGTAAAACGACCAAACTTTTCTGGTCTTCTTCATAGGGCTGCTGTGAGAATCAAAGGGGATATGAAAGCATATTTTAAAAAAATCTCTTGTTTTTCTAGAAATATTAATATTATTTCTGGAACCTAAAATCCTTTCCAAACACTCCTTCAGGGAAGTGGGAAGAATAGTCTAGGACCTTCTTTTGAAATGGAATAAAAGCAATAACCAAACTTAACTTTCATCTGGAAGGGGTCAATGTCTTCCCAACTACCAGGAGTGATTAACATCATGACCCAACTGGGGACAATTACTTCTCTTTGGAAATTCAAGGTTAAGATACTGATTATAGGAAGGAACTCTTAAGGAGAGTGATTCAGGAAGAAACTGAATGATGTCTGTTCTGGTATGTATTTTAATGTAGTATGATATTTAATATAGTATGATATTTTCCCATTTTCAGAATCCAATTAATGCTACCTGAAATATCCTTGGAGCAGAGAGTCATGTTGGAAGGTATGGGGATTGTGCCTAGTTGAGTATCTCTCTCTCTCTGTCTCTCTTTCTCAGCTAGAAGTGTCTTAGATATAGGTAAATGTGAAATTCAATAAAATTGTTTCAGGCAGACTTAAACCTACATTTCAGAGGGCATTTATTAGTATTAATAGCTTTTTTTTTCCTTGACAGACATAATGGTTGATAAGCTATTCTTATTTTGATGATCAGCTGTGGAAACAGCATGGTATAAGAGATAGTCTTAGAGTTAGTAAGATCCAGGTTCATTTATATATTGACTACGTGACCCTGGGCAAATTAATGAACCTCTTCATGCTCCAGTCAACTTTCAGAATTATGAAACAGTTGCTGCTTTACATTGGTGGAAGGATCTCCCTTTCTGTATGGTCCCTACACTTGTAAGATTACAGGTTTATTTGGAACAAGAAAAATAAGAAGAAAAAAGATCATAGGAACATAGGATCATAGACCAAGAGCTAGAAGGCACCTTGGAGGCCTTTTAGTCCAACCCTTTCATTTTAAAGATAAGAAAAAGGAGGCCTAGGGAGGTTAAGTGACTCGCCTGAGATCACACAGGTACCACCGGAGGTGGAATTTGAACCTGACTCTTCTGTCTCCCACGACAGCATTCTACAATCAGCAACCTAACTGTGGTGCTCCTTTTTTCCAATCTGCTTTGTGTTACTACACTTGGGAATGTGTTTCACAAAGAGCTGTGAGCATTAATGCTTCGTCTTTTTGCTCCTCTCCCCCCTCACTTTTTAAGCAGAAGACCATGATACCTATTATTGTTTTTGTTGTTATTCAGGTGTTTCAGTATTGTCTTACTCTTCATAACCCAATTTGGGGATTTCTTGGCAAAGCTACTAAAGTGGTTTGACATTTCCTTCTTCAGCTCATTTTATAGATGAAGAAACTGAGGCAAACAGGGTGAAATCGTGTAAAATCAAGTATGAGCAGCTTTCCAGAGGACTGCTGCTGTGAACAGCTTTCAAGGTTCTGATTACATACTATAGCGCACTCTACATTTATTCAATAACAAATCAGAGCAAGGCATTCACAGAAAATCAAGGTACAGCATTCACAATGTTACAACTTATCATAGAAAATCAAAATATAATATTTACAGTGTCACAACTCAACAACGTATCACTAAAATGGCCACATGGTTTTTTACCAAAGTGGTCACATAGTTTTCAACAAAGTATAATCATTTAGTAACTCAATCATTCAATCATCCTTAAGGTTGTTGTCTCCTTAAGGGTTACAAAATACAAAAGTCAAAGTTACCCACCCATGGGGTTTAATTAAGTTACAACTTCAACAGACACTACTCAGTACCCTCTTAAGGGGTAGTGGAAAGTACAAAAGCCATCCCACCCCTAGGTCACAAGTAAATCAAAATTTCCTCAGTCACTACTCAGACAATTTTATCAGTTACTACTCAGTATCCATGGAGAGGTCTTTTCATCTTGACTTGAGGTAGGTAGCTCCAACCTGAATCCACCAAACTGCCACTGGTTTCAAAGGCAGACAGCTCCCAGTTCTTTGTCCAGCTCTCCATGCAGTTCCTGCTCCATATTGAAGCTCACAGTGTCCAATCCATCTAAAATCTCTCACAGTCTTTGTTCCTGGGAAGACAAGGCAAAACAAAGCCACAGTAACATTCATGCACATTAACAAAGCCACAACAACATTTGTACAAAGTACTGGCACCACAGTCATGCTTCCTCAGTCTTTGGCAGCTCCAGCTGGCCCTTGGAAGTCCTCAGGAGCTCCTTCTGGCCCCCAGAAATCCTCAGAAGCTCTGGCTGGCCCTCAGAAATCCTCAGCAATTCCAGTTAGCCCTTGGAAGTCCTCAGTACCATAAGTTCCTGTAGCAGCAAGCACCCCAGCATACCCAGGGTGGCTGCCAACACAGGTTCTTGGATCTGCTTTTCTAAAGGAAAGCAACTCAAAATGGGTTAACACACTTGCTTTAATCAAACATATGTCATTTAACTAGTTCAGGGGGAAAAAGGTCAGCACCCTGAACTTCAGAGTATACAGAGAGAAGTTACAAGCAGACAGAGAAACAATTCAGCAGACAGGCTTCCGACTGTTTGACCATTACATCCATACCTAGTTAGTTACCAGAGAGGGAAGCACCAACATGTGGGCCCAGAGTCTCATCTGGTCAAATCATACAACACTTCTCAAAGTGAGCCCCAAAACAAAACCTCACATCAGGGTATATATACCCTTCTCCTGGGTCAGAGAATGCCACAGCCCTCTTGACCCACTGCCCAATCACAGGGCACCAAGGTGTGGGCATTCCTGAAAACCAAGCTTCCTGCAACAGGCTCTATGTGACCACATTCAGCCTATTAGGGGGCAGAGTATATTTTCAAATCAAGGGAGCTTCTCACAGTCTCTGAAGCCTATCAAAGGGCCTAGGGGCAGGGAAGATCTTGAATTCCCATTCCCATAACAGCTCAAAATCAAAATCACTTTATTCAGCCTCCATGTGGTTTGCTCCAAGAAATTTTGTCTCAGTTCTCAATTCTCATTCCTCTTCTCAATTCTCAATTCAGTCTTCAGTCCAGAAGCAGCTGCGCTGCCTCCACAATGCTTCCCCCCAAGAAGTTCTGACTGTCCAGCTTGTGCTCTCCCTTATATACGATATAGCTCCTCCTTGTTCAGCCCCTTTCTGTCATGTCGGCATCAGGGGTTCCCTGTTCAGTTCCTTCTTGTTATGTCAGCAACAGGGGTTCATACTTTCTGTTTCTTTACAGAGGCTTAATTTGAAACTAGGTGCTAAGTACTTGTCAGCTTTCCAATACAAAGGCATCTTCAAATTCCATTATCATTACAAATGGCTTGTCCAGGGTGACACAGTTAGTAAGCATCTGAGGCCAGATTTGAACTGAAGAAGATGAATCTTCCTTACTCCAGGCCTGGAACTCTGTCCTTTTTGCCACCTAGCTGCCCAGCTATGTTTATAGCATATCTCATCTATCTCTATCTCTCTCTATCTTTATCTCTGTCTATATCTATGTCGATATCGCTAGCTATATCTATTTCTATATCAAT
Source organism: Petaurus breviceps papuanus (assembly GCF_028583685.1). Taxonomy (NCBI): domain Eukaryota; kingdom Metazoa; phylum Chordata; class Mammalia; order Diprotodontia; family Petauridae; genus Petaurus; species Petaurus breviceps. The sequence continues at coordinate 31,762,127 of NW_027186372.1, read as the reverse complement.
ATCTATATCTACATGTACATCTCTATCTAATATCTATAGCTTTTTATAATGACAAGACACTATATGTATTATTTAGTTTGTTCCTCATAGCAACCTTGTGAAATAATAGAAATATTATTTGTCCAATTTTATGTGTGAGGAAACAGACTCAGAAAGAGGAAATGACTTACTCTTGAATAGTACAGGGTGCTATCAATGGAGGTAGGATTCAAGTTCAGGTTTAGCAGGTATCTATCAAATGCTTTTGATTCATTGATTGGTTCCAAAGCCAGTGCTTTTCTTACTATATGATCCTATCATGTGTGGCTACTAAAAATATCCTGAGACATTTTGAAAGTTGCAGAATAGTATGGTAAAGGAGCTTGTGGTATGGGAAAGAACCCTGGAGTGGAGGTCAAGAGACCAGGATCACTGCTTTGTGAGATTTTGGTTAAATCAACTCTTTTCCTGACCTCAGTTGCCTCATTCATAAAGCTGGAAGATGGACTGGATTGCTATAGTGGAAAGGACCCTGAACTTGGAATCACCAGACCTCAGTTGGAATCTTTGCTGTGGCTCTTACTGTAATATCTGTAAGTCCTTGGACAAGTCACTAACCTTCTTGAACCTCAGTTCCCTGAGGGTGTTGGACTAGGTGACATTTAAAATCCTTCCTACTTCTAGATCTATGATTCTTTCTGGCTTAATAAAACTAGGGGAAGATGGCATTTTGCTTGCCAAAAATAGAATGAAATCACTCCTGGTAATGGCACAATTTCCTATAAAGAAGGATAGAAAATAATAAAATAAAAACAGTGACCCATCTATCTAAGGACATATGGGACCACACTAATAATAGCAGCTGCCATTTAAATAGCACTTTAGAAAGAACTTTCTTCATTATCTTATTTGATCCTCACTATAGCCCAGGAAGTCATCAGGTCAGGGACAATTATCCCCATTTTGTATATGAAGAAATTGAAACTCAAAGAAAGGAAGGATGTGTCCATGATGACACAGTTAGTATTTGGCTGAGATTCAAAACTTTTAAACCATATTTCCTCCAATATATGAATAAAAATATTCGGCAAATGCACATCAGTTGAAGGACCTAGAGAAGACAAGACTTGGAAGAGTGGAACAAGAACATAGCTATAACCATCAAGGATCTGATATGTGATGTTAAATGGAAAAAGGAGTAATTAGCTTTGTGCTACTGGGCCCCAGGTATCAATCAGGGTCCTATGAATGCCAAGTGCTAGGTGTCTCATTACCTTTGGCACAGGTATGGCAAAGAAAATAGAGAATTCAGAAGGTGCTGTCAATGACAAAAAATTGTCTTTGCCCAGTCTTTTGGTATATTTTGTGTCTAAGGCCAGAAGAAGTTCATGGCACAGTCCAATGCAAGACTTCTATAGGGTTATATAGAATACAGGAAATTACAGATAAAGATATACAGGAAAAGCTTCCCAGACAATTAATTAGATACCTCAAAGTTGGATGACTTGGTCACAAAGAAAAGGTCCCATCTGATTTTTCTTCTTTTTACATAGTAAGCTTTTTAGTCCTCATATAAAGACTCCCAACCTTGAGGCCTGGACTGTTTCAGGTTCCAAGTATGGAGAGAGGCTGATATGCTTACCTGGGAATCACTGTTGCTGGAGGTTGTTATCTTTCTTTTCTTTTACTTTATTTTTTAAATAGAATTTTTCCCAATGACATGTCAAGATGATTTTTAGCACTTTTTTTTCTTTTTGGAGAGGGAAAGGTAGGAAAGTTGGAGTTAAGTGACTTGCCTAAGGTCACATGGCTAGTTATTTGTGTGTGTGTGTGTGTGTGTTAAGTGTCTGAGGCTGTATTTGAACTCAGGTCCTCCTGACTCCAGGGCAGGTCCTCTATTCACTCCACCACCTAGCCGCCCCTTAGCTTTCATTTTTACAAGATTTTGAGTTCCAAATTTTTCTCCCTCCCTCCTTCTGCTCCTTCTGAAAATGGTATGCAATTTGACATAGGTTATACATGTGTTATCATGAAAAAGTATTTTTGTATTAGTCACAGTGAAACAGATCAAAAGGAAAAAAAACAAAAATAAAGAATAAAGCAAATAAAAAATGTTCTTTGATCTGCATTCAGAGTCCATCAGTTCTTTATCTGGATGTGCATAGCATTTTCCTTCATCAGTCCTTTGTACTTGTCTTGGATCATTTGTTACTGAGAAGAGCTGAGTCATTCACAGTTCCTCATCATATAATGTTGCTGGTACTGTGCACAATGTTTTCCTGGTTCTCTGTTCATTTCACTTTGCATTAGTTTGTACAAGTCTTTCTAGGTTTTTCTGAAATCTGTCTATTCATCATTTCTTATTGCACAATAGTATTCCATTACATTCATATACTACAGCTTGTTCAGCCATTCCCCAATGGATATGCATCCCCTCAATTTCCAGTGTTTTGCCACCACAAAAAGAGCTGCTATAAATATTTTTGCACTTTGTAGGTCCCTTTTTTATGATCTCTTTGGGACACAGACCTGGTAGTGGTATCATTGTATTAAAGGGTATCCATAGTTTGCTTACCCTTTGGGCATCGTTCCAAATTGCTTTCCATAATTGTTGGGTCTATTCACAACTTCACCCACAGCGTATTAGCATCTCAATTTTCCCACATCCTCTTATATATATATATATATATATATATATATATATGTATGTATGTATGTATGTTTCCCTTTTTTGACTGTCACTGATAGGAGTGCAGTGATACCTCAGAGTTGTTTTAATTTGCATTTAAAATTTGTTTTTTCATTTTCTTTTTGCTTTTCTCTAATCAAAAGTGATTTAGAGAACTTTTTCATATGCCTATAGATAACTTTAATTTTTTCATCTGAAAACTGCCTGTTCATATTATTTGACCATTTATCAATTGGAGAATGGTTTGTATTCTTATAAATTTGGCTCAATTCTCTATATATTTGAGAAATTAGGCCTTTATCAGAGGTACTTGCTATAAAGATTGTTTCCCAGTTTTCTACTCTTCTTTTAATCTTGTTTGCAATTATTTTAAATGGTATTTCTTTCTATTTCTTGCTACTGGGCTTTGTTGCTCATATAAAGAAATGATGATGATTTGTGGGTTTATCTTACACCCTGAAACTTTACTATAATTGCTAATTATTTCAATTAGTTTTTAGTTGATTCTCTAGGGTTCTCTAAGTATACCATCATATCATCTGCAAATAATGATAGTTTTGTTTTCTCATTGCCTATTTTAATTCCTTCAATTTCTTTTTCTTCTCTTAGTACTATAGCTAACATTTCTTTTTTGTTTTTTTGTCTTTTTGGAGGCAGGAAGGCAGGGCAATTGGAGTTAAGTGATTTGCCTAAGATTACACAGCTAGTAAGTGTTAAGTGTCTGAAACTGGATTTGAACTCAGGTCCTCCTGACTCCGGGGCTGGTACTCTATTCACCGTGCCACCTCGCTGCCCCAGTAGCTAATATTTCTAATACAATATTGAATTAGAGTGGTGATAATGGACATCCTTACTACACCCCAAGCTTCTAGGTTATCCCTGTTAAAGATAATATTTGTTGATGGTTTTAGATAGATACTGCTTATCATTTTAAGGAACATTCCCTTTATTCCTAGGCTTTGTATTGTTTTTTATAGGAATGGGTGCTATATTTTGCTAAAAAGCTTTTTAAGCATCTATGGAGACAATCATATCGATTTCTGTTGGTTTTGTTATTGTATAATTTTCCTAATATTGAACCAACCTTGCATTCCTAGTATAAACCCCATCTGGTTATAGTGATATACCCTTGTGATATGTTGCTCTAATAGCATTGCTAGTGATTTGTTCAATTTTTTTGCATTGATATTCATTAGGGAAATTGGTCCATAATTTTCCTTCTCTGTTTTTACTCTCCCTAGTTTAGTTATCAGTTCCATATTTGCATCATAAAAGGAGTTTGGTAGGACTCTGCCCATTTTTTCCCAAATACTTTAAATAGTATAGGAATTTATTGTTCTTTAAATGTTTGGTAGAATTCACCCATGAACCCATCTGGATCTGGGGATTTTTTCTTAGAGAGTTCACTAATGCCTTGTTTAATTTCTTTTTCTAAAATGGGATTATTTAGGAATTCTGTTTCCTGATCTGTTAATCTGAGTAATTTACATTGTCATAAATATTCGTTGATTTTGCTCCAATTGTCAGATTTATTGGAATATAATCGGGCAAAATATATCCTTATAATTGTTTTAATTTTTCCTTCATTTGTGGTAATTTCACCCTTTTCATTTTGGATACTACATGAAGTCTACAAAGATGGAGGCTCCCAGCAAGTCAAATGATATCACTCTAGGCTAGTCATCCTCCCAACGGTTGATTTGCAATTAACATCCTGCCAATAGAAAAATTCCTTAATTAGCTAAAGCATAGGTCCAAAAAGCCATGAAAAATCATCCTAAGTAGTTGCTTTTTTTTTCTTGACAATGTCTTCTCTAAAAGGGTGGAGGGGAATTAATTGAAAAATGCAGGAATTCCAGCATCCTGACATCTTACCAAGTCCCATCACCCTCCCCTCAAACGTCTTCCCAAGGTTTCTCTCCACCCATTACTTGACCAAAAACCCTCTTTTCAGCAACTGGTTCTAAACAAGTAACATTATGGCAAAGTCAAAATTCATAGCTATCTTTGTAAAGGTCACACCATCATTCTAAGGTTCATTCTTTAGAACAGAATTGAGAGGCAAATTCATTTGAGGACACACAATTCCAAAATGTTATCATTATTTTTTTTTGGTGGGGGGGAGGACAAAGGGATGGGGATGGGGATGTTTCTATCTTTAGCCAAGCTGATGTTAGAATATGATACCTCTTTCAAAGGACTGCAGAGGGCTGCCTTCTGCTCCATGTACAAAATCTAAGAAGCCTCTTCTGGCGTCAGAAGGGAATTCTTGTTTAACAGGAGATCTCCATGGACTTAAGCTCAGTATTATCCCAGTGTTCCCAGAGTTGAGAGTGATCTACAGGCTGGTGTCTGTGTGGGAGTGACTGTGGTTGCCTTCCAATGAGGTGACACTGGAGTCAGAGGCTGTGCAGGATCTCATGAGTCAAATCATGCTAACAGAAGGCATGTATCCCAATTCCCAGGGTTACGTACTAGAAAGCCTTTGTGAGCTTGGCAGGCTTAAGAATTTTTGGCAGGCTTCCAGAGTCCATCATCTTTAGGAGTACAGTCTTGCTTGGATCCAGTTTAGAGTTTCACTCCACCACAGCATCCACTGCAGCTGAATTGTCTCATACCTAACCTGTAATAATGAAGGCCACTATAAGGTGACAGCACTGGTTCTTGGGAGAGGATACTTGATTGCTAGATCCTGACAACTGTTGCAGGCATTAATGAAGAGGTGGAGGTTGCTTGAGTTCATGTCATTGATGATATGATGGTGGTAAGTGTGCACCAACTCTATGTTGTTCTGCATTTCTTCCTTCCCAAGCAGATGAGACACCATTGTATCTGGAAGAGCTTGGGTCCACCTAGAGATCTTGATCACTGCCCAATTCATCCACCCTTTAGTGCAAGGGTTCACAGTGATGACAAGTCCTTCCACCATTTCTGAGTGGTTCAGAACAAATCAAGTTAAGATGTAGGCACAAGCTCTGGTTCCCATTCCAATCATGCTGTTCAGTTCCAACTGGTGGATAATTGCAGGAATCATTTCAGTGAGTTGATCCATGGAAGGATACATGTTCCCCACAGGAGAGGATGCCACTCTGTCTTGTTGCCCAGAAGCAGCCACATGGAAGATGACAAAATGCTGGGTGACTTTCTTCATGTCCTCTGAACTGCAGGGAGGGTTATAGTAGGTTTTGTGGTTCATGCCCTTATCATGATATATGAGGATGACAGGACAGTTCCTTCTTGGGGTCACACATATGTCAAACTCTTGCAGGAGGCCAGTGAAGGTCTCTTCTCTCTCCATCAGAGACTTGACCTCTTCAAGGTTCACATCCTGGAGGTTCTTTGACAAGGTCATAGACTGCTACCTGAGGAGAGAGGCTTGGGAGATGAATTATGCAGATCTAAGGGAAGCCAATCAGCCATGTCTTAGACTCATATCCAGCTAGAGAACTCAGAGACTAAAAACATGAATGAGCAATGTAAGTGTGCTGGAAGACTGCAAGGTTTATTTACCTATCTTTTTAGTTGTATGCCCAAGTCATTAAACTGTTCTTTCTCTATTTTGTTAATGTTAAAATTTACAGAAATAGATTTTCCTCTAAGTACTTTGGCTTCATCCTATCAATTTTGGTATGCTATCTTATTGTTGTCATTCTCTTTAATGAAATTATTGATTGCTTCTATTATTTGTTCTCTGATCCACTTATTCTTTAGTATTAGATTAGTTTCCAATTAATTTTAATCTCTTTTAACTGTGCTTTCTTGAATGTAATTTTTATTGCATTATGATGCAAAAGGAATATATTTAATTTTTCTGCCTTTCTACATTTGATTTAGAGGTTTTTATGTGCTAATACATTGTCATTTTTTGTTTAGGTATCATGTGCTGCTGAGAAATAAAAAGGTATATTCCATTTTGTTACAATTGAATTCTCCCCAAAGGTCTGCCATATCTAAATTTTTCTAATATTCTAGTTACCTCCTTAGTTTCTTTTTTCTTTTTTGGTTGGGTTTACTGAGTTCTGAGAGGGGACAGTTGAGGTCCTCCACTAGTATAATTTTGCTGTCTATTTCTTACTATAATTCACTTAACTTCTCCTTTAAGCATATGGATGTTATATCATTTGGTGGATATATCTTTAGTATTGGTATTATTTTATTGTCTATGGTACTTTTAGCAAAATGTAGTTTCCTTCCTTATCTCTTTTGATTAAGCCTATTTTTGTTTTTGCTTTGTTTGAGATCAGGATTGATACCCCTACTTTTTTTTTTACTTCAACTGAAATAAAATAGATTCTATTCTGGCCCCTTACCTTTACCCTGAACATGTCCCTCTGCTTCAAGAGTGTTTCTTGTAAACAACATATTGTGGGATTTTGGCTTTTGATTTTCTTTACTATCTACTTTCATTTTATCAGAGAGTTCATCTCATTCCCATTTACAGTTATGATTACTAACTGTATATTTCCCTCTATTCTGCCTTTCCTCCTGTTTGTGCTCTCTCCTTTTACCCTTTGCCTCCTCACCAGTGTTTTGATTGTCTATCACCTCCCCTGATCTGCCCTCCACTGTGATAAGTTTTTTTTCCACTTCATGTGAAATAATTTACCCCATTCTTCCTCTCCCTGCCTTCCTTCACCAAATGTATTCCTCTTTCTCATCCCTTAATTATTTTTATGTCATTCCCTCAAATTAACCTTATTTGTACCTTAATACAAATTAAGTATATTATATTAAGGTACAAATGCACCTTAAGTATATTTATATTCCTTCCAGCTATACTTTCAGTGATACAATTTTTGATAATTAAAGAGTAGTCTTTCCATGTAGGGATGTAAACAATGTGATGCTATTAAATCCCTTATGTTTTCTTTTCCCTTTCAAGATTTTGGTTTAATTCTGGTCTTCTTATGAAAGCTTGAAATCCTTCCATTACACTGATGTATTGTGCTTAATTTCACCAGATAAGTGATTCTTGGTTGTAGTCCTAGCTCCTTTGCCTTCTGAAATATCATGTTCTATGACCTCTGATACTTTACTGTTATATCTGCTAAGTCCTTTGTAATTCTGATTGTGTCTCCCTAATATTTGAATTGTTTCTTTCTAGTCACTTGCAATCATATCAGTGTATACTTTCAATACCTACTTTGATCTGGTTCTAGGATATCAGGGCAGTTTTCCTTGATAATTTCTTGAAAGATGCTTTTTTTTATCATGGATTTCAGGTAACCCAATAATTTTTAAATGATCTCTCCTGGATCTATTTTTCAGGTCAGTGGTTTTCCCAATGAGATATTTCACATTGTTTTCTATTTTTTCATTCTTTGCATTTTGTTTTATACATTCTTGATTTTCATAGAGTCATTGGCTTCTATTTGTTCCATTCTAATTTTTAAAGAATTATTTTCTTCAGTGAGATTTTGGACTTCCTTTTCCATTTGGCCAGTTATACTTTTTAAGACATTCTTCTCTTCATTGGCTTTTTGGACCTCTTTTCCCCTTTGGATTAGTCTATTTTTAAGGTGTTATTTTCTTCAGTATTTTTTCAGTCTCCTTTAGTAAGCTGTTGACTATTTACTTGCATCTCTCTCATTTCTCTTCCCAATCTTTTCTACTCCTCCTCCTACTTGATTTTCCAAATCTTTCTTGCATTCTTCCATGGCCTGCAACCAATTTATATTTTTCTTGGAAACTTTGAATGTAGGAACTTTGACTCTGTTGTCTTCTGGTTGTATGCTTTGATATTCCTTTTCACCAAGTAAGAGTCTATAGTCAAATTTTTTCATCACTGTTTTCTCATTTTGCTAACCAATTACTTGACTTTTTAATGCTTTGTCAAGGTAGGGCTCTGCTTCCAGTGTGGAAGGCATGCTGTTCCTAACTTCAGAGGTTTTGTGCAGCTGTTTTCAGAGATACTTCTAGACACCTGTAAGTTTTCAGTTTTTCCAAGGCAGTATGATCTAAGAAAAGGTGTTTACTCCTCTTATGGCCTGTGCTGTGGTCAATGAGTGACCACAAACACTTTTTTTCTGCCATAGAACTGTGAAGAGGGTTACCCTTTCACTACTGCCACAAGCTCTGCTATGACAGTGCTCCTTCTCACCCAAGGACTGTCACCTATGGCTGCAACCCAGATTTGAGTATGGGAAAAAGCAACAGAATCCTACCTCAGTACCAACAAAGTGATTCCTGTAATCTCCTTCTGATCAGTTTTTTTATCCCCTTACCATCTGTGGGCTGAGAGCTTTGAAAGCAGCCCTTGCCACTGCCACTGCTGCTGTCACCCTGGGGGTGCACTGGGACTGGAGCTAGTCTGTGCTCCTTTCTCACTCAGGTCCAATGGACTTTCCTCACTGACTTTCTAAGTTGTCTTTGGCATTTGTGGGTTGAGAAGTCTGGAAACCATCTCAGTTGCCAGTGATTCAGTCCCTTGAGACCTGTTCCTAGTTTGCTGGGGTCCAGTCTGTACTGGTGTGTCCCATGATGGACTATGCTCCTCTCCCAGCCTGGTGAAACAGACTTTTCCTGTTGAGCAACCAGGTTATCTTGGACTGGGAATTAGTTTCACTCTGTCTTTTGTGGTTTTGCTGCTCTAGAATTTGTTTAGAGTCATTTTAACAGGTATTTGGAGCAATTTGGGGAGACCTCAAGGGTGTCCCTACTTTTACTCTGTTATCTTGGATTAATTCTTGATATCTTATAGAGTCATTAGCTTCCACTTGCCAAAATCCTATTTTTAAGTTGTTTTCCTTAATTTTTGTACTTTTCTATTTGGCCAATTGTACTTTTTAAGGAATTCTTTTCTTCAGTGGATTTTTGTATCACCTTTTCAGTCTGACCAATTCTACTTTTTAAGTAATTTTTCCCCAAGCTGTTGACTCTTTTTTTCATAATTTTTCATAATTCTTTTACATCACTCTCATTTCTTTTCCCAATTTTTCTTCTACCTCTCATACATTCCCTGCCCCCCCCCCTCCCCTCACAGAGTTTTCCAACTCTTCCATGAATTCTTTCTGGGCTTAAGACCACTTCCTGTTTTTCTTTGCGGTTTTGCCCATAGGTTTTTTTTTCAATGTTGTCATCTTCTGAGTTTGTGTCTTGATCTTCCCTGTCACCATAACTTTCTATGGTCAGATTGTTTTTTTTTGTTCCTTTTTGCTCATCTTTTTTGGCCTCTTTCCTTTCTTTTAAATTTGAGCTCTTCTCCTAGAGTGGAATGGGCACTGTCTCAGGCTTCTTGTACCAGGGACTACAGGCCATGATTGTTTGCCTGATACTGCACTGATGTTGCCCTGAGGTCCATAGGAGACCGTTATGCCTGGTGCTGGTCTAAGGGGGGGGGGTGAATTAGGGTGTGGCTGGTGGTCTGAAAACTTACCTGGTGCTGAGCTAGCATCCAAGTGCTGGTGCCTGGTATGTGCTGAGGCTGGTGGGGCTGTTTCTGCATTTCCCTGGGGATACACTGAAGCTTTTGGTGTTCTGTCCACTGGAAGCTGTCTCTTTATCCAGGATTATATTAAAGCATGTGGCAATTCTCAAAACTGGAGTCTGTCCATTTCCCTGGATATGATGAGGCATGTGGGGGGTCCTAGTGTCTGCCTCTTCACCACAATGGGGATAAAGGATCTACTGCTGGTTTTCTGGACACTTCCTGTTCTGAGGTACACTCCCCTTTTACCTGAGTGAGAAAGACCTTTCCTGCTGATCTTTCCAGTTCCTTGGAGTCCAAGATTGTTTCAACTCATCTTTTTGATGGTTCTGCTATTCTAGGATTTGTTTGAGGGTACTATTTTATGGCTGTTTGGAGGTGGATATGGGAGAGTTATGGCAATTTACTGCTTACTCCACAATCTTGGCTTCCAGAAGTCTCTCCTTATCCATCATCTTTCTGCACTTACAAATCTATAGCTCTTCTTCCTTGATTTTGGGAACACTGGAGAGTGAATATATGTGGGATGGGTGAAAATTACAGAGGAATAAGTTAGCATAAGAAAGAATTTGTTTGGGGGGTAATGAGCTTTCCTTTCCCAGAAGAGTTAAAGTTGACCCTGAAATTCATATTTTAGGTCACACAGACTGGGTGGCTGCTGAGGTCCCTTCTACCTATAAAATTGTATCATTTTATTATCAATTGGTTCTCAGATAGCCTTCTTATTATAACATGTAAAATGAAAGTGAATGAAAAATGCATCACAGGCATTCCAGAAAAGGGTTGGATGGAGGATCTTGAGAGCTCACTTGTAAAATTAATTGTAAATTGGTTTAGATTTAAGTGCTGTCTTGTGCATTAAAATCTGTCAGATGACTCAGGGTCAAGCCATTCCAGACTGAGGGTGAGTGACAATGCTGCCAGCGGTTCAGTGGGAGGTGTCTGCTGAAGTACTCTGGGTATCAAGGGTTCAGCCAAGACTCATCACTGTCTGCTTTGAGGAGTCAGGAGAGACAGGAAATGTCAAATCAGCATGACACAATGTCACACACAGTGCCTGCAAAAGCTCTCTAGTTACTAATTGACCTAGAATTTTCACGTCTATATTCAATACTCTTGCTAGGCTGGAAGCTGCATGAGGGCAGGGACCATGCACTGTGATACAGCAGCAAGAACACTGAATCTGGAATCCTATCACTTCTCTTGAATCCTGACTATGCTACTTGCTACTTTGGGCAAATATCACTTCATTTCTCTGGATCTCAGGTTCCTCATTAATAATACGAATGGGATGTATTTTCTGATCTCTAAGGTCACATCCAATTATAACAATTATCTCTCCATCTTTCCCAACACAGTACTTTGCATAGTTTAATAAATGGTACTTAATGAATTATTCAATTAATTAATTTACAGAAAATAATATTTGTTGTTCAGTCATTTTTCAGTCATCTTTGATTCTTCATGACCTCATATATGGTTTTCTTGGCAAAGATGCTGGAGTGGTTTTCCATCTTCTCCTCTGGCTAATTCTACAGATGAAGAAACTGAGGCAAACAGGGTTAGGTGACTTGCCCAGGGTCACACAGCTGGTAAGTGTCTGAGGCCAGATTTGAACTCACAAACATGAGTCTTCCTGAATTCAGAGCTGACACTGGATCCACTGTTCCACCCAGTTGCCCAGATAATAATCATGACCCATGTGTATATTGCATTGTAACTCTTATAGAGAGCATTTTTTCTTCATGCCTTTTTAAGGAAAAGAGGACAAGTGTGATTACTCTTTTTTTACAAATGAGGAAGCTGAGACTCATAGAACTAAAGAAGCTTTCTCACTAGAGCACAGCTAATGTGACTGAGTCTGGTCAGGAACTCAGGTCTTCTGGTTTAATTTGGAAGATGTGACAAGTATAAACTGAAAGACTGAAGAGATTAAGCAAAAATAGTGACAAAGGCCTGAGAATGGGGATCTGGGGTCCCCTTGTCTAATCGTAGAAGAAGCTACCAGAAAAGAAGAATCACAGCCACAGCAATTGAGAAGTGGGACTTTGGAAACTGAGTAGTTCCAACTCATTCTTGAAAGTCATCCTTACTATGTCATCCTTAGCAAGTGGTCATCTAGCCTTTGCTTAAAGAACTCTTAAGACTGGAGAATCATCTCCTCTGTATCTACACCTCTTGAGGCATCCCATTCAGCTTTGGGACAGCTCTAATCATTAGGAAGGTGGGTTTTTTTTTCCCTGACACTGAAGCCAAATTGACTTCTTTGTAACTTCGATTTTTTGCTTCTGGTTCTGCCCTCTGGGACCAAATACGACAAATCTAATTCTTCTTCTAAATGACAATTGTTAAAATACTTGAAGAGGTCTCCTATGTGCCCGGGTCTTCTCTTTTTCAGGGTAAGCATACTCATAAATCATGGACCTGAGATCCCTGGCCAGCTCGATGCTCTTAGGCTAATCAATGTTCTTAAACCATAGTGCCTAGAAGTGAACACAATGCTGTAGCTGGAGTTTGAAAACCTATGAGAAAAAAAAATCATCTTTATAGGGCAATTGCTGGAATAGTATAATAGTGATGATGATGATGATGATGATGATGATGGTTAGAATTTATAAAGTACCTATAATGTGCCCAGCACTGTGCTAAAATTTTTAAGGAAAATAGGGGAAGTGTGATCACTTTTCTTCAATAGATGAGGAAATACTATCACAAATAGTCATATTTGTGATAAAAATGTGATACTAATCCTATCTCATTCCATTCTCATAATAACCCCAGGAAATTGAGTAATATTATTATTCCCATTTTAAGTTGAGGAAATTGAGGCACGTAGTGGTTAAATGACTTCCACAGCTAGTCAGGGTCGGAGACTGGACTTGAACTTTGGTCTTTCTGACTCCATCCCAGGCCTCTCTCCACTGCACTACTAACAAGAATTAGGAGTATTTACTTAGGAAGGGCATTTTGGAGGAGGTGAGTCAGAAGCTGTGACCCATCCCAGTCATCTAGGTTTGAGATTTCAGAGTCTTCTTAGAATATTTTCTCTTTCTTATCCCTTGTATCCAGTTAAAAAGTCTGTCACTTTCACAACTTTGTTTCCTGTCTCTTACACCCATGCTTTCCTCTGAATTCTTAATGTTCCCACTCAAGTGTATGCCTTTATCACTTCTTCCTGGCATTATTTTAATAAATTCATAGCTGGTCTCTTGGCCTCCAGTTTTCCAAATCCAATACTTCCCAAACTTTCTGTCTTTGCAAACTTTCAATAAAAAATTACATTATTTCTAACATGCCTTTTAATGGCCCCACACACTCCAATACTGAGTGGATTTATGGTGATATCCACTTGTGTATTGCTTCAAATAATGCAGATTTATATTCATCCTGGCCTTCCCATCCTTTGTGATGATTGTCCATACCCTGCTACAAGTTGACCACAGAAGATCCTCTTAGCATAATAGGGTTATATATGCTTTTTCTTGACATTATGAGGATGTCTGTGGAAGACATAAGCTGTGTGTTGGTTATACCTTCCTCCCGCTATTGCTATAAGATCAGATTGACATTTTAAATCATGTATTTCTGTGATGAGATCCTACTGCATAATTCCTTGTCTTAATGTATTATAGTGAGTATATAACTGCCACCTACCTTCCCCCTGCCCCTCTTTAAGTGATCCTGGATTTCAAAGATTTGTAGTTTTATGACTCATAGTCATAAAACACTGCTGTAGGAATATTGATGTTAAATGGATGGACTTTTGTTTCAGGGGTTAGCTTGGTCATTTAAATAACTTGGATATTTCCCTAGGGCAATCCAGTTAACCCTCCTTTAGGTTAACCATGGGCACAACTTACTGTCTATTTTCAATTTTTGTTCAAGATCTATGCATGGAGGTCAAAGACAAAATGACAGAATAAAGGCAGGTCCTTGCCTGAGCTCTCCCAGATTCCCTTCTACACAATGTTAAAATAATACCTTACAATGAATTCTGAAGCAGCAGAAACTGCCCCCCCCCAAATAAAAAGACTGAGTGAAGCAATTGTCTAGCCCAAGACAACTTAGAAAGTCAGCAGGAAAGGTCTTTTTTCATTAAAATGAGAATGGAGCTCAATCCAGGATAGGCTACACTGGCACAGACTATGCAGGTCAAGGGGGAGCAAAAAATGCACTGAAGAGGACCCCTTAGAAAGCAGAATTGAATTGGTCAAATGGAAAAAGATCTATAAAAATTCACCAAAGACAAGAACTCATTAAAAAAAAAAAAACAGGATTGGCCAAAGGGAAAAATGGGTACAAAAATTCAGTGAAGAAAATAACTTAGAATTGGCCAAATGGAAAAGGAGATAAGAAAAAAATGAATCTTTAAAAATTAGGAAGGGCAAGTGGAAGCTATTGATTTTATTAAAGATCAAGAAACAATAAAAGAAAATCAAAGGAATGAAAAAATAGAAGAAACTGTCAAATATATCTTTGGAAAAAACACTGATTTGGAAATAGATTGAAGAGAGATCATTTAATGTTCCCACTCTTGAACTATCTGCAAACCATGACAATAAAAGAGCCTAGCCATCATTTTTTCAAGAAATTATCAAGGAAAACTGCCATGGTGTTGTTGAACTAGAGGGTAAAATGTAAATGGAAAGAATTCACTCCCCACCTCCTGAAAGAGATACCCAAATGAAAACTCCCAGGAATATTACAGTCAAATTCCAGAACTCCCAGATCAAGCAAAAATTACTGCAAGAAGTGAGAAAGAAACAATTCAAATATCATGGAGTCACTATTAGGACAACATGAGATTTAGTGGCTTGTACATGAAAGGATTAGAATCCTTGAAATGTGACATTCTGGATGATAAGCGAGCTAGGATTACAGCCAAGAATCACTTACTCAGCAAAACTGAGTATAATTCTTTAGGGGGGAAATGCATATTTAACAAAATTGGGGACTTTCAAGCATTCCTGAAGAAAATGTCAGAGCTCAATGGAAAATCTGACTTTCAAATACAAGACTCAAGAGAAGCATAAAAAGGCAAACAGGGAAGAAAAATCATCAGGTAGGCAGCAAGATTAAACGTTTCATATTCCTGCATGGTAGGATGATAATGGTAACTCCTAAGGACTTTATCATGCTTAAGGCAATTAAGAGTGAACATAGACAAAGGACATGAATGTGAGTTGACTATGTTTGAATGATATCTAAAAACACAAAATTAATGAGTGGGAAAGAGGGATGCACTGGGAGAAGGGTGGAGTAAAAGGTAGAAAGGGTGTAAATTATCTCATGTAAAAGAGGCACAAAAGAGCTTTTAGGGTAGAGGGGAGGGTGGATGGGGGTGGGCAGCACTTGAACCATGCTGTCATCATAATTGGTTCAAAGAAGGAATAACATACACTTAGTTGGGTTATAGAAATCTATCTTACCCTACAGGAAAGTAGGTGGGGGTGTGGGGATAGTTGATAAGAGAAGTGATGAATGATGGAAGTGAAAGTAGATTGGGGAAAGTGGTGGTCAGAAGGGGGGGGGAGAGAGAGAGAGAGAGAGAGAGAGAGGGAGAGGAGAGAGGGAGACCAAAAAAAAGCAGAATAGAGGGAAAAACACAGTAATCATTACTATGAATATGAATTGAATGAATTCACCCATAAAATGCAAGTATGTAGCAGAGTAAATGACATGGTCTGGACATAAATGGTGATATAAGCAAATCAGGGGAGCATGGAATAGTTTACTTGTCAGACCTATGAATAAGGGAGGAATTGATTATCAAACAAGACATAGCATGATAGGATTTAAAATGGATAATTTTGAATACATTAAATTTAAAAGTTTTTACAGAAACAAAACCAATGAAGAAAAACAGAAAATCGGGGAAATTTTTTACAGCAAGTTTCCCTGATAAGGGCTTCATTTCTAAAATATACAGAGAAATAAAATTTACATGAATACAATTATTCCCCAATTGATAAATGGTAAAAAGATATTAATAAGTAATTTTAAGAAGAAATCAAAGCATCTATAGTAATATGAAAAAAATTCTCAAAATCATTATTGATTATAGAAATTCAAAATAAAATATCTCTGAAGTACCACACCACACCACACCTATCAGATTGGCCAATATGACACAAAAGAAAAATGACAAATGTTGGACAGAATATGGGAAAATTGGGACACTAATGCTCTGTGGTGGAGTTGGGAACTGATCCAGTCCTTCTGGAGAGCCATTTGGAACTCTACCCAAAGGGCTATAAAATGGTGCATACCCTTTGATCCAGCAATACCGCTATTAGGTCTGCATCCCAAAGAGAAAAAAAAGGAAAAGGCTGTATATGTACAAAAAATTGAGGGGGGTGCCTATCAATTGGGGTATGGCTGAACAAGTTGCGGTATATGACTATGATGGAATACTAGTATGTCATAAGATATAAGAGCAGGATACTTTCAGAAAAATCTGGACTTACACGAATTGATGCAGAGTAGCGTGAGCGAACCAGGAGGCCATTGCACACAGTAGCAGTGATATTGTTTGATGGTCAACTATGAATGACTTAACTATTTGAAGTAATGCAGTGATTCAAGACAATTCAGAAGAATTATGATAAAAAAAAATGCTATGCACCTCCAGAGAAAGAGCTGATGCAGTTTGAAAGCAGATCAAAGCACATTTTAAAATTTTCTTTAATTTTCTTGCTTTTTTCTGTATTGTCTTTCACAACATGACTAATGTAGAAATATGTTTTGTGTGACTGTATAAGTATAGCCTGTATCAAATTGCTTGCCTTTTCAATGAGGTGGAGGAGAGGGGAAGGAGGGAGAGAATTTGGAACTAAAAAAAAAAATAAACCAGAAGTTAAAAATTGTTTTTTTACATGTAATTTGAAAAAAAAATAGGCTATTTTTTTTAAAGCTATGCATGAGACACAATATGGTACAGTAGAAATAGTGGTATATTTGGAGTCAAAGAAAAGGTTAAAGTCCCTTGTCTGTCATTCATAGTCTGTGTGATCTTGGATAAGTACCTTAACTTCTCTGAGTCTCAATTTCTGAAGATGAAAGAGTTGCATTGGATAACCACTAAAGCAGAGATAACCCTTTTTGTGTCACGGTCTTCTTTGAAAATCTTGTGATGCCTTTGAACTCCTTAGAATAAAGTTTTTAAATGCATAAAATAAAATACATAAGATTGATTACAGAAGCTGCCAATTATATGCAAATAAAGTTCTGTGTGTGTATATATGTATATATGTGTGTAATGTATGTATATGTTACTATATATAGCTATGACATACACACATATACACATACATACATATATATATACACAGATATATGTATATATTTATATACCCTTGTTCTAAAGTCCCTTCCCCTCTAATTCTAAAATCTTTTGGAGTTATATATAACTATTGTAGATTGTAATGACTCCAATGACTGGTGTCTAACTTACCTTTTCAGCATTAACTCAATTACTAACCTCATTCATGGATTCTTTTCCAGCCAAACTGAATAATTTGCTGTTTTTCAATCTCATCCCATTCTTTCCATCCTTTATGTTTTGTGCATATCTTCCTAAGTGTGAAACTCTCACTTTCTCTCTCCACATCTCTGCCCATTGAAAAATTTCCTTTTCTTAAAGGCCTGTGCCAGGTACAGCCTGGACCATATGGTTTTTTCTGCTCTTCCCAGCTAGAGGAGATCATTCCCTATCCAATTGCTCATTTCTGTTGTTGTGTTGCTGCTGGCAGTGGTGGGAGGGGGGGAACGTCTAAATTTCCTCCCACACTATTAAATGAAAGTAGTGAAAGGCCACACAAAAAACCCACACACTGGATATTCTTTCTATATACATGCAAATTAAAATTCTGATGCCCAAAGATAAAACTTCATTAGTCATTCACTATTTGCTCTGGGTGCTAACTAATAATGACAGTAACAAAGCAAATGGTAAAATAGCTAACAGGTTGATTCTATCAAGGCACTTGCATCGATAGCAGGGAAACCTTGTTAGGGTAACCGTGTTTCAGGATCACACTGAGTGGCATGCACAAAGAGGCTGCTGGGAAAATGGCAGGTCCCTATGCCAACAAGAAGGGGAGGCGTGGGTCAGTAGCATCCTAAACCTGATTTGATGACAGTAATTTAGAGAAGTGGCTTTTCAGTGCATTCATCTGCCAAACCTCAAGATGGAAACGTGCGAGTCGGAACCATAGTAATTAGTCCATAATTAAGATAATAGTGACCAGGTTCTGCCAGCAAATACCTTTATAATATTTGCCAAATTAATTCCCCTCTTTGAAACTCAATTTCCTATAAAGTAGGGAATGTATAAATAATTTCTAAACTTCTTCCAACTCAAATATTCACTATCCTATCTTCTGAAGTCCCTTCCAGCTCTCACCCTTTTATGTTCTAGGTTCTGAGGTCCTGTCTAGCTCGGTTGTTCTACTCTAATGTTTCTTCTAGTTCCAAAGTACTAAGGTCCCTTCTAACTGACATTCTGCTGCCTAAGGTCCCTGTCAGATCTTGAATCTGATATGAGTCTAGAGATTCCTCTGTGTTTTCTGTCCCAAAGTGCTATTTTGGAACTCTCTTCTTCAAGGATTAATGTTGGTTGAGTTTGGTTGAAGATGTAGATAAATTCGAGTTTACAGATCATGTACTTCAATTAAGCTTCTCAAGATGCATTCGATTTTATCCTCATGATGATCATGGGCAGAAAGAGTAGGGAAGGGATTATTATTTTGCCCCTTTGATAGATGATGAAACTAAGGGCCATAATGGTTGTGACTCATTTAAAGTTGTACGTACAATGGATGGCCAAGCTAAGATCAGAATTCAGGTCTCTCATTTCACAAATTAGGTACTTTGTAATCAGTCAATAAACATTTGTTAAGCACAAACCATGTGCCAGATAGTATAAGACTTCGGAATTAAAATAAAAAACCAAAATTGAAACAATGTGTGTATATGTATATATATTATGTATAACTATGGCATATACACATACATGTATTGTATTCTAATGAGAGAGAGAAGATATAAACATATGGTACATACATAATATATAAACATAGAATCATGCTAACATCGGAGGGGAAGGCACTATAAGACAAGGCTCTAGGAAAGGTCTACAGATAGTAATGCCTGAGCTGATTTTTGAAGGAAACCAAGGACTTCAAGAAGTATATAGCTAAGGAGAGGAATAATTCCAGGGTTGGTAGATAGCCAGCAGAAAGAAAAGAGTTAGGAAATGAAGTATCATGCATGAGAAATGGCAAGAAGGCCAGCATTTCTGGACCATAGAATGTGTGTAGGGGAGGTAATGAATAAAGAGAATGGAGAAGCAGTAAAAGTCCAGGATGTGAAGAACTTTGAATGTGAATAGAGGTATTTGTATTTAATCTAGAAGAAATAGGGATCCATTGGAGATTGTTGAATAATAGGAGTACCATGCCAGACCCGCTCTTTTAGGAAGATCACTTTGGTAGTTGTATAGAGCATAGACAGGATGGAGGAGAGACTTGAAGCAAAGAGACTAAAAAGGAGGCTGAATAGAGCATTGGGCCTGAGTTCAAATTGAAGCTCAGATATTCACTAGGTATATGACCCCACTTAGCTTTTTTTCTGCTTCAGTTTCCTCATCTGTAAAATGGGGATTATAATAGTACCTCCTTTTCAGGGTCGATGCGAGAATCATATGAGATAATATTTGTAAAGTGATCTGCAAACCCTAAAACATTATCTTATTGCCATTGTTCAGCTGTTATTATGATGAAGGCCTGAGCTAGGGTGATGGCTATGTAAGTGGAAACAAGAGGACAAATGTGAGAAATGTGGACAAAAATGTGACAATATCTGGCAACTAATTAGATATGTGTCACGAATGAGTGATTAATTAAAGATGTTAATGAACTTAAGAGGGTAGGTGACTTGGAGGTCAGTGATACTGATGACAGTGATGCAGTAGTTCAGAAAAGGGGTGGATTATGGGGAAACGATAATAAATAAGTTCGGTTTGGGGCATGTTGAGTTTGGGATGCCTATTAGCCATCTAGCTGGAAAGGTCTGGTGATGTGGGCCTAGAGCTCAGGAGGGAGGCCAGGATTGGATAGATATAGATCTCCCTCTTGACTCCCAGGAAATAGATCATACCTATTTGCCCTCTCCTGACAAACAGGGCTTCTGAAGCAGATGAACCACCGCTAGGGTGAATTGATTGTCTGCAGTTTCTTCCCTGATCTCACTGAGTACAGGCCATACTATAAGGAACTCAAACTGCTTCCTGTTTCCCTTAAATTCTCAAAGCTCTGTCTGTCACTCAGCAGTGGCATTTTACCCTCAGAAGAATCAATGGGCCAGATACATGACAAGGGCGGGGATCCCAGTGTGACGAGAAATCCTAAATGCTTCCTATTGTGATCCATTACCAGGCCCTGTGGTGAGAATAAGGGAATGGAAATGGAAAATAAAAATCAGCATTGGAAATGGAAAGCGCAGGAAAACTGGTTTATAACTTCACCTACTTATTAGGTGTGTGACTTTGGGTATGTCTCTTTCTCTCTCTGGGTCTCATATTCCCAAATGTAAAGAGATACGATCAGACTAGATAATCTTTAATATGTCTTCCACTTCTGACATTGTATTCTAAAGTCCTATATAGTTCTCGTGTTCTATGATTCTCTGAATCTCTGGCTTCTGACCCCAAAACACAATTGAAATTGCTCTTTGCAAGTAATCTCTCCTAACAGCTAACTCACGGGATCGTAGCTACAGAGCTATGAGGACCCATGCGGGCATTCTAGTCCATTCCCCTCAGTTTACAGTGAAGAAAAGAGCACCCCATGAGGTTAAGTGACATGACCCAAGGGCAGGCAGATAAGTATCAGATTTCATTATTCTTGATCTCCTGGTGGCTTTTGATTCCTTTGACTGCTGCCTTCTCTAAGATATTCTCTTTGACTCTTCCTTTCTCACCCCTTCTAGCTAATCAGTTACTAAGAACAGTTAATTCTACCTCTACAATGCCTTTCATAGCTCTCATAACTTTTTCTAAACCACCACAGTCAGAGGTTAACTTATGTAAAGTGCTACGCAAACCCTACAACCCTGTATAAATGCCAACTATTATTGTTAGTAGTAGTAGTTCAGGCTATCATCATCTCAACAGCCTTCTAAGTGTTATCCTGGCCTCCAGTCTTCCACACTCCATATAACTGCCAAATTGATATTCTTAGAATGTAGGCCTGATCATGTCACTTGCTAAAGAAGCTTCAGTGGCTCCCTATTGCTTCTAGGATAGAACACAGACTCCTTTTCCTAACATTTAAAGTTCTTTTTGCCTCTTCCCAACCCTGTCTTTCCAAACCTATTTCATTTTAATCTTTCTCATGCAGCCTACATTCCAGAAAAACTGGCCTACTTGTTTTTCCCTTTTCCCTTTCCCACTGTCAGAAGTGGAAGTGACATTAGAGATCATCTAGTCTTGGCCTGGGCAGCTAGGTAGTGCAGTGGATAGAACACCAGGCCTGAAGTCAGGAAAACTCATCTTTGTGAGTTCAAATCTTATCTCAGACACTTACCAGCTGTGTGACCCTGGGCAAATCATCTAACCCTGTTTGCCTCAGTTTCCTCATCTGTAAAATGAGCTGGAGAAAGAAATGGCAAACCACTCCAGTATCTTGGCCAAGAAAACCCCAAATGGGGTCATGAAGAATGGACATGATTGAAACAATTGAACAATAACAAAGTATAGCCCTGTCTCTTTACAGTTGGGAAAAATGAGGCCCAGAGAGAGAAAAGGATATATCCAAAGTCGCATAGATAGTCAGTCTTGGAGGAGACCCTAGAAACCAAGTCTCCCTCATGGTTCAGTGCTGAAGTTGTTGTCCAGTGAAGTCCCAAACCCGTACCTTTGCACAGACTATGTCTTCACCTCCATCCTGTAGAGATCCTTTAAAGATACACTTTCTACAGGAGTCCTTTCCTAATCTTCCCAATTTTTGGTGCCGCTTTGTCTCCCTCGCCCCCACAAATGACCTTTATATTTACTTAGTATATACTTCGAATAGGGACAATTTTCATTTTTGTCTTTGCACCAGTACCTAGCCCAAGAGCTCAATAAATGCCAGTTGAATTGTGCTGTTGAATGAACTAAATTGAAATAACCAGGAAGCTATTTTCTTACAAAACACTGTACTAGAGGAAAAGAACATGATGTGGGCGAGGCCAGGGGAATCTGTGAAAGGCCCAGAAAGTGGAACCAAGTTTGCTCAAAGCCATCTCTGTTGCCTTCAGCCATTTTTGTCTGTGATTTCTCCAGATTATTTTTTGAGTAGTTTTCATATTCTAACTTTTGTTACAGCAGTCATTCTGTGGCTCTTTTTTTCCTTTCTCCAACAAATTCTTCTTCTGTTTAATGTTGCTTTTGTTTTTTCTCTCCTAGAGAATCAGATTTCCCTTTCTCTCCCTCCCTCTGCCCTCCTCAAGTTCAATTACACCTTACCCCAAGGAGATTTAATCAGATTTCTGCTCTACTTTCGAATTTTTCCCTTATTGTATTAGGTTCTGGTTCATATTTGATATTAGATGAGGACCTTTAATTAGGACCCTGAAATGAAACAAGAATAGAGAAGGTTTTGCAATATGGAAATTGCAGTGGTTTTGTAATTAGAGGAGTTGGGTTCAAATTCCCAGTCTGCTTCTTTGCAAGCTTGTGACCTTGGTCAAGGTCACAGCTTCTTTGGGCCCTAGTGTATGACTCTGGAACATGAGGGAGTTGAACTTGATGACCAAGGAAGGAAGAAAACAGGCATTTACATAGTGCCCACTGCATGCCAGGCCATGTGCCAAGTGCTTCACAAATGTTACCTCATTTGAAACTCACAACAACTGTGGAAGATAGATGCTATTATTATCCTTATGTTAGAGTTGAGAAAACTCAGGCAAGTAGAGATTAAGTGACTTAGTCAGGGTCACACAGCTGGTAAGTGTCTGAGGATGGATTTGAATTCAGGCCCAATACTTATACCACTGTAATGCGAATGTAAATTTGGAAGATCTTCCCTGCCCCTAGGCTAAAGTGCACCTGGAGCCTGGGGTGGGAGGCTTGTTTTTCAGTAGATACTTCTTGATTGGCCAGTGAGTCAATAAGGTTGTTACATTCTCTGAGCCAGGAGAAGGCTATATAAGCCCTGATGTGTAGCTTTGTTTTGGGGGCTCACTTTGAGAAGTGTTCTGTGATTTGATCTGTATTCTGAAAAGCCATTGTCCAGAGCCCCCCCCCCCCGGCTTTGAAAAACCCAGATGTTGACTGGCTATGGATGTAATGGTTGGACAGTTTGGAAATCTGTCTACTTGATCTGTTTCTGTCTTGATAATTCTGCCTGTATGCTTTGAAGTTCGGGGTGCTGACCTTTTTCCCCTGAACAAGGTAAACGATATATGTCTGACTGATTAAAGTAAGCTTGTTAACCCATTTTGAGTTGCTTTCCTTTAACAAAGCAGATCCAAGAACCTGTGCTAGCAGCCACCCTGGGAACGCTGGGCACTTGCTGCTACAACCACCTAGCTACCATTCTAACTCTCAATTTATAACCCCATGAACTCACATTTCTCTAGTGATTTAGAATTTACAGTGCTTTATACTCATTTATTTTATTTTGATCCCCAAAACCTGTCTTAGAATAAAACAGGGCAAGAATTATTATCCTCCTTTTAAAGACTAATAAAACTAGGCCCAAGAAGAGAAAATAGTTTACTTAAAGTTACAAAATTAGCAAGAGACTAACATGTAACTAGGATTTCTGGCACCTGGAACAAATTAAGTTCAACTGGGGTGAAGCTCTTTGGAACAACAATATGCTTATTCCTTTGCATGATTCAAGTAGACTGGGGAGAGATATTTGAAGGTGTTTGAAATAGTTATGTTTTCAGGAGTGGTGAGACTCTGTATAAGTTAGGCAAGTTAACTTACTTGGAAGGAGGGAGAGAGAATTGGAGAACCAGACATGATAGTAATAAGGATCTGGATAAGATGGGGGTGAATTTTAGGGAAGAGAAGTGGCTAGCAGAGAGAAAGAAGAATGAAAGAATGATTGAATCATTTATTATACATTTACTATGAGCAAAGAGGTATATGAAGTGTGCCCGGAAGACTAGTACTTCTGGTGTGAGGGCTTGTTGAGCCCTTTTTTTTCTTGCTTTTTGGAGGGGGAAGGCGGGGCAATTGGGGTTAAGTGACTTGGCCAAGGTCACACGGCTAGTAAGTGTTAAGTGTCTGAGGTCAGATTTGAGCTCAGGTCCTCCTGACTCCAGGGCTGGTGCTCTATTCACTGTGCCACCTAGTTGAGCCCTTTTCAGGACTGTTCACCTACATTTGGTCCATCTTTCACCCAACTCTAACCCATGGCTCCAAGAAGCTATAGCATGCACAGTGGCCACATCCTGGTATAATTGTCAGCAGATGGGTTGAACCAGGTTAAAGGTAATTGGCAGGTCTCAAACCCAATATCTACCCTAACTGCACATATACTTCCACGGACGGAACAGGCAGATGAGAACAATTTGTTCCAAGGGTAATGAAGGTGGCTGAAGCAGGCACTGTAGAGCACTTAGAGCTTGGTCAGACATCATCAAAGATGCCAAGGCCATCTTCTGCACCTGAGCCATCACCAGTCATCTTGACTTTTGTCCTGCCACTGGACTTCAATGACTCTGGAAGAGAGTGAGGCTGATGACTTTGTGTAACTGCCTCACTGAAATCCAATTCATCTGCAAGTCAAGACTACTCCACGATGTCATTGATCCTCCTGGAAAGTAAAGACAAACAACATTGCAAAGCAACACTATGTGCGTTAAGTACTGGGGATACAAATAAAAAAGCAAACAATCTTTGCTCTCAAAGAGTTTGCCTTCTAATGGAGGGAGACAGCACACATGGAACCTTTCAACTGCAAGTCAGTGGACCTCCATGGTCCTTGAGGGCAGGGCAGTGACAAAGCAGATGGTAACTCCTTTCCTTGGATTTAATTTCCACTTATAGAGTCATGTCAGTGTCTGATGTTGAGAAACTTGACAGCATCAAGGACTTTGGTGGCAAGAACTTTTCTTTCTGGGTCTTCTGTAGATGTGGCTACAATGCATTCAGTAGTAATTACTAGGCTTCATTTCCCTAGGTGATGACTGTGAGGACGGGGCTGGAAGCAGGACTGGTGACCTGGGAGGCATTACCGCTTTCAGGGTCCTGTGTCTCTAACTTTAGCGGCAGTTAGTTGGCACTGTAACTGATGAAGATGAAGAAGGTGAGACACCATGTATTTTTACTGTGAATTCTGGTCTCTATCGACATGATGTCCCTCTTCTGCTTAAGAGTCCTTTCACCTTGGGGCGGCCAGGTGGCTCAGCGAGTAAGAGCACTGGCTCCAGTGTCGGGATGACCTGGATCAAATCCGGGCTCAGATACTCAGCACCACACCCAGAAATAACTGGCCGTGTAACCTTGAGCAAGTTACTTAACCCCGATTGCTTATAAAAAAATAAAAAAGAGTCCCTTCACCTCACAAAAGTCATTGAATAATTCCAGGGTTCCACAACCTTGCTTGACTAAATGATTTCCCCTCTATCAACTCCATCCTCCACTTGAACACCTGTGGTGTTGAAGAGATCACTATTTAGCTGGTTTGATTTTCTGTAAGTTGGCCTGAAACTGAAAATGAAAGTGATGAAGGGATTGGCCCAAGGACACACTCCCTTCCTGCAAACTTGCTTCTTCCAGGATGATTGGCGTCCATCCATGAGCAGCAGAAATGATCACATTACCCATACCCATCTGCTCAGACTACCTTGAGATTCGACCTAAAAGGACCTTCACCGGCATGAAAAGGCTTCAGAGGGTATTTGCAAACATAAATAAATAACCAGGCAGGAGAATCTAGGCTTATCCCTGTGGGTCATTTAAATGGAAATATTTTTCTCAGTCATAGTAGCACTCAGAGGTAAGAAGTGTGGCATTTGCTTCAAAGAGAAGCAACTTCATCACTTTTCCAGGCAGAATCAAAAGTGAGAGGCATTTGGCATACAGCCACTTGACCAATATTCACTTTAACCAAGGTTTGTTAAGCCAGCTTAATATGCACCAGTTTTGTCTTAGTTGTTTGGTGGGGGCTTCGTGGTGTGAATATTAATAATCAGAGCTAATATTTACATATAACTTTATAGTTTGATAGCAATTTCACATTTATTCTTTGATCCTCTAGCACAACAACCCCATGAAATAGGAGTATAACAGTACCCTTGTTTCAAAGATGAAGCAAGACCAGACGGGAAGATTGTAGCATATTGTAGCATAACTATTTTGTTTCAGAGCTTAACCTTGAACTCTGGTCTTCTAACTATACAGGCCATTCCTGTCTTGTGTGGAGACCCATTTGTCTCTGTGTAAATTGGGTAACGTGGTCCCTCAAGGAACTCTTAGAATCTAGATGG
This sequence comes from Petaurus breviceps papuanus, assembly GCF_028583685.1. Taxonomy (NCBI): domain Eukaryota; kingdom Metazoa; phylum Chordata; class Mammalia; order Diprotodontia; family Petauridae; genus Petaurus; species Petaurus breviceps. The sequence continues at coordinate 31,735,545 of NW_027186372.1, read as the reverse complement.
GGAGATAAACTTAACACATGAGAGACAGCATGTAGTGGGTTTAGAGACAGAAAATACAGGTTTGAATCCTTAACTGTTCCACTTAGTACCTTTGAGACTTTGGGAAAATCTTTTCCGAGTTTTATTTTGACTGCTCTGAAAAATGAAGAGGTTGAACTAAATCAGAGTTTCCCAACCCTTTGGGGGAGCTAGGTGGTGCAGTGGAAAGATTGCAGACCTGGAGTCAGGAAGACCTGAGTTCAAATCTAGCCTCTGACACTTATTAGCTATGTGACCCTGAGAAAGTCACTTAACCAACAAATGTTTTTTAAAAATATTGTTTTCTACATGCAACTGGGAAATAAGGTATATAGGCACTGGGGTATAGAAGTCCATCTTGCCCTACTAGAAAGTTAGAGGGGGATGGGGGAGGATATAAGAGAGAACAGATTGGGAGAAGGGGTATTCAGTAGGCTTGCTATCTTGGGTGGGGGGTAGGGGACAGACAGGGAGAGAAAAAATTGTAATTCAAAATTTTGCAGAAATGAATACTGAAAACTAAAAATAAATAAATAAGAAAGTCACTTAACCGTATTTTTTTGCCTCAGTTTCCTTATCTATAAAATGGAGATAATAATAGCACCTATCTCTGAGGGTTGCTGTGAAGATCAAATGAGATATTTGTAAAGAGCTTAGCATAATACCTGGTACAATATAGGCACTATATGAGTGCTTGGTGTTCACTATCTCTTGGCATTCAGGAAATCTTTGATTATCAAGTGAAGTAACATCTGTATAGTACTTAGTATAGTTCCTGGCATATAGCAGATGCTTCATAAGTGCTCATTTCATTCCTTTCCCCCACTCTATTCAATATGAAAGAAAACAGAGGCTAGAGTTTAAAATGAGCATACATATTAGAATGAATAGATTAGTTAATTTCAATAGAGTAATATGGTTATTTACTGAATGTGCCCCAGAGCCCCTTGAAAAGCTTTCCATATCCTCTGGGGGTTTGTGAACCCTTTGTTTAGAGTCCCTTACCTATAGGTTCCCTTCAAGTCCTAAATACAATTTATTTTTTTGGTGTGAAGATATTTTAGCAAGGGAACATATGGCGAGTGTTTCTGGATTCCTCTAATACTTTCCAGTCTACAAATGTCCTTCTTCAAAGCAACCCTGTGAAAAATGTCCAAGCTAAATGATTGGATTGGATAATGAAGCCATAGGAACTCAGGGGTATGAGAGGTCACTGTGACCTTGAAAGGTTCCCTGGAGGTGGTGGGAATCGGGCCATACATTAGAGAATAGGCTGGATTTGTATGGGTGGAATGGAGGGGTTGAGTAGGGTATTAGCTCTCATCTGTTCCCATGGTCTAACTGTCACCTCAGAACAGAGAACAAGCTGTGGTCTCTTCAGAGTATCAGTGTCTATAAGTACATTGTCAGAAAACTTGCCAAGCTCCTGACATTCCAACATCTTTGTGAATCAGGAATCTTCTTTTGTCCCATCAGAAAAAAAAGACAAACAAACAAGCAAAAATAACATCTGGGGAAGTTGAAATGACCGAAAGGCAGAGGGCAAATAAATAAGAAATGGGGATTGCTGGAGGACTAAGCCAACCGTGACTTTTCTGCAACTGTTTCCAAATCCCTCCTCTACTCATAGACAGACAGAAGGACACATATATCCACCTACCCACACAAATTGGTTAACTCCTCTTAGGAACCACATACTCATGAAGGGAATACAGGAGATAGGATTTGTCTTCCCTGGACCAGGACCTGAGATATTGACTCCTATTCACCCTCACACATTAGGATAGGCCTGGGTTGATCAGAAGCCAGTCTCTTCAGAGGTGAAGACCTTGGGAGAACCAGGTCACATTTTCCCTCTATCCATGTACTCAGAAAATAATGAATTAATGAATGAATACTATGCCTTCATCCCTGGATTTCTTCAAGCAGAAGCTGAATGTCTATGAGAAAGAAAATAGTAGAGAGATTTCTAATACAGGCTGGCAAGGCAACTTCTGAGATTCTGTCAACTTATGCCAATATGCTCTAGTACTCTGCACATAGTAGGTGCTTAATCAATATCTGTGGAATTATTGTTTGTGAAATTTTCTCTGCTGCTTTTGATAAAAGGTAAAGGCACCATCCAACACCAATATCCTGACTCAGGACTTGTTCAAATAAAAATCCTCCACTTGCCCTGAATTTATAGCCTGGATGGTAATTTTGCAGCTAATAGCCATGCTTATTTCCCATTTTGGTTAACTTGTATGATATTAATTCCAAAGCAAATGGAAATCAATAACATTGTATTTTTTCCCCTTGAGAAAATGAATGTGGCAGCATTTAAAGGAATCTCTCCCATACACAATTTAATTAATAGAAATATGACCTCAGCTCAAATTGAGCCTGGCCAAGTACATCATGTGGTAAATGAAAGAATGGCCCATTAGGTGGAAACAGTCAAGGGTTTTAAAAAACCTACCCTCTTACCCCAAGTCATGATTTATTTGGGTACCTTGAAGACCTTGAAAGATCACCTTGCGGACACTTTTCCAAAAGAATTTATGATAACTCTAGTCCTTAGTTGGGATATTCTTGACTCAGAGAATCTAGCACATAGAGAAATGGAACCTGGCATATTAAAACTGGAAAGTCTCTTGGAACATAGAAAATAAAATGTCAGACTTGTGCCTCAGAATTTTTCAGTGATTAGCAAAAGGGGTAGGCAGTTAAGAAATATTTAAGTGAATTAGTGTCATTTAGTTCAATTCTCTTATTTTACAGGAGTGGCGACTGAGGTCCAGAGAGAAGAAGTGATTTTTCCAAAGTAATATAATCAGTTTTAGAACTGGGACCAGCATCAGGGTCTCTGGGTACTTTAGTCTCCTTTTCCTTCTCATGAGGAATGGAAGATTAATCAATAAATTATTAATACCATTAATAAACTGAAACTAATATAGTCCCCTACTTCAGACAGAGGAAACATTGCCATGTAATTAACAATGCTATTACTGTTACCATCTTAAGAAAGATGGCAGGGACCATTTATAAAAAGGTATATTCCAATCCAAGACAAGATGGACTCAGGATGACTAAGACTAGCTATAGAGCCATGATTTCATGAGGCACCCTGGTATAATGAATAGAGTGCTGGACTTGAAGCCAAGAAGACTTGGATTGAAATCCTGTCCCAGACACTTAATAGCTATGTGACCCTGTGCAAATGTCAACCTCATTGAGCTTCAGTTTTCCTATCTATATAATGGGAATAATAAGAGTGCCCATATAAGAGGCAGCATGACATAATGGATAGAAAACTAGCCTTGAAGGTAGGAAGACCTGGGTTCAAGTGCAGTTTCTGACATATACTAACTGTGTAATTCTGAGCAAGTCATTTATGCTCTCAGTGCTCTAGGCCCATGGTGTTGAACTTAGGTCTATGGTGTCAGACTAGGCGCATGGTGTCAAACTAGGCACATGGTGTCAAACTCAAGCTGATGGTGTCAAACTCAAATAGAAATATGGGCCACCAAACCATACTTAGGGATCCATGAATGTCACATCAATTTAGCTTTAAATTGTAATGTTATCTCTGTTTTATTATATTTTAATTTTTTTGTCAGATTACAATTACATTTAATCTAGCTCATTTAAATTTCAATCTGATTTGCATTGCCCTCAGAAGTGTGACAGGCTACTCTCTATTCATGGGACCTATGGTCCTTTCTGCTCTGGGCAACTATCCCAGGGGTGAAGAACCTGCAGCTTTGAGGCCACATGTGGCTCTCTAGGTCCTCAAGGGGGCCCTTTGACTGAATCCAAGTTTTACAGAACAAATCCTTTTATTAAGGGGATTTTTTCTGTGAAGTTTGGATTCAGTCAAAAGGCTGCACCTGAGGACCTAGAGGGCCACATGTGGCCTCAAGGCTCCCACCCCTGAAAAACTCTCTGTGACCCCACATTCCTTATATTTAAAATGGATTAAATGACCTCTAAATTCTCTTAGCTCGAAACCCAGGATCATAGGGTTATTGTAAGAATCTGGGTGTGTGTGTGTGTGTGTGTGTGTGTGTGAAGTTCTTTACAAATTTTAAACTCTGAGTTGTTGATGTTTACTTTTATTATCAATGTGAGTATATTGCAATCCCTTTATTACTCCCATATTCTTTGTAATTCTTGTTTGTGCATTTCCACGTATGCTCCAGAAAATATCCATCCAATGTGCTAGAGATTATCTTTTCTTTCTTTTAATTATGAATGCTGGAGAAGCATTAGATGGTTCATCTGTTGTTCTTCACAATCCTGTCCTGGCCAGCCCACCTTCTTGTCTGGTTAAAAAATGTCCTTGATGATGCCTTTTATGGCATTTGTCACACAAAAGACATCATTGATGATATGCTGAAGTCTGCTTCCACCCACCATGGGTCACTTATTTGTTCTTTGGGTCATCTGCAATTTTGATTTTTCTAAGACTATGGCATTCCAGGATTTATAGTCACACAGCACCACTGGGGAAATATTGGTGTTATAAAAGGACTTTGGTGTTAGAGAATAGCATGGGGGTCATTTATAACTTCTCAAATGCATTCCAGTCTGTTCTCTTCCTAGTTAATTCTGGGCCCAGACCATTGTTCAAGATACATATTCTGATGAACTAACTCAATAGGCTGCCCATTGAACCGCACGACAGGCAATGAGCATTACTTTGTTTTTCTGATATGAATAGTCTAGTTTTTTCAAATGTCTATGGATCTCATTAAATAGCACTCCAGGAGTCAATGCTATCAGCCTAATGTCATTAGCAAGAAGAAACACCTGGAAAATATCACTCATGATAGTTAGAACTTATAAAGGCATATTCTCACGACACTTGCTAATTAATCTTGTTTACAAGATGATGACGATGGTGACAACACATTATTGTTACATTCAATTCTACCTTCACAAAGTGTTTCACATCTATCTCCTTATCTTCATTTGTATGACCATTATTACATTATGGCTCAACATCTTAACTCTTTGTAGGAATATTTAAAGAGCCTGCTAATTGGTTTTCTTGCATCAAGTCTTTCCTCAGCTCTCCATCCTCCACAAAGCTGGCAATGTACATTCCCTAAAGCACAATTTTGACCATGGCATTCTTCTACTCAAGGAACTCCAGTGGCTCCCCATATCCACTGAGATAAAATACAAATTCCTCCACTTGAAATTTAAAGACTTTCACACCAGGCATAGTGTGCATTGCTCTCCTTCGCACTCTCCATTCCAGCCAAACTCTGAAGTACTTGCTGTGCTTGCTATCTAACACGTGGGTTTTCCTCTCTCTCTCTCTCTCTCTCTCTCTCTCTCTCTCTCTCTCTCT
>NW_027186372.1:31717917-31730086 GCF_028583685.1 Petaurus breviceps papuanus | reverse complement strand
TCTCTCTCTCTCTCTCTCTCTCTCTCTCTCTATCTATCTCTCTCTCTCTCTGTCTCTCTCTCTCTGTCTCTCTGTTTTTTAAATTTTCAGTGATTGTCAATGTCCTCAGTGTCTAGCCCAGTGCCTTGTACACCACAGACATTTAATAATGTTTGTTTCTAGGGGCGGCTAGGTAGCACAGTGAATAAAGCATTGGCCTTGGAGTCAGGAGGACCTAAGTTCAAATCTGGCTTCAGATACTTAACACTAGCAGTGTGACCTTGGGCAAGTCACTTAACCCCAATTGCCCTACCTTCCCCCTTCCAAAAAGCAAAAAAATAAAAAAAATAATAAAAAAATAAAAATAAAGAATAATGTTTGTTACTAGAAACAGCTAGTAGGCATAGTAGAAGAAAGAGTGGTGGTCCTAGAGTTCAAATCCTACAACAGATACTACCTTTGTGATTCTGAAAGTGTCATTTAACCGCTCCTGGCTTCAATTTCCTCACCTATAAAATGGGGATAACAATATGTCCTCACAACAGGCTTGCTGTGAGGACCAAATGAAAAAAAAAAACAGCTGTTGTTATTTATTTTGTTTCTCATAGAACAGCTCCAGAATGCATACTTGATATATGTTGAATCAAATTGAATTTTCTCAAATATTGGACCAGAAGCTGGCACACATCTCAGTTTTTGACCTGAGTTATGCTTCATCACCTTCGTTTTTTTCTCTCTCGTTTTTCTATGGATGTCATAAAATCAGTAGGAATTTGGAGAAGTTGGCTAAGAATGAACAGAATGTACCTGGTACATATCTTGCTTTATGGCATCTCCATACAGTGTCATTCCATTGTTGTCTCCCTCCACTTAATACTCTACAAATTGCCTTATTGGTTTCCCTCCCTACTTTGTGCCCTTGAGAAGAATTAGGTGGTATTTCTCCATGATGCTATCATTTAAAAGAATCTTGGAATAGGAGTTAAATGTTTGTTAAGAAGAGGTCAAATGCTGATGTTCAAGGCTTAATTGTATCTCAGAATGTGGGACTTTAAAAATCTTAGTCTATAAACCTGATTCCTTGCTCATCTCCCTGGTTCTACAGAAGAAAATCAAAGGCCCTTCAATAATCATTTGCTTCATTAAAATTTTCTAAAACTAGAAAAAAAAGAACACGAGACATTTTCTGCTCTTAGAAAACACTCTTATTTCGTTTTGCTTCTAGATTTATGATGCCATCTGAGTAGGATTTCCCTCGAGCAATGTACATCAACACTATTTTATCTGTCCCTAGCCTGAGAGACTTGTCTGAACACAGCGGGAGGTTCTATGACTTGCTCAGGCTCACAGAAATAGTAGGAATCAGAGGCAGGACATGAACCAAGCTCTTCCTGTTGCCCAAACCAGACTTCTCCCCACTATTCCAAACTGCTTTTCTATACCACAATATTTTTGTTTTATTACAGTACAAGAAGTAAGGTCATGTGATCAGGAATAATTTTTCCTCTGAGATCTTCATGTTTCTCCCTTATAAAATGTGGATAATCATAATTGCTCTGCTAACCTCCCAGGGCTTTTTGTGAGCAAAGCACTTTGCAGTCCTTAAAGCACAATAGAAAAAGGTTACTCTTGTTATCAATATTGCCTATCTAGGGATATTTAACTGGCTTCCGTTATTACAGCATAGCAACCCTAGAAAGCATAAATAGCCTCCCCATGAGCACCAACTCAACAAGAGTCAGCTGTGGTCTTGACTGAGTACACTGGTAGAAAAGGAAGTCTGCTGGAAGGGCTGCTGGGAAAGGCTCACCCTAGCCTCCAGATCCATCCTCACCATGGTGCCTGAAATTCCACCATGAGAGCTTTTTTCCTTCCTTGGGCATCCCTGGGCTTCTGGTGAGTGTCAGAGAAATCTGCCAGCAAGCGTCCAAAGAGAAGATGGTTAAATATTGGAGATTTACTTTACCTATCAAAATGTGCAACCATGTGGTAAAAAAGAAACTGTACCAGTCTGAGTATTAGGAGAATTGGCTTTTGTTCCAGGTCCACTATTTATTTCCTCATATCAGCAATGCAATATTCACAATGCCTAGGGCAATTACAAATATGCTGATGTGGTTATCAATCACAAAATATATCAGGCTTTCTATATGGGGGATAAAGAGAGAACATTTATTAAAACACCAAATGACTGAGTCCCAAAACCAGAAAGTCAAAGCCATCAGAGTAGTTATGAAATTGGCACAGGTAGATAAAGTAGAAAGCACCCACATTCTCAAGCCTTTAAAACAGAACAGGCTACCTCAGGCAAAGGTCTTCCTCTCCCCACTCACAGCAAACACCCAGCGTCCAGGAAGCACGCTCCTAGCAGCTGCAGCCCCTGGCAGTCCTCAGCAGGAGTCCTTAGCAGAAATTCTGGCTGGCTCAAAAAGGGGTTCATGCCTCCACCTCCACCTTGGCACTGCTGCTGCCTCTGCCACTGATGCCGCCATCGCTGCCAGTCACTGCAGGAACTCTATCTTGGCTTCCACTTCCTCTTGCCCCACCCCTTCCTTCTACATGGGCATGGAAGATCTTTAAATCCCATAACCCTTACACCTCTGTGCCCTGCTGGGTAAGGAACATAGCTATTCTAACCCTCTGATTCCTCATCTGCAAAATGAATTCAGTTTTGGTAGGAGGCAGGGTAGAAAGGTTAAAAAAAAAGCAAGTAATGTCATGGGAGAGTCAAAGGACCCAAGTTCAAATTCTATCTCTGACACTGTATGACAGAGAAGAAAATGGTGGTGGGGGGGAGAGAGAGAGACAGACAGAGACAGAGACAGAGATACAGACAGAGAGAGAGACAGAGACAGAGAGACAGACAGAGACAGAGACATAGAGACAAAGAGAGAGACAGAGGCAGACAGAGACAGACAGAGACAGAGATAGAGACAGAAAGAGACAGAGACAAAGACAAAGAGAGATATACACAGAGACGGGGAGAGACAGTCAAAGAGACAGAGAAAGACAGAGACACACAGAGAGATAGGGACACAGACAGAGACAGAGACTGAGAAAGTGAGAGAATGAGATGATAGATATATCATAAAACCTCCTTTTGCCCCAATTTTCTCATCTGTAAAATGAAAGGGTTGGATTAAAAGGGCTCCAAGGTCTCTCTTAAATCTCTATAGTCCTGTGACTTGATCTCTGATGTCCCTCAGAGCTCTAAGTTCTAATGTTTCTGAGTTCTCATATTCCAAGTTGCCCTTCAGCTCCATGCTAAGATTCTTTCCAGTTCGAGCATTTTGTTTGCTGAAGGTCTTTTCCTCCTCTGACATTCCATGAGCTCTAAAATGCTGCATACTAAAGTCACTTTAAACTCTTGATCTCTGGCTTTACTTTTCAATTTTGCCTGGGACTGGGCTTATAACATTTACCATTCCAGAAATACATGAGAGCATTTGAGAAATCAATTAGAACCTTTCACCACTTCCTGGCACTTCATGAGCCTCCTTTGCCAGAAACACTGTCAGGATGGACTCCTGTAGTGTATTTAACACAATAAGGCAACACATTACTCTGATAAGCAGGGCAGGTTGATTACCAGCAGCATGAGAGCGGAGGTGGTGTCAGAATCTTTGGCCCAGACTGAAATATTAGTCTTTAATAAAGGTGCCTGTCTCAGGGCCAAGGAAACGATTTGCCTGTAGTTTTATTTGACTCTGTGCTGGCCAGTTTCGCTGTTAATAATGCCATGTAAACGTATGGTGCCCTGTGTTTCAAAGATCTTTCCCTTGTTTCATTAGATCAACTTCACAACCCTCAGAGATTATAGAGCAGGGATTCTTCTCCCATTCTGCAAACGGCAGTCTGAAGTCCAGAGAGGTGAACGCTTTGCCCAAATTAAAAAAACCAGAAGCAAGCCTGGAGCCCATGTCTCCTGGCTCCCAGTTATTGTTCTTCCATCCACAATGGGTTGACTCTAAATAACTTTGGCACCTCCTGGGAAAGAGGTTGGTACACTTTACAACTCAGAAGGGCAGGGGGGCAGGTAAAGAGGCAGTGTAGGAGCCTTGGCAGAGGGTTAGCTGCTTTTAGAAGGAGATCTGAATACTCTTCCTGACCCTGTGACAAATTGAGCTGGATGAGTTTCAGTAAGTTATTTCTATTCTTTGAGCCTTAGGGACTTCATCTACAAACTGAAGTGTAAGGATGCTTATGTTATCTACCACATAGGGTCATTGTAAAAGCATGCTTATTGTTCTAGAGCTGATTTCAGCAGTGCAGAAGATGATTGGTGGGAATGCTCTTCTGATGCAGGATATGGATCCAGCAACCAATGTGGAACTCACAGTCTTAAGAGTTAACTTCCTTGACCACTAGGTCCAGTGACTTTCCCATGGTCACATGGTAATATGTGTCAGAGACAGGAATTAGGTATAGGTCTTCCCTACTCCAAGGATAGTCTTCTGCTATGCTACCAGTGAGGAAAAAAAATTGGATCGGATCTGTAACTCATTGAAGTAGGAAATTCCATATATGTGAGGAAACCCCCTCTATGAATGAAGATTAGTAAAAGTCCTTCAATTTATAGTTTTAGGGAATTACCTTGAGGCACTGAGAGGTTAAGGGATTTCGCCATGGTTGTGTAGCCACAACTTGAACCCAAGTCATCTGACCTTTGAGGCCAGAGTTCTATTAACTCTTTTATGCTGCTGAGCACTTTTGAAATCTAAACTATTATATGAGTCCTTTATTAAAATCTACCTGTAATGCCTCATTCTGCTTTAGAGATGATCTTGGGTTCTTTTTGTTTCTTTTTAAAAATTCTAAACTTAACAGAGAACAAATAACATGAAGCTTTCTAAATCCGTAGTAGAACACGAAAAGAGGCTTGTACAGGAGACTGCAGGTCTCTTTTATATACCCTTTTCTTTTCTTTTCTTTTCTTTTTAACTATAATAAATTTAACTTGTAACTTTCAGAGCTGTCCTGCTTGACTATTGATTCTGGGTTCTCGATGATCTAATCAGTTCTAAGTACTGGTAGGTCTCATTAACCTGGAAAGGTTCTAAGTTTAACCTCGGTGATAAGATTATTTTCTGAAGAGTGATCGAGCTCATTTTGGAACCAGAAGGTTGGTCATATACTGACTATCTTTATTTTTGGTTTTGGCATCTTGTCAAGAGTGTCTATTAAGGAAAACCTTGATCTGAATTGGTCATAAAAACATTCACATCAGTACAGTCATGTAGCTTCTGAATTATTCAAGGAAGTTCATTGTGAACCCTTGACTAGGAATCAGGAAGCTTGGGTTCTGGTTCAAGTGAAATACTGTTTATAAGATATTTTGCAGGTAGGGGCTCAGTGGATAGAATGCCAGGCCTGGAGTAAGAAAAACTCATCCTTCTGAGTTTAAAGCAGTCCTGAGTAATTTACTAGCTGTGTGATCCTGGACAAGTCACTTAACTTATTTGCCTCAGTTTCCTTATCTGTAAAATGAGCTGGAGAAAAAAAGCCAAACCACTCAAGTATCTTTGTAAAAAAAAAAAAAAAAAAGAAAAAAAACCCAAATGGGCTCACAAAGTCAAAAATGCCTAAAAAAGACTGAACAACATCAGAAAAGATATTTTGCAAACCTTAAAGCTTTGTATAAATGCTGACTTATTATTATTGCTATTTTTAATTACTCTCTGCCCTACCATTAACTCAACCTGACACCACTACAGGGAGAGAACACACCAGAATAAAGACCTTGCTTTCACTGTATTCTCTCTGCACCTCTCAGAAAGTTTTCTTTTTTAAATTTTAAATCCATGTTAATACAATTGTGGTTGTCTGTTAAAAGGACACATATGGGAATGTTCTGAAAGGAGACTGTCATTGTGTCCTCTCCCTCCTCATGTCTGACTCCTGGCTTCCTTAGATTTCTTCAGATCCTAGCTAAAATCCTACCTGCCGCAGGAATCCTTTCCAGATCCCACTTAATTCTAGTGTTTTCCTTTCGAGACTACCCCAATTTATTCCATCTATAACTTGTGTGTACATAATTGCCTGCATGTTGTCCCTCCTATTAGAATGTGTGGGCTCCTAGAGAGCAGGGGCTATTTTCCCCCTTCTTTCCTTCTATTACCAGGGCTTAGTATAGTTACCAACATATAGTAGGTGTTTAATAAATGTTTATTGACTGACTGACCAGATGACCTTCTTTTCTAGTCATGTGAGGTCTTGAAAATCTCTTTTAAGCTTCTTTGTTTGTGAAAATCATGGACAGCTTCATTGTTGTTGTTCAGGTGTTTTAAATTATGTCTAAGTCTTTATGACCCCATTTGGCTTTTTTTTTGGCAAAGATACTACAATGGCTTGCCATTTCCTTCTCCAGTTCATTTTACAGATAAGGAAACTGAGGCAAATAAGGTTAAGTGACTTGCCCAGGGTCACACAGCTAATGTCGAATGCCAGATTTGAACTCAGGAAGATGAGTCTTCCTGACTCCTGGCCCAATACTCTATCCACTGCACCACTTAGCTGTCTTTTAAATATTATGCTAGCAAATGAAGACTCCCCGTATATTAGGTACATGCCCTATGGAGTCCTTTTGGAAGGACATAGATATGGCAAGGCATGCATGAGATGTGGTCTATACTGGGAGAAGGAGATCAATGCCATCTGAATTGCTATCAGAATCATTCCTACGTGCCTCCTTGTCTCTCTACTAAAAAGCCCTGCAGAAGATGTATAGAACCTTAGATCCTCCCCCAGGATCAGAGAATTATAAATTTAGGGCTGCAAGGGCTTGGAGAGGTAAAATTCAATTCCCTCATTTTGTATATGAGGAAATTGAGGCCCAGAGAAATGAAGTGACTTGTTCGGGATCTCGCAACTATGAAGTGTCTGAGATAAAATTTAAACCCAGGCCTTTCTGGCTAAGTCCGATTCACTTTGAGCTCTCTCTTCCTGCTTTGCCCCCACTCAGTCAGATACACATACACACACTACTCACATGTAACGAGGATATATAGATGTGTAAATATACTGTAATACACACATAGTAAGGATATATGTGTCTACATACACGCAGAGAGGACATATATGTGTGTATATATACTGTAATACCTATATTACACATGTATAGTGAGGATATATGTGTAAATATACTGTAATATACACACTACGCACATGTAGTGAGGATATGTTTGTATATATGCTGTAACACACACTACACACATGTAGTGAGGATATATTTGTATACATATATACTGTAATACACACACACTACATACATGTAGTGAGGATATGTATGTGCAAACATACTGTAATCTATGCATGTAGTGAGGGATATATGTGTGTATATAAACTGTAATACACACTAGACACATGTAGTGAGGATATATATGTGTATATATGCATGCTGTAACACAAATGTAGTGAGGATATATGTGTGTAAATATACTGTAATACACACACTACACACGTGTACTGAGGATATATGTGTGTATATATACTGCAATACACATACTACACAGTGTACTGAGCATATATGTGTGTAAATATACTGTAACACATACATGTAGTGAGGATATAGGTGTATGTATATATTGTAATACACATGCTACATACATGTAGTGAGGATACATACTGCAACACACATGTACCGAAGATATATGCATATATACTGTAATATGCACAATGCACCACACATGTAGTGAGTATCTGTATATATTACACCCATATATACACATAAATGCATACTGTAATAAACACATACTACACACATGTAAAGAGGATATACATGTGTAAATATACTATAATACACACTACACAATGTACTGATGATATATATGTGTATGTATATATATAGTGTAACATATACACATGCTATACACATATACTGAGGATATATATGTATATACACATACATCCACATGCATACTGTAATACACATACTACACACATGTAGTGAGGATATATGTGTAAATATACTATAATACACACTACACACATGTACTGAGGATATATGTGTGTAAATATACTGTAATACACACTACATACATGTAGTGAGGATATATGTGCATGTATATACTGTGATACACATTCTACACAATGTACTGAGGATATATATGTGTATATATACACTGTAATACACATACTACACACATGTACTGAGGATGTGTGTGTGTATATATATTATAATACACACTATAAATATGTAATGAGGAAATATGTGTGTATATATATTGTAATACACACACTACACACATGTAATGAGGACATATATGTGTGTGTATATATATACACTGTAATACAAACACACTATACACATGTAGTGAGGATATATATGTCTATATATACTGTAATACACACACACTCATGCATACATATGTATGAATGGGAATATTCTGCTGTCAGGTTCTCAAACAGAAGAGACAACCAAGGGGTATTTACATTGTTAATATAGTTATGAAAAACAAACAAACAAAAGCCACAATTTTTCTGACCTAACCTAATCTCCACATCTGGTAGCATAGCTAGAAATCCAGGTCCCCAAAGAAAACTTTTCAGAAAAGCATAATAAAAGAATCATAGAGTGTCAGGGCTGGCAGGAACCTCAGAGGACTCTCTTAAGGCCCCCAAATGTAGAACTTTTCTCATCTAATTGGTCTTTCATAAATTAAAATTTATGAAAACAGAATTGTAGAGCTAGATCTTAAAATCCAGGCCCACTCATTTTACACTAGCTGGGAAACATTTGCTCAAGGTCACATGATGATTTACCATTTAGTGGTAATGAATGCCATGACCTAGATCTCCTAAACTGGAATTGCAATGTTCATTCTACTATATATTTTAAAAACAGAGGGACACTAAAATGTCTACAATTTATCTTCTTTTGTTTCGGAATTGAAATCAATAATCTTTGAGGAATCTACACCCAGATTGAAGCATTTTACTTCTGAGGCCATTTGCTAAGAATAAATGTTTGCAAGAGGAATGCTGTAATAATTAATACTTTGCATTTAGCCATCATGACTGAATCCTGAGGATCTCAAAGCATGTATAACACAGTTGCCCGATGACACTTAACAGATCTTTCAAGGAATGGTAACAACTGCTCAGTATCTTATGAATGTCTGGGCAGAAGAAGAAATTACAGGGAGGTTTTCTAACAAGTACCTACCCCAAGCAGAATATCTATATATGGTCCTGGGTCTCTTGGGGGGAAAGTGGAAAGGCATCTTTAGAGATTATTTAATCTATCCTTATCATTTGAAAGATGGGGAAACTAAGGCACAGAGAAGGAAAGAGATTAACCCAAGTTTACCCACATTGAATAAATGGCAGAACCAGAACTAGAACCCAGTTCTTCTAACACCAGTCCCAGTGCTCCCGCTTCTCCACTCTGCTGCCTCTTTACTAGTTGCTCAGAAACGTTTCTTGAATGAACAAATGAATGCATGAATCCTTGTTTATGTCATTTTATTTCAAGATTTCTGAATGAGACTACATGGGAGAGCTTCCTACCATATCCAACTTAAGCCCAGTGATTGGCAAATATTTCACTTAAACTCTTTCAACAACCCCTGTCAACCTTAATCAGAGCAAATCAGCCTTAGAGGAGCCAAGTTAATGGAGGATTTTCATTTTCTTTTGTACTAGTTAGATCATACAAGGATTAGTGTTTATTAATTGAATGACTAAGAAGATAAAAATGATTCAGCAGAGTCTACTTAAAAGCAGGTTCAAAGCTAAAGTGAATCAGGAAAAATAGAAATTTCAATATGCTTTACTCAAATGAATGTGTCTTTAGTGAATGGCAGATCTTTTAATGGAATTTCTTCCTGAAAGTCTCAGGATAAAGAATCATGGGACCAGAGAATGTACAATATGGACTTGAGAAATCATAATAGAGTGATAGAGCTGGAAGGGGAACTAGAATATAGTAGAATTGCGAGAAACCTTAGAAGATAGCATACAAGATCCAGAAATTCATCCTTTGATGAATTCTAAGGTACTTAAATACTGTTGCAAGGAATTCTTGCATTCCTTTGATGTTAGTGGTTCCATGTGGCTTTTATGAATCTGTAGGGACTCCCACTGCCCTGAAATACGTATCAGGAACACTGTCTCTTCTTTCTCAGCTTGGCATGTCTTCAAGTTGTTGAATAGCTGATGGCAAGATAGGTGCAAGGGGACAGCTAGGAAGAATCTGATGTGCTGGACTGGGAAACAGGTTCAGATGAGGATGTCATCAAGAAAAATCATTTCCTCCTCTCACATTGGTCCATCAGGTCTTGAAATACTGAATAAATTAAGCCTTGAGAGATTATAAGAGGGCATGCAACTGTAACACCAAGCACAAGCAGTTTTCCTGAAGACTGCTGCTGTGAACAGCTTTCAAGGCTCTGATTACAAGTATAGTGAACTCTCCATTTATTCAGTAACAAATTAAGGCAAAACATTCACAGAAAATCAAAATAGAGCATTCACCATGTCACAGCTCAACAACTTAATACTAAAATGGCCACATAGTTTTCACCAAAGTGGTCACATAGTTTTAAACAAAGTACATTCATTTACTAACTCAATCATTTAGTAAGTCCTCAGTTCAATCACAAAGTACAAAGGTTAAAGTTCTCTTTTAAGCAAGGTGCATTCATTTAGTCAATCACAAAGTCCTCCCCTAGGTCACAGTCTTAATCTCAAAATGTCTTCCTTCTTAAACAAGGTACAATTCATTTAGTCAATCACAAAGTACAAAGGCCAAAAGTTTTCCACCCCTAGGTTACAGCTAAATTAAAATATCATCAGTCACCACCAAGCACCCTCTCAAGGGGAAGTGGAAAGGCCATCCACCCCTAGGGCATAACTAGGTTATAATATCATCAGTTAGCATTAAGTACCCAAGGAGAGATCTTTTCATGTTGACTCAATGCAGATTCTCAGCTTCCATGGTTCCCCTTCCCACAGTTTCTGTTCCTGGGAAGACAAAGCTTAACAAAGCCACAATAACATTCATGCACATTTCCAGTATCCTCATCAATTCACTTCCTTCCTGTGAAATCAACCTACATCCAACAACAAGGTCTGAGGCCTCTATCAACAAATGAATCCAACATAGTAACATCAAAACAGACAGACAAAATACTGGCATTGCAGTCATGCCTCCTCAGTTCTTGGCAGCTCCGTGTGGCCCTCAGAATTCCTGGGCAGCTGCAACTGACCCTCAGAAGTCCTGGGCAGCTCCAACTGGCAGTTCTCTCTCTCTCTCAGCAATTCTGGCTCCTGGTAGTTCTCTCTCTGTCTCTGTCTCTCTGTCTCTCTGTCTGTCTCTGTCTGTCTCTGTCTCTCTCTCTCTCTGTCTCTCTCTGCCTCCAGGATGCTGCTCCCAGAAGTTGTTCTGGCCTCTCTCAGCTTGGGTTTTACCCTATATATGGCTCCAGCTCCTCCCTGTTCAGCCCCCTATCCTCACATCAACAAATCCATCCCAATGTGGTATTAATAAGCTCTGGGTCTTAACACTTAACCTGAAACCAAGTGCTAAGTACTTGTTAGCTTGCCAATACAAGGGGATCTTCAAATTGCATTACTATTACAACAACATAAATGCCATGTCTGTATTCAGATAGGCTGTACAGGGTCTGAAAAGTTGCCTTCCAGTTTTTAGATTCCATTTTAGGTCTGGACAAGGTGGCATCTCCTGTGCTTGACAGAAGTCCAAATTGAGGAATGTCATTGCCTCTGCTAAGTATTTCATCAGAGCATGTGATAAGGATGGAAGACTATGGTTCTAATGGTTTTCAAAGCCCCATTAGTCGTGTATGAGTGTTAGCTCTTCACAACTTTGATTTTTTTTAAAGAATTGTTTTCTTCAGTTAGATTTTGTGCCTCCTTTCCCATATGGCCTGTTTTACTTTTTTTTAATTAAATTTTATGTTTATTTTTAGTTTATATCATTCATTTCCACTAGATTTTTAGTTACAAATTTTTTTTCCTGATCTTTCCCCTACCCACCTCCCCAAAACAGTGAAGCCACTGAATACCCCCTTCCCAAATCTGCTCTCTCCTATATCCACCCCAATCCTCCTTAAGACTTTCCAGTAGGGCAAGACGGATCTCTGTGGTCGAGTGTCTTTTATCTTATTTCCCAGTTGCAGGTAATATATATATATATATATATATATATATATATATATATATATATATA